>NC_083758.1:1189187-1564187 GCF_033458585.1 Syngnathus typhle
TGAGGAGAGAGTGAGAGCTGTTAAGGATGCCAGAGAACCAAAAACGGCAGCTGAAGTGAGAAGTTTCCTAGGACTGGTAGGATTCAGCAGTAGATTTATACCCCAGTTTGCAACGCTCTCTGAACCACTGAGGAGATTGACCAGGAAAGAGACTACATTTGTGTTTGGACCAGAACAAAAACGAGCATTTCAGACTTTAAAGACTGAACTAGCCGGGGCAGGTACTTTAGCTTATTTTGACAAAGAGGCTCCTACCAGAATAATCGCAGATGCAAGTCCTGTAGGGTTAGGCGCAGTGCTTGTACAAAAACAAGATTCTGAGGAGGTACCAGTGTGCTACGTTAGTCGTAGTCTGACAGATTGTGAACGCAGATACTCACAAACAGAAAGGGAGGCCCTAGCATTAGTTTGGGCATGCGAAAGGCTACATCCATATGTGTACGGACGTAGGTTTGACTTAATCACAGACCACAAGCCATTAGAAGTCGTATACAGTAAAAGATCCAAACCATGTGCTCGTATAGAGCGATGGGTCCTCAGACTTCAACCTTATGACTTTCGGGTGGTGCACATTGCAGGAAAACAAAATATTGCTGATTCTTTATCTAGGTTGTTGTCAGACACAGGGACAAAAGGAATACATGAACATGAATCTGAAGAGTATGTGAGATTCATTGCAGTTAATGCAACACCAAAGGCGCTTACCACACGAGAGGTAGAAGAAGCCTCTGCTGTAGATCCAGAGCTGACGGAGGTGCGAAATGCAATTGAAATTGGACACTTCGAAAAATGTAAACAATATGCACCCATTGTAAATGAACTCTGTGTGATTGGATACATTGTGTTACGTGGAAGCCGCATAGTTTTACCAGAAAAACTCAGAGCAAAAGCACTTGCATTAGCTCATGAAGGACACTTAGGAATTGTAGGGACAAAACAACATCTCAGAACAAAAGTGTGGTGGCCTGGCATGGATAAGGCAGCGGAAAAATACTGTAAAGCTTGTCATGGATGTCAAATAGTGGCCAGACCAGATCCACCTGAGCCTTTGAGGAACACAATCTTACCAGATCGACCATGGCAAGACGTGGCTGTAGATCTGTTAGGACCACTACCAAACAATCAGTCTATATTTGTTTTAGTAGATTATTACAGTCGCTACTATGAGTATGAAATAATGACGTCTACAACCACGGACAGAGTTATTGACTGAATTGAGGACATTTTCAGTAGGCATGGACTACCAGTGACGATCAAATCGGACAATGGACCACAGTTCAAATCTGACTTGTTCAGGGAATACTGTGAAACAAATGGAATCAAACATGTGAGAACACCACCAAAATGGGCACAAGCCAATGGAGAAGTGGAACGTCAAAATGCATCACTGATGAAGAGAATCAGGATTGCACAGGCAGAAGGGCTGGACTGGAAACGTGAACTGAGGAAATATGTAACTATTTACAGGAGCATTGAACACCCCACGACAGGGAAAAGTCCAGCTGAACTTCTTTTCAACAGGAAAATGAGAGGAAAGTTGCCTGACCTCTCTGAGTCCAAAACAACGGCTCTAGATGTTCGTGACAGGGATGCTGAACAAAAAGGGAAAGCAAAGCTTTATGCTGATGAACGACGAGGAGCCCAGTACTCAAATGTGGACATTGGAGACACAGTACTGGTACAACAGGACAAACAGGACAAATTCACAACACCATTCAATCCAACCCCACATAGAGTCGTGAGTAAAACTGGAAGTCAAGTGGTAATTGAATCCCCAACTGGAGCTCGCTACCACCGGAATACCACTCACGTGAAGAAATACCAATCATATGAGAATACTGAAGGACATGACACACCGAAGACTTTTACTGAAGGGGAGGAAAATGTACTGAGCAGAAATGTGGACAGTTGCAACCAGACACCACAAGAGGAAGCTCAGGAACCTGAAATGAGGCCCCAGAGAGTCAAAAAGATACCAGCAAAGTTCAAAGACTTTGTGACAAAGTAAAAGTAAAGGGTTGTGTCTGAATATATTGTTCACTGTTTAAGAGAAAAAAATGTTTATGGGTTACATCAGAAAAGTTAGACAATACAATGTTCGGTTAGCAAAAGATGATGATGTAAATTACATGGTCAATATTAGTATGTGATGGTACAGTTTATTTCTAAGGAAAGGGGGGATGTCATGTACTGATATTGTACTGTGGGCCTACGTGATGACGTAGTGAAGGAGTGACGTTCAGGGAAATGAATATGCAGACAGAGGGGCAAGTTGATGGCCCTCTGTTTCATGAATAAAAGTGATTAAAGACATCGGTTCGGGTCCTGATTAAATTCAGAGTGCATTACCTAATAAAGATATAAGGTGAGTGTCAGGGTTTTCCAAAACTATCTTGATCATATGATTATGTTGGAATGTATGTAACCAGTAATGAATAACCTTGGTAGATTAGTTTTATGCTTATGTTGGTGTGTAACCAGTAATAAATAACCTAGCTTGTTCCATCCTACGCAATGTCGTAAAACATCCCCTGCCCTGCTAATCTAGAGGTCAAGGGCCTTTTTTACTTGTCTATTCAGTCTATGGTCACCCCCACCCTTTTTCTCTTAATAAAGATGGTCTTGTGGGAAGCGAGAGTCAGACGTCATTCGATCATTGCTGTACGCACAGTGACGAATGGACTCTCCGCCTGCAGGTGCCCAAAACGACTAACTTGTCTCCGAGTGGTTCTTGCAAAATAAGTTAGAGTGAGCACCACTCTAACATTTTGGTGCCGAAACCCGGGACCCTCATACACACCATCTGACTGACGGAGGAAGACGTGCTGCATTGTCGACAAGCCAGCGTCCATTAGGAGGACCTGGAAAAGAAAGTCCTGGGAAGAGAACTTCTTCGCTGGGCCAGCATCTTAGGTCTGCCTTCGTCTGACAGATGTGGATTGGCGGGACCCGGCTGAACAGCGAACCAAGGAGACAAGTAAGTTAAAACCCTAAAGTTGTGTGATTGTGTTGTTGTGAAACGCGTAAAAGTGCACAGGAATAAAAATAGGCAAGACAGAGGATAAGAAGTCTTGAGGAAGGAGGGGGTGTTGTAGAGTCCCCCTCCGGATGAAGTGGCTCTTCTGGAGCAGTGGTTTTCAAAATATTTTTGTCAAATCTCACGTACCTCCGTGTACCCTGATTTGACAACCACTGTTCTAAGGGGACAACTTCGCGTTGGCAGGGCTGGGTAACTGGACGGTTGTCTTTAGTTCCCAGGGAAGGAAGGGGTGTTGTAGAGTCCCCTCTCCGGATGAAGCAGCTCTTTTTATTTTTTAAAAAGAGGACTTCGCGTTGGCAGGGCTGGGTAACTGGACGGTTGTCTTTAGTTCCCAGGGAAGGAAGGGGTGTTGTAGAGTCCCCTATCCGGATGAAGCAGCTCTTTTATTTTTAAAAGAGGACTTCGCGTTGGCAGGGATAAGAAATTTGTGTGGTTGAGAAAGTGTGATTGGTAGGATAAATTGACTAAATAGCAGTTCTAGCATTGATCCACGAAAATAATACAGGCTAGTAATTGTTCAAAGGTCAATTTAAACTTGCATTGAGGATCCTCAAAGAAAAATAATAAAAATAATAATAATAATAATAATAATTGTATAAACCTAAAATACCAAATTAAGATGGCAAATAAAAACAGTAGATCCCTAGCTCTTGATGGAGATGAGAAGTACATGGCGAGTAAATTTGTTAACTGTATGCAATACATGCCGAAGTGGAAGAAAAAGTATGGAGTAGAAGGGAAGTTGAAAGTTGAAGTGTGGAAGATAGTGGTTGATGTCTTGGAAGAGAGTGTGAATAGGAAGTCAGAGGGACTGAAAAAGAAAAGAAAAGAGAAAGAATTGATTTGTGCTAAAATATGGTTGAATGCTTCACAAGAGAGAAGAGAATAAATCCAAAAGACAGAAAGTTGAAAAGTGCTGCGACGATGTTTGTCAGGCCGGAAGACAATGAGGCCACAGTGCGCAGGCGCACTGTCCCGGCCACGGCTCCAGCCGCAGCTCAAGCAGAAGAGCAAGAAAGCCATTCCGCTCGTGTGCAAAACTTGTATACAACAACTATGCAGTGGGACAGGCATGCTGAAAAAGTTATCCAAAAAGGCAAATGTTCTGATGTATTTCATCTAGATGATGATAATGATCTAAATGAAGATACAACGATCTTCTTCCAAAGTTCCCAAAGGGGAGAGAAAGAGAGAGAGACCAACAAGGCCGAAGGTCACCATATAATTCAAAACCCCCATCAGATTCTGACAACTGTTGGAACTGTGGGAAACGTGGACACTGGTCAATAGAGTGTTTTAGAAGAAAAAAAACGGTGCCAGTCAAGGGGCAGAGGAAGAGGCAGAGGAAAAATCACATTTACAGCATGACAAGCTTCCTCTCCTTTGACCCCTCATGCTAATACAGAGAAAGAAGGAATAGATGCCCATATGACAGCAAAACATGTCATTGTCTGATTATTGGAACATTTTTTGGATTATTAGAGCTCCTGTCCATGCAAGAAGTATGACAATGCTGTTTGTATGCCCAACGACAAATTACCAGGGATCAAATTGTGTGTGTGCACGGAAGTTAGAATTTGCAAATCAAGTGGTAAATGAATGCAACTTGAAGATAAATAAAAAAAATTGGAGTGTACTGTCCTTGTGTGCGTGGGAGGGACTGGCTCATGGTCGACCACGGGAAATGGCCAGCCTGTGGCGAATCATTGGTGCTGGGACCTGCCCTACGCGCGCGAGAGCTGTGCATGTGTGTTAAAATGATGAAAATTGGCTAAACTTTCAGTGTGAAGAAATTTGTTAGACTGTGGTCTATCCAATTTGCACCGCAGAACAGAAACGATTTGGAAAGATAAAAATGAGAAAAGGAGAGAAAAATGTGTTTGCGAGCAGGAGTTGATCCACACTGGTGCATGTTGAGTGTTGAGCCCTCATGAGAAATTTGAAGGAGAAGCGACAGAGCATGCTTTCAGGAATTGGAAGAGGCAAAATTGTGAATTTGAGACATTGCAATGCTACATTTAATGGGAATAATTGATTGATGGTGTTATAAAATTATATGCGAGCTAAATCTGAGAAATTGAGTTTGTTAAATCTAAAAGCAAAGAAAATTTCGGATTGATTTGCCAGTGGTTTTTATGAGTTGAGTTTTTTTTGGTGGATTGTTCTATCGGGAACCTTGAGTTGGGGGTGGTATATGAGTGTTGTGTGGTGAGCTTGGATGAGTTGAGACCAATGTGATGGAGAGACTCCTTTTTGGAGACTGTGTGTGAGATGCAAATGAGCATTGATGAATGATTGCCTTGAATGATGGGAAAATACAGGTTGAATGGTTGGAGCTGTTGGCGACTGCTATGGAGAATTGGTAGAGCGACTTTGCTGAAAGAGTGGTTTTGAGTAAGTTGAATGCTGGAATGAAAAACATAGCTTTTGGATTGATGATTGACTGGAGAAAAACTGGAGAACCAGTAACACATGCAGAAGATGTGTGAACTGGGAAATTGAGAAGCGTTTTGGAAAGAAAGTCAAATTAAATGATGGAATCATATGTAGTAAAGAACACATCCTCCCAAAAAGTTTGTCAAGGTGTGAGGCATGGGCGTTGCCAAGCCTCAGAAGGAGGGAGTGAATAGGACAGATAGTGGAAGATAGTTGTTAGAAAAATGTATATATATGTTATCATGCGTTCTCTAATCAATGCCTTACCGCAATATTACTGCATTATATGCTTGCTGTTTGGCCTTGCTGTTTTTATGATGTACCACGGAAGGACAGTTCCTTTCTAACAAAGACCACTTTGTTAGACAACATGCCTCATTGCTGTCTTGCACCCCAGATAAACCTCCAAGTGACCATTAAAGTCAGGGTTTCCTAACTATCTTGATCGTAGGATTAGGTTGGAATGTATATAACCAGTAATAAATAACTTAGTTTGTTGCATCCTACACAATGTCGTAAAACTTCCCTTGCTATGTTTTTACTTGAGGTCAAAGGTTTTCTCTTCTGTATCCAGTCCACTCAAACTCCTCTTCCCAGATGTCTTTATTAGTATGTAAACACCTAGTGATTTTTCCTTACGAGGCAAAGCCCACATGCTTTCCCCCTCCTTTCTTTAGGGGCTTGTCTCACACTGTGGGTAGGGCAAATCCAAATAAAAAGAGCGGGAGTGCCTACAGATATTTAGTGTGTGTAGAGATTGTATTAAGCTATCTGTACTGCACTCCTCGCGAGAAAAGACTTAATATTTCTGTCTCACTTGTGGTTTGTTTGCTGTTGCTCTTCTCTTAATAGTTATTCAGTCATTGAAATAAACCTGACAGAAATTGGGGGCTCGTCCGGGATCTCGACACGCCTTGAACGGTTCCAGCGGGCTCTTCGACGCAGGTGACAATCCTCGGCCGAGGTAAAACAAAAGCCCTTTGACGGGACTGTCTCGATCAGTCCGGCTGGACACCGGGAGGGTTGACGAGATCTTCCGAGGAAGAGAATCAGCAGACCGTGAGTAGGAATATTAATTCTATTAAATAGAAACAGTTAAATTCCGCAGGGGCGGATGTGGAGCCCCCTAGCTTTCAAGCTAGTTAAATTCTGCAGCAGGAGGGGCGGACTCCTCTGTTATTAAAAAAAAAAAAAAAAAAAAACCTTGAGAATTCTAGACCCTATCAAGTACAACTAGAAACAGTTAAATTCTGCAGGGGCGGATGTGGAGCCCCCTAACGTTTTATGTTAGTTAAATTCCGCAGCAGGAGGGGCAGACTCCTCTGTTCTTAAAAAAAAACGCGCGTGGTATGCTTGTGAACGGTTTGACTGAGAGTGATCTCATTTGAGCGCTCCTCTTAAATAGTAAGCGAAAGTCCCTACCCCGACATGAACTAAAATGCAAAGATTGGAAAATAATTGAAAGGCAGGATCCCAACCGATTAAAAAAAAGATTTCGATAAATGGGTTAAAAAATATAAATTTGAGGGACAACCAAATTATTAGGACTTAGAGGTGCCATAAACGAAACAACATAAATAAATCTTAAAGAAATTAAAGAAGGCATCTGATGATGTAGTGTTTTGGGAGAGAGAGAAAGAGAAAGAGAGAAAGAGAGGGAAAGAGAGAGAGCTCAGAAAGCACTGTATTGCAGGTAGGAAGATGATGAGACTGGGCCTAACAGTAGGCAGGCAAGAGAAAACCAAAATTTACAGAGTTAGAGAAGAAGGGAGAAGTCTAGAGAAAGTAGAGAAGCACGTAGAGAAAACACATGCTACAAATTCAAAACTAAAGATCATAGCGGGAGGAATACATAAATCATGCCCTCCATGCGGAAAAAGTAGTAATAGACAAACAAAAACGAAAACAAATGAAAGCTTCAAAACACACTTTTCTGGTAGATCAGGATAGTGACACTTTTTACCAAAATGCAGGCAGAGGACAGAAAGGCCAGAGAGGGCGAGCAATGTCTAAAGGAGGCTTTAGAGGCCGAGGAAGAGAAGTTGTGCAACCTCCAATAAAATGCTGGAATTGCGGAGAAAACGGTCACATGGCACGTGACTGCACAAATTAACAGAAACACTATGACTAGGCCAAAATCAAATCAGATCAGGTTTCCATGTAATGAAGTGGGAACCTGGCTGCCAAAATTAAGGAGAAAATTAGCTTAAATATAAGGAGATATTTATGTTAAAAGGATAAAGTAAGATAAAGAAACATTGAAGTTAAAATTTGCTAAATAAATAGAAAAGAATTACACGTAGTTTCTAAAAGTGAAATAGAGAATAAATCAGACAAGTAATACGAGCAAAAAGATGTTCTTAGTGCTTCTATGTGTTCTTATATGTTGTGCGTCATCCTTTTGTGCTGGTGTGTGTGTGCGTGTGCGCGCGGAGGATCCTCATGAATGGGTGTGTGTATGAGTCCGAGTGAGATGTGTTCTGTGGAAGAAATCAGTAATGGAGAATGTTCTGGAGGCTGTTGAGCAATAATAGGGAAATTGAGAAGTGGACGATGATGTGTTTAAGTTTGTTGGAGAAACTAAGATGAGCAGTGTGTGGCAGTAGAGAAAATAAGACGTGTGTGGCAGAAAGTGACTAGAATGGTGGCTTGATAGGACGAGAATGAGACAGCAAATGTTGTGTAGAAGACTGAAAGATGTTGAAGGTGAACATGATAGGGGAGGGCAACGGCAAAGTTGGCCTGCCCTTTGAGAAGGTGAAACTGATAAGCGTGCCTGCGCTCGCGCGTTGTCGCGGGGCGGGGCTGTCCGCGTGGGCCTTTGCTATGCTCGTGTGGGCGGTGGGCCGGCATCATGGTTGTTGCAGGAAATGGCCAGCCTGTGACCAATCAACATTGATGCTGCGCCCCCACCCCTCGCACGAGCGGTGCTGTGGCTGCGGGCGAAGCAAGGAAAGTGTGAGTTTCTCAGAGAATGTTTGAATATTTGAAGCAGGGTGATGCTTGAGGAAGATGTGACAATATTTGCATGAAGGATAAAAGGCACTGATGAGAAAACAAAAGTATAACCGAAACGTCAAAATAGAGGATGACGTTTGCGCAGCGTTATTTGTTTGTATCGTTTGTGAGCTGTGTCTCTGCTGTAAGTTTTTGTGTTGTCTGTGTGCCGTCAGTGTTATGTGTTGAAATTGGCTAATGTAGGTGCACAAAAGAATTGATTTGCACCGCAAAACAAAAGCAATTTTGAAAAGAAAATAAGAAGAAAAGAAAGGCAAGCAATTTTTTGTGGGCAGGAACTGGTCCACACTGCATTAATGAGAGATGGAAGGAACTTGCTTTCTGGGATTGGATGAAGCAAAATGATTAAATAACAACATTTCAAAGCTAAATTTAGAAGAAATAGTCGATTGGTTGTGTAAGGTCTACACAAGTTTTTACATTTGAGGATAAGAGAGTGATTGAGTTAGTTACAGTTAAGAAACAACAACAATTAACTATTATATTAATTTACTGATGGTTAATTTGTTGACTTTTATCTTTTCCAATTAGTGGATTGGTTTGACACTTTGAGGAAGGAAAGATTAGGATGTGGAACACGGGTTGAGACAACCAGTTACACACGCAAAGCATGTGTGCACTGGGACACTGAGAAGCATTTTGAAAGGTGTGTCAAAATTAAATGAAGATGAAATCATATGTAGTAATACAACGCTTTACTACATATGGATTCTCTAAATCGTACAATTGAGTAAAATAAAACATACTTTTTGACTTTTGTTCAAATTACTAAGATTCTTGTGATAAACGATGAGAAACTGATTGAAAAGAAACTACAAGAAACTACAACTAAGCTAGTTGTGGAAGCAGTCCAATTGCCACGACAAATAGCTATGTGCACGTGTGCAGGGCACGCACGAGACTGATAAGGTGTCAAGAGGTAACAAGCTTGCGGACGGAACCGCATAGCTGCAGTGCAAAAGACGCTTCAAATTTTATACACACAAGAAGCGGATTGAATTACTGAAACATTTTTAAAGATAAGCACCGACAAAGTCCATAGATTGAAATTCAATCATGGACAAAGAGAGGGGCAAGAGTAGAGAATGGCATCTATAAATGACCAGAGGACTGACCTATCCTCCAAAAAACCTATACAAGCGGGCAGCAATATTGAGCCATGGTTGTGTGTCGCATGGCTCAAGAGGAGGGATAGTGGGGCAGGTCAGTCAGCTTCATACAACATACGGATTTGATTCATATTCAAAACATTTTCAAAACAAAAGAAAATAAAATAAAAATTTTAAAAAAAATCGTAGAGCTTGTTTAACATGTGCTAAACACAATCCACAGGGTTATAATGCCTGGTCATAATAGATGCATTCTCAAAATGGTTTGAATTGGCTTCAACAAAAACACTGAATGCCTTAACAGTGGCAAAAACGTTATGTAAAAATAATAATAATAATAATAATAATAATACCGAGATATGGGATTTTGAAAATTAATTCTCGTGACAGAACTGGTATAAAGTGTGAAAATGTGCATGGGAAAAATGGAAGATCATGGACAAAATGTTTAGACCTGGTCAAGCTGTACATACATTTTACAAGTACTGTGGGTTTAACCCCGTATGAAAAATTGTTTGGGCGACAATATAGATTACCATGTTTTAAAACCAAGTGGAAAACTAAGGATGATTTAAATTTGGCATTTACATTTTATATTTATAATTAATATATTAAAGTCAAAAAGAACAAAGCACGTTCTCATTAAGAGCATTGAAAACAAAACGCTGGTGTTCTTCCAAGGGGGAAGGGCCACATTGAATATTGATAATTACATCAACTGCCATTAAAATAGCAGAAAGGTCAGTTGAGGTAGTCCTTGGAAATTACAAAAGGGTAATTTCTTTTGAGGTAACGTTCAATCGGGAAAAAGTGACCCAAAGGGAGCCTTACCTCTTAGAGAAATGCCGGGAACAAGAAAATGGAACAATGACGTTATTGCATGTAAGGTGGCTATCTTTGTTGCCACTTTGTTAACTTCAGCAATATGGTATTTGTGGGAACTAAGTCATAATGAGTAGGGGAGAGATGAGTGAACAACTTATATTGATCACTCCAAAAAAAATTATGCTGCATTGTAGCGATTTAAAAGATCAATTTGACCTTTGCAGGATGATCTGCTGTGTCAGATCTGGACTGCCATGAAAGTATGATGTTTATATGTGTACTTTGTCAACAACCGCTGTAGATGTTAAAGAATGGGATGAATATATCTAAAGTGAATGTGGATAATTTGTTTCAGGTAACTAGTATTAGAGTAAACTGCTAAACGAAGCAATTGATTGCTAATGGCAAAACAAGCTGTAAAGACAAACAAAATTTAATATGTCATATGTATGGGTTTGTGACCATTGCCTTATGTTGTACCGTCACCATTGATCAAAGATTGTGTGAAATCTATCACGTATATTGGATTATGAAATGTGTGACAGAGCATTCTTTATAGTAATATCCATTGAAGAAAGAAAAAAGAAGCCATTGCTTTCAGAGAATGTAGTCAAGCTAAATTGTATATGTATCAACATCCCAAGATCTGAAAAAAGAAAAAGCTGGTAAAAACCAAAATATCTTTGAATTTGACAGCCGACGATGATCTGACCGAAATTGATGCAATTGGTGTTCCCAGAGGAGTACCGGATAAGTGTAAGCTGGTGAATCAGATAGCAGCTGGTTTTGAATCCACCCTGTGTTGGTGGTGTACTCTTAACAAAAATGTCGACAGGATCAACTACATCCATTACAACGTGCAGAGGCTTGGAAATTGGACCGAGGCGGGTTTCAGGGCGGTCTACTCCCAACTGGCCGCGACTTCCCTCATGGCTTTCCAGAACCGAATGGCCCTTGATATGCTACTCTCAAAAGAGGGTGGTGTCTGCGCCATGTTTGGTGAGCAATGCTGCACATTCATTCCAAATAATACTGCCGCTGATGGAAGCCTGTCCCAGGCCCTTGAGGGCCTGAGGACCTTGAATGGGAAAATGAAGGAACGCAGTGGAGTGAACACGGAGGTTTGGAACGACTGGCTAAACGTGTTCAGACAGTACCGTACCCTGGTTTCCTCGGTCCTAGTCTCCCGTGCCGTTTTTTTCTGCTGTTTTGACCTTGTGTGGATGATGTTGTATTCCGTGTCTCCGGTCTCTAATCAACAGGTTAATTACAACTGCTATCTCTCCAGCAGCTGAGACTTTTTCGTTGCTCCAAGGGAACGACTTTGCGACTGACGAGGGTTGTCGCTCTAGCGATGGCTCCATATTTGAGGCTCCTCTGGTAAACCTGTCCGGTTTGTTTCCCGACTCTGACATTGATCAATCTCCTCCCGGGTGTAAATTTGTTCTTATGAATTGTGTTCTTACGGCTGAAAATCTTTTTTGAAATGGCCGCTTTTAGGTGATAAGATGGTCTCTGAGAACTTATGATAAACAGGAGGGAATTGTTAGAAAAATGTATATATATGTTATCATGCGTTCTCTAATCAATGCCTTACCGCAATATTACTGCATTATATGCTTGCTGTTTGGCCTTGCTGTTTTTATGATGTACCACGGAAGGACAGTTCCTTTCTAACAAAGACCACTTTGTTAGACAACATGCCTCATTGCTGTCTTGCACCCCAGATGAACCTCCAAGTGACCATTAAAGTCAGGGTTTCCTAACTATCTTGATCGTAGGATTAGGTTGGAATGTATATAACCAGTAATAAATAACTTAGTTTGTTGCATCCTACACAATGTCGTAAAACTTCCCTTGCTATGTTTTTACTTGAGGTCAAAGGTTTTCTCTTCTGTATCCAGTCCACTCAAACTCCTCTTCCCAGATGTCTTTATTAGTATGTAAACACCTAGTGATTTTTCCTTACGAGGCAAAGCCCACATGCTTTCCCCCTCCTTTCTTTAGGGGCTTGTCTCACACTGTGGGTAGGGCAAATCCAAATAAAAAGAGCGGGAGTGCCTACAGATATTTAGTGTGTGTAGAGATTGTATTAAGCTATCTGTACTGCACTCCTCGCGAGAAAAGACTTAATATTTCTGTCTCACTTGTGGTTTGTTTGCTGTTGCTCTTCTCTTAATAGTTATTCAGTCATTGAAATAAACCTGACAATAGTAATAATACAAACCTTTACGACATATGGATTTTCTAATACATTTAGTGTCATACTGTGGTAAAATTCTATTCTGGTATCATGCAATGTATATCTCACTAGTAAGCCTAAGTGTGACCGGATCATGTTTCGGGTCAGGTTCGTGCGGGATTGTTTGGGCCTTGGTCCATGATCTCATTGGCACGAGACATCTGGTTTCCATTAACAACTGACAAGATATGCACCCGAGTGAGGAAAGGGAGGCTAACTCATAAATAATGAGGAGATATTGGGAGTAATCTGTTGGTCCTTTCTTTAAGACCCTTCCTGGTGCAGATAGGTTAGCAACAAGAGAGATTTAGAGGTTCAACAGAAAGACAGTTAAAAGAACACAACATTATTAATTTGGACAGTTGCAGGCTAACAGGAGCATGAGAAAGAAGAGCTAAGAAGCGGGATCCAATTTGATCAGGGAGATTGGAAATTCACAACACCATATTCTAAGTCACATTTTTGAGCAAGCATGACACAGGTAATAACGTTTGAGAGGTCAAGACATAGATCAGGGCTAGATGTGGAACGCAGACCTCGTTGAGTTAATTTTAAATAATGATACTGAAGACAATGTACTGTCTCATTAAATAGGAACTATAGACAGAACGTAGCTCGAAAATAGGATGAGTTGCAGGACTTACAATATAAAGACGAGATCGCTGTTACTAGGAGAATTTGAAGTTTGGTAAACAAACGTTACTAGCGAATTGATGGCAGCAGCTACATTTGGTTACAAGTTTGATGTCCCAGTCTGTCACTCTCAGTGCCAGGATCCCTGAAAACTCAATCCCGAGACTCTGCCTGCAGCCATGGACGTCTACAAAACGGTGCCTGGCTTTGAGGCACCTTTGACCTTTGGCAAGGACAAAGAAAGACTATTGTTGTACTTGTAGGGGGACAAGTACACTCGGGAAGAAAAGACGACATCCTCGGGGACAAGAAAAGACAGTGAGAAGTGGAGGAACTCACAATGTTGAAGAAAAAATGGACATTTGAACAATGGACTCATTCGAGAGTGATGGATGGGTTGACTCAACAACAAAAGAACACCATCTTGAGAGGGTGAGGTGCGGCAAAAGATATGGACTTGAAATGTCCAACGACCAAATCGCACTCCGTGCTGTGGCGGTGCTGAAACTTCGTGGGGCTTGGGGTAAAGTGGAAAGGAGCTTCATTGTGCACTGGGTTTGACAGAACTGAGGAGATTTGATAAAAAATTGAATAATGCGTAGAGCTACAGAGAAACTCATCATAATCGGAGACTGAACAGATTTGGATAGGACAAATAGGCTAAAACGGTAGGAAACAAGAGCGAGATCTGATGTTTTGGCTCATCAGGCATAAGTCAAAGTCAAAGTCAAAGTCAGCTTTATTGTCAATCTCTCCACATGTCACAACACACAAAGAGACCGAAATTACGTTTTTCTCTATCCCACGGTGACGAGACACATAACACGATAGACATACATGTACGCGACACAATATAAAAACAAGAAGGCAAAAATTCTACCAATCAATAGTAAGAGTGATGAATAAATAATAAATAAACAGATAACACAATAAATAACGGAGCCAGCAAGCATAGCGCAAAAGTAAAAAACATCATAAACAAAAAGGCACAAACAATAAATAAGAGTAATAACAAATAATAAATAATAAGAGCCAGTGTGCATTCAGACAGTCCAGACAGTAAAAGTACAGGACGCTACGCAGAACGGGGGAGCGAGTTCAGGATCCTAACAGCCTGGAGCATGAAGCTGTTTGAGAGTCTGGAGGTGCGGGAGCGCAGGCTTCTGTACCTCTTCCCAGAGGGCAGAAGCTCGAACAAAGAGTGAGCGGGGTGACTCGCATCACTCACAATCGTGGTCGCCTTGCGGGTGAGATGGGAGGTGTAAATGTCCTTCAAGGAGGGGAGCGAAGCACCAGCAATCTTACCAGCAGTGTTCACTATGCGCTGCAGGGCCTTCAAGTTGTAGTCAGTGCAGCCGCCACCCCCAAAACAGCAATAATTGAGCAATTGAGTTAGATACATTTTAGAATAGGACATTTGGACTAAAGTGAATTCAGTCAAGAGGAAGCTAGGTTGCTCAATGTACCTACTCAATAAAATAGTAAATTCGTTGCACCACGGTGGAGTTTGGGTGGTCAGAATGTTGGATACGTTAAATTTTTGACTTTCACACAATCATGCATAGGAGTCGCACAAGGCGACAGTTAACAAGACAATGACTGCAGTAGGGATCACTTACGACTGCACCGACATGGAAAAGTAGAAGCAAGGGAGTTGAGTAAGGGATTATATGCGGAACAGTCCGCTATACAGTTACCAATAGGAGGTTCTATCAAAAGGAGCTACATGTGAGATGTATGGAATCCCTTTGTCTGTGTTCTGTGTTCTGTGTTCGTGCGTAATCTCTGTAAAGTTGTGTCAGGCTGTTGTCGTTTGTCTGAGCCTTGGGTGCGCGCTCGGTGTGTGTGCGTTTATGTGCACACCCTGTGTGTGTGCGAAAGTGTTAGGAAGAAGACGGCATGGATAAGGGAATCTCCTTTAAGACAGGAGGCAATAAATGGGAAAGCCCCTGTCATAAACGGTCTTTGGTTAGGAGGAATCATTAGGAAGTGCTCAAACTCTTCTTTCAAACACTCCTATCTGCCTCGTTAAAAAGGGCATTACAATTGACTACAGGAGTTGCAAAAAGCAGATGAAGAACATAGGTAGCATGATCAGGGCCCTCAGGCTGGAGGATGTGTCAAATGCAAATTTACTGCCGCCTGATCTTTCCTCCTCACAGGTCGACAACCCCATCAATCCAGGAGACTGGGTCTACATCAAGGTCATCAAAAGAAAGAACTGGGCCAGCCATGGTGGGAGGGACCATTCCAAGTCTTGCTGACTACCCCCCTCCGCAGTGAAGATTGCTGAACGACCCGGCTGGATTCACCTTAGCCAATGCAAGCTACAAGGAGTGCTGGACCCCTCATTTTGGGACGGTGGCGAAGTCTGCAAACAACGATCCCAACTCCGCTAGGCGGGGGGATGTCTCGGTGTTCCTGTCATCTTAGTAGCAACGGGGCTCCACATGCCGGGTGGATCCTCTGCTGCGTTGTGGTTGGAGCATGCTATGGTCTATGGACACATCTGAACAGACCAAGTGATAATGTTGACCGTGGGAAACGATGGTCACACGATGAGAACTTTGAGGACTGGTCATGAGACCCCAGAAACCCATACGAAACCAACGCTTGGTACTGGTATGTGAAGGTCGCTGTGAGAGCGCACACACAGGAGGGATGTTATCTGTGTTTCCAAAAACTCCCCTTGCTCCACACAAGTTCACTTGGAGGCCAGAGCAATGAATGTCACTGAAGCGAAATGTATGGCATCCATGGGAGGAGATTGATATCAACACCGTACTGTCAGTCAGTGACGCTACCCCTACCGCCCTGGACTCGCAGGAATGAATCTGGGATCAAACTATTTTGGATTAATCCCAATGTGACTGTTGGAGGACGACAGATGCCAGAAGTGGCCTAAACCAGGACGCTACCTGGAATGGACTTCACGTGTTTCATCCAAGAAAACAAGACCCACGGATGCATTCACGACAACTGTTCTCCAGGAGGGAACTGGATGGGAGCTTTGGACATCACCGCTGTGTGCCAGGATGGGAGAGCCATTTCAAGGTGTATGGGCTCTCCTGCCAACATGGCTGTACCATTGGACGGGTCCTACTTCATTCGGAACGGATCATGGCTTTATTTATATTTTCTTATTGATAGCATTATGGTCGCCTAAGGCAAAGGGACCGTGTGAGACTTTTCCTGCGTATTAACATCGGCCAGCAGGTTTTTAGATCACACAATAAGTTTAATCTGGAGTATTGAGGAAAGTCCTCATCTTCACTGGGAGTTGTTGCTATCATTGTTTGTTGTTTTTGTCATGTTTCACCCTACACGCTCCCCAGCCCATTCGCTGTCATCTCAGTTTTTTTTATTGATTTTTTTATTATTGTTTTTACTATTCTTCTTTATATTTTCTTACTTATGTTTTATTGATCTGGTTCACATAATCGTATGATAAAACAGGAGGGAGATGTCAGGGTTTTCCAAAACTATCTTGATCATATGATTATGTTGGAATGTATGTAACCAGTAATGAATAACCTTGGTAGATTAGTTTTATGCTTATGTTGGTGTGTAACCAGTAATAAATAACCTAGCTTGTTCCATCCTACACAATGTCGTAAAACATCCCCTGCCCTGCTAATCTAGAGGTCAAGGGCCTTTTTTACTTGTCTATTCAGTCTATGGTCACCCCCACCCTTTTTCTCTTAATAAAGATGGTCTTGTGGGAAGCGAGAGTCAGACGTCATTCGATCATTGCTGTACGCACAGTGACGAATGGACTCTCCGCCTGCAGGTGCCCAAAACGACTAACTTGTCTCCGAGTGGTTCTTGCAAAATAAGTTAGAGTGAGCACCACTCTAACAGTGAGCACACAACATGAACTTGAATCAAATCCGATCAAGACGTCGTTGACTTTCTGCTTCATCCTGTGAGAATGAAGCTAACGGATTGTGATGTAAACTACTTTTTATTTGCCCAGTAGAGGGGGGCGCACCGCTCCTGGAGGTACTGCAATACCAGGTCGATGCATAGAGTGGACGGAGCAAGCCCCTATACCATCTCCCTGTTGCGAAAATCCAATATATACATGGTCCCCGGATAGGGAACGTATCAGATATTAATCTGATAAGAACAGATACTACACCTGGTCTTAGCCAAAAGGCCGAGAAGCGATGTACTGAAACTGGTCTGAGGAAACCACTTAAATAAAGAGACTGTGGTGTGCAAGGACTGGAGTCGGAGGCGGAGTGATAAATGACGGTGCCAACGGCAGTTGTTTTAATGACATTTATAATTAGCTTCTCTCAACCACGGGCCGACTCTTTTCCCTTCGAGATCCTAACACACACTCCTCAAACAGGAAACTCCCACACGTGTAAAACCTCCCACCGGAACTCGGCAACGTGAACTTAGGTTCCGGGTGAATTATGTCAACCCACTACACAAGCCCCCCCAGAATTCACCCATAGTCAAAATCCCCGCGCCGGAAAGGAACGACAGCCCGACCACAGCGGGTGTAGGTGGCAGGGGCTGGCAGGGGGTCAAGGGTAGGGGGCGCCGCCGGAAAGACCGCTGGGCTGGACGGTCGCGTTGTCGGTCGGGCAGGCGGGAGCTCGGTCAGGTCGGAGGGGCGAGGCGCTGGGGGGCGTCCGCGGCGTGGGGCCTGCGCCAATTCCAACGTCCGGGAAACATCCACGTGGGCAGGCTTAATCCTATCAACCGAGATAGTCTCAGGCCTACCGCCGATGTCCACGACCATGCTCTTACTCCCGTGCTGCAAGACCTTAAAAGGCCCGTCGTAAGGCGGACGCAACGGCCCGCGGTGGGCGTCGTGGCGGATGAACACAAAACCCGCCGAGCGTAGGTTGGTGGGCACCCGGGAAACAGGGGTGCAGTGCCGTGACGTGGGGACAGGTGCGAACGTCCCGGCAACTTCCAGCAGGGAGGACCGCTGCCCTGCCGCCGACCAAGGCGTTGTGGCGTCTGGAATGAAGTCCCCTGGAACTCGTAGTACCTGGCCGTAGACGAGCTCAGCGGACGAGGACTGCAAGTCCTCCTTAGGGGCCGTCCTG
Organism: Syngnathus typhle; assembly: GCF_033458585.1. Classification (NCBI taxonomy): domain Eukaryota; kingdom Metazoa; phylum Chordata; class Actinopteri; order Syngnathiformes; family Syngnathidae; genus Syngnathus; species Syngnathus typhle. The sequence continues at coordinate 1,207,560 of NC_083758.1, forward strand.
AGGCCCAGCATGACCCAGGGAAGTCTGTCCACCCAGTTGCCATCCACCAGACTGGCGCGTAGAGCAGCCTTCATGGAGCGGTGGAACCGCTCGCACAGCCCGTTAGCCTGGGGGTGATAAGCGGTGGTGCGGTGCAGCTTGACGCCCAGGCCTCCAGCAACCACATTCCAGATCTCGGAAGTAAACTGTGCACCCCGGTCCGAGGAGAGGTCTGAAGGTGTTCCAAAGCGCGCGACCCATGTGCCAATAAACGCCCGGGCCACGTCAGCAGCCGAGGTTGAGGAGAGGGGGACGGCCTCAGGCCAACGGGTCGTCCTGTCCACCATGGTGAGGAGGTAGGTGAAACCATGGGAAGGGGGGAGCGGGCCCACAAGGTCGATGTTGACGTGGTCGAACCTCCTCTCGGGGACAGTGAACGGCTCCAACGGGGCCTTGGTATGGCGGTGCACCTTCGCACGCTGACAAGCCACACACGAGTCGACCCAGGCCCGCACGTCCCTCTTCAGCCCTTTCCAGACGAACTTCTGAGCCACCAGCCTCACGGACGCTTTTCTGCCAGGATGGGACAGGCCGTGTATCGCCTCAAAGACAGCCCGCTGCCAGCCGGCAGGGACAAGTGGTCTAGGCTGGCCGGTGGAGAGGTCGCACCACAGCCTGACTCCTGAGTCGCCAACCGCGACCACCTCCAGACGCAGCCCAGTGTCAGAGTCTTTGAGCGACTGGATCCCAGGATCTGAGGCTTGGTCAGCACTCATACTTGAGTAGTCGAGCCCCAGCTGAACCGTGTGGACGACCGCTCTAGAGAGGCAATCGGCGACCACGTTGGACTTGCCGGCGTTGTGTCGGATATCTGTGGTGTACTCAGAGATAAATGACAGCTGACGCTGCTGGCGGGCGGACCACGGCTCAGCCACCTTGGACATAGAGAACGTGAGGGGCTTGTGGTCGACGAAAACCGTAAACTCACGGCCTTCCAGGATGGAGCGGAAATGGCGGATCGCCAACCAGACGCCGAGTAGCTCCCTGTCGAATGTGCTGTATTTGCGCTCCCTAGGGACCAGCTGGCGGCTGAAAAAGGCGAGCGGTTGCCAGGCGCCACCAACCCACTGCTCAAATACAGCACCAACTGCGTAGTCAGATGCGTCGGTTGTGAGGGCGACCGGGGCTCCAGGCGACGGGTGGACCAACAAGGTGGCCTGGCACAGCGCAGCCTTAGTATCCTCGAAAGCTTTGATCCTCTCGGGGGTCCAGTCGATGTCCTGGTTGGGGGTCTTACCCTTAAGGGCCCCATACAGTGGGTGCATGATGTGGGCCGCCCGGCGTATGAATCGGTGGTAGAACGTAACCATCCCAAGGAACTCCCGTAGCCCCCGGGCCGAACGTGGGCGGGGAAAAGCGGAGACTGCTTCCACCTTTGTCGGCAAGGGGGTGGCCCCATTACTGCCGATGAGATGCCCAAGAAACTGGATCGACGGCACCCCGAAGACGCACTTCGCCGGGTTAATGATCAGGCCATGCTGGTCGAGCCTTGTGAAAAGGGCCCGCAGGTGTGCCGCATGCTCCTCCTCCGAGGAGCTGGCGACGAGGACATCGTCCAAGTAGACGAAGATGAAAGGCATGTCCCTAAGCGCAGAGTCCATCAACCGCTGGAAGGACTGGGCCGCGTTTTTCAGGCCGAAGGGCATCCTAAGAAACTCGAAAAGCCCGAAAGGAGTCACCACCGCCGTTTTAGGGATGTCAGCAAGGTGCACCGGGACTTGGTGATAACCCCGCACCAGGTCCACTTTGGAGAACAGGTGCTTCCCTGCTAGATGTATCGAAAAGTCCTGAACATGGGGGAACCAATTCAAGTTACGGTTTAAATATATCGACTCATACTAATGCTTCTTTTCCTGCGCATCACGTGATTCCCGTTTCTTTTTGTGGTCAGGTGCGGAAGTCAACGCTGCTGCCATCTAGCGGTGTAACGGCATATACGCTTTAACAAATAATAATCACTCGCAGGGCACACAGAGACGAAAAACCGTCCGCACTCGCACCTACGGGCAATTTGGAGCGCTCAATGGGCCTATCATGCATGTTTGGGGGAAATGGAAGGAAACCAGAGTGGAGAACGTGCACAATGCAAACAAACAGGTCAGGGAGTTGGAACCGAACGCAGCAGAGCAAGCATGGACTCACAACGACACGTTTAGAGTGTAAACGTTTCCATAGAATTGCCAAACACCAAATACTTGTTCGAACTATACATCTTAGTTGAGTGTTAAGGCCTCCTAAATTTAGCAAATATATGAAGATCTATTTTTATTAAAAGGAAATGGTTGCTAGTGTGACACCGCCTGTTACTTTGGTGAGACCAGCAATGGGGTGGCCCGTTTGGACAAGCCGAAATCGGTTCTCTTGTTTCTCTTCAGATCGTATAAATCTTTCGCCTTTTACTAAAGATTTCCGTGGGGAGGAACAACAAGAGTATATCTCAATTTTTTGATGCTCTGCGAAAGCGGAGCTTCCTGTACTTGTCAATGGAAAGTAATCAAAATTCCTGCTTTGTTGCCATTAATTCTGCCATAGCTTACAGGTAACATCCACCCATTCAAATATAAAACTATCTAATATGAGCAATAAATTAATATATTTTCTACTAATTATACTATATGTAAGGGACAATAAACAATTTAGCCATTAAAATATTTATTATTAAAGTTAATTCAGATTTGTGTCGAAGTTGTAAAGATTTAAGCTGTGTAAATGAATACAGCCATAAGTACTTCAGTACAAAAGTACTTCAGAAATACATAACAGGCTTTTGTTAGTTGAACTAATACGACGATACTGTTAATCGACTGAGTTGAATATCAGGAGTACGCCACTACATTAGCTTAATTTTTATTTAACCAATTTCAAAGAACTACTCTGATCATGTCCCTCCCCTCAATGCTCCACTAGGAAGCATAGAACGCTCATCAAAAGTGGAGAATCTATGATATAAACATCATTATTCTCCGCTAGCTTCACGCTCAGGAAGGAACATCAATTCTCATCATCGTAGTTGACGAGACCGTTCACTTTAGAAACACATATCTCAAGTTAATAACTATAGAAATGATCCCTGAAAGTATAGTCTTAATTCATCAACGAGGGGCGGCGGGAAGTCATCTGCGAGTGTACCATTTTTACCCAGAGGGCAACCACGACTAGTAAAGGACTATGTTTAGATTGTAGGGGTGTAACGATACATCGATACACATCGATTAATCGATATTATGCTCTACGATTTATTGGCATCGATGCTAAAGGTAAACATCGATTTATATCGCCGTGTTTGACCTCGGACATTAGACGCGACTTTATTTTGAAATCCAGTTCATTGTTGCTTGCTTCCTCTTCCGGGAGCAGGGAGCAGTGCGCGGCGTTGTTGTGTTGTGAGCAGAGCAGGCACGTGAAAGGGGAGTCGACAACTAGTACGCGGCTCCTGGGCTGGTGCTATGGCTAGTGTCCAAAAAGACGAGGAAATTTGCTCCCCTTTAGGCTTCAAGTCATTCGTTTGGAAGCACTTTGGATTCCAAAGAAAAGATGGCTCAACGGACAAGACACGTGCAGTTTGTAAATCCTGCCATGCGGTGATCAAATATTCAGGGAGCACAAATCTCGCCGCACATTTAAAGAAAAAACACGACATCAAAGTTAAGTGTTAAAGTAAGCAATTTGTATACTACAATACTCTTGTAATTTCCTAAATAAAGAGTTTGCAGTACCTTGTGGATTTTGCGTATGAATTGTTATAAATCAGGATATTGTTCTATATTTTTTATTAAAAAAAAAAAATATCGATCGTAGAGCACTATATCGCGATATATCGTGATTGAATCGCAGCAGGCTTTAAGATATCGGCAAATATCGTATCGAAGTTCTTTATATCGATATTATATCGTATCGTGACAAAACCCGCGATTTACACCCCTATTAGATTGTATTAGAAAGAGTGCCGACGTCATTAAGGTATTTGGCAATTTAGCCATCATTGGCTGAGCGCTCGATCACGTACCCACGATCCTTTGCGTCAATGTTTAGAACAAGCAATTTTTTTAACACTTGTTGTGTTACAAGTATACTTGTTTAAATTGTCTAAATTGTAAGGCTTTAAAACTGACTGTGTATACTAGGTTTTTGTTTTAAACATGAAGGCTTTTATTTAAAAACGACCATGTAAAGTAAAGGTTTTAAAATTAACATAGAGGCTTTTAAAAATGCCTATGGTAGCCAAACAATCAACTTTACATTGCAGACACGTTTCAGAATCCACCCGCCGTGAGTACTGATAACGCTTGCAGACACCAGAGAGAATATTTTATATTGCCCATCCATCCAATTTCTGTACTGATTCTCCCCACGGGGTTAGTAGGCGTGCTGGAGCCTATCACATAGGGATGGGCGGATCGATACAAAAGTATCGATATATCGATCCAGGCTGCTCATTTTTGAGTATCGATCTCCCTAGCTAAAATATCGATACTTACAATTATTTAATTATATTTTTCCTCATTTTTTTCTGCTCCAATTTGACGACTTGCACTCATGCTAGCACTACTTTTCCTTCCGCCTGCTGCACCGGCGTGTCCTGCTCTGCTTTGCTCCCGCCCCCTTTTCTCACAAGCCAAGCCCTCCTCCTCCGCCTCCCGTTCCAATCCAAACAAACACAAACAAGCATGGCCACGGCGGCGGCCCAGTCCGAACGCAAGAGAAGTCTGGTTTGGGGATATTATATTTTACTTAATAACAACGAGGCAAAATGTGAAATATGTCACAAAACAATTAAATATTGTGGCGACACCACAAACTTGACAAAACATTTAAGCAAAATTCACCCCACGGTTCATGAAGAGCTGCAGTTGAAACGTGCCGCAGACACTACGGCAGCGACGGAAAACCCTGCAGCCACACCGAGGCTAAGGTATCAAAGTACCTTAGAAGCAGCGTTTCAGAAAGGCAAGACATATCCAGGTATCAGGTGCTAACCAAAAATTGTAAGCATTTGTGGTTGATGTGCTATTTGAAGCAATAATTACTACGCTTTAGTCAGTCATTTATAAATAAAGTTTTCCCCTTTTCAATTTGTGGTCGAACGCCATACGTTTTATTTGTAACTCCACTTCCTATAAACAACACTAAAGTATTACAATATTAAATGTAAGTATCCAGTGGCTTTACAAATTGATAGTTTTGCTGCTCATGACGATTAAGCCCTGCATCTCTGTTGGTACCATGTCTCTTTTTAGATTATACTAAAAGACAAAACTTTTTCCCAACAACAGAGAGAGAGAGAGAGAGAGAGAGAGAGAGAAAAGTAAAGAATAGCTCCTTTTTATTAAAGTTATACTATTAATATGCATATTCCACTAATGCACTAATGTCTAAAAAGGTTAATAATTCACGTGACGTAATACTTTTTTCTACAAAATTCAATAGATGACTCTCCAAGAGCAAGAATGCCACTGCATTTAAATCGTTTTTTGGGCGGGAAATTACACTTCCGGTATCGATATCGGATCGAATATCGGGTATTTTGGGTAGGAAATACTTGGTATCGGATCGATTCCAAAATCATTGGTATCGCCCATCCCCACTGGACATCATAAACTGGTGGCCAGCCAATCGTAGGGCCGATATGTTTTCTATTTTGTTGTAAAGGATAGAATTCTTCTGCTATTCACATTTAGATAAAGGTCATGAACTTGATTGAATCAAACCCTTTCAAGACGTTATTGACTTTCTGCTATATCCTGTGAGAATGAAGCGAACCGATTCTAATGGCTTCCTGACTTAACTATCCTTTATTTGACCAGCAGAGGGGGGTGCACCGTTCCTGGAAGTACTGCAATACCAGGTCGATGCGTGGAGTGGACGGAGCAAGCCCCTAATTCCATCTCCCAGTTCCAACAATCAATTTAATATATGGTCCCCGGATAGGGGACGTATCAGATATTAAACTGATAAGAACAGATACTACACTTGATCTTAGCCAAAAGGCCGAGAAGCGATATTCTAAAGTTGGTCTGAGAAAACTACTTAAATAAAGAGACTACCAATTCAAGTTACGGTTTAAATATATTGAGTCATACTAATGCCACGTACCGACCACCGTAACAAACCTCAACTATTAAGAGTTTGGAATGATAATGCGTCACCGGGCTGTTTTCAACCTGTGCATCGGTTGCAGATTTCCGTGTGTTCGTGGAGGTTTAGTGTCACGTGGTTCACGTTGACCCAATAGAATAACGATGAACTGAGCTCCTGATGGGAATAGCTTTTAATGACCAACAAAACGAATTGGTCATTCGCCAAAAACAATCGGATCTTTGGATACATTTCGGGACCGAAGGCAAGATAGCTGTTTGACGAACATTTTGACGGGAAAAAAAACACGCGGCAAAAAAACACGCGGCCCACTTCGCCAAACTACTTCCTGTTTCCTGCTGTGGCAATTTACATTAACCCTCGAACGCCACCATCGCAGTGGAGGTGAATCGCATTCCAATCCACGCCAGCATTTCTTAACACTCATTTGAGGAAATTACGATCGTCTTTTGTTTCCCGATTTGTGTTGAATAAAAATCTGAAATTACACATTTGAAAATAACACACGGAAATCGGATCATTTCCATTTCTCTCATACCAAAAGTACACGGACCAAGACATACAACTATTTATACGTTCAAAACTCACACTCAAAATAGTTGCCCAATCGATAGGTGACGCTGTTTGAAATATCAGGTATCCATAATCCTGTGCGCCAACAATGTTTCAAGGAAAAAACACATTGATGAACACAAAATACTCGTTTAAACTGTCTATTTAGGTTGAGTCCTTCTAAATGTAGTAAATCTATGAACGTCTATTGTTTGTATTAGAAGGAATGGTTGCTGCAATTTCACCGATCGCCTTTTACTAAAGATTTCCGTGGGGAGGAACAATGAGAGTTCATCTCAATTTTTTGATGCTCTGCGAAAGCGGAGCCACCTATACTTGTCAATGGGAAATAGTTAATAGTCCTGCCTTGTAGTTATTAATTCTGCTAAAGTTTACAGACCAAATTGGTTAAGCTTTAGGGACAGCTTTTGGTGACATCCACCCATTCAAATATAAAACTATTGATTATGCATTGAGCAATAAATTAATATATTTTCCACAAATTATACTATATGTAAGGAACAATAATAGGAGCCATTTAGCTATTAAAGTATTAATATAAAAATACCCTCGTAAATACCCATAAACTGATGCTTTGCTTCTCTTTCTACTGCCTCCACGCCTTTGTTCACCTCCTTTTTCTTAGAGTTGCCATCTAGTGGTGGTGGCAGCATAAGAAATGAAGTAAAAACATACCCATCATGCATTGCCTCTTTTCACCTGAGAACCATATGAATTTGTATTTATAGAAAATCTCCAACAGTACCGCAGAAAGATATATATTTCTTTTTCTGAGCAAGTTTAGAAAATGACATTCTCTTAAAAATTTGAGAACAAGGATTGTACTAAAAATTTCTGGCACAATTTCTGATTTAAAGAAAGACATTTTGATCATATTTTTTCGTATATCCTTGCTGCCAGCCGCCATGAACTTGAATCAATGACGTCATTGACCCTCTGCTTTATCCTGTGAGAATGAAGCTAACGGACTGTGATGTAAACTACTCTTGATTTGACCAGTAGAGTAGGGGGTGCAAAAATCAGTTGTATGTCTGGGTCCACGTACCTTTTGGCCATTAGTTTTTCTTTATAGTGTAGGTAAATGGAGAACGGGAAATGATCCGTGGGGCTATTCCAGAAAGCAGGTTATATGAAAGTTATATCATATACGTTCGTATCAATAACGGGTCGGGAACGTAGTAATTACATTTTATTTTGCAATTACTAATTTGTTGAATGAAGTTCGGCAAGTAGGTGCACAGTTGCAGAGCACAGCTTGATGCACCATCGCTCAGTATGTGGCGACCATGAAATTTGGCTTCGTGTGAGGGATTTTGTATTGTACAGGAGAATCAGGGGAGAGCGCGAACGCAGTCCCCCACTACCAGAAATTGTGCAGTCGAGATTCCCACATTTGGGGAATTCGCAGGGGTCAGCACAACCGGAGTGCAATGGCTGAGCCTCACCCTGGGTGAACCACCTTCTTGATCATGGTATCTCCCCTGCCAGGTAAGTATGAGTTGTATACGTCGCCGGGGCCGACGTTTTCACCGCGCACACCATCTACAGTCAGAGGCTAATTTGGTACAAAAGTGTGAGCACACGTATTCAGTGGATGAGACAGCATTCGTAGAACTGTTAACATAGTACACCTTTAGTCATTCAAAACCAAAACATTTTAAATTAAGTAAAAAATAGATTCAGAAACATGACCATCATGCCTTGCTTCTTTTTCTACTGCCTCCACGTCTTTGTTCACCTCCTTTTTCCTAGAGTCGCCGTCTAGTGGTGATGCCAGCAACTATAATAAACCGATAAATGAAGTCAAAACATGCCCATCATGCAGTGCCTCTTTTCTCCTGAGAACCCTAAAACGGTATGAATTTGTATTTATTGAAAATCTCCAACATTACCGCAGAAAAATATATATACTTCTTTTTCTGAACGAGTTTTGAAAATGACATTTTCTTAACATTTGGAGAACAAGAATTGTACTAAAAGATCCTGGAACAATGATAGGAAAATCTCAAGCAAAAAAAGACATTTTGACCATATTTTAGAACAGTTACGTAAATTCTTGCTGCCGCCTAAGATGAACCGTCATGAACTGTCATGTACTGATATTGTACTGTGGGCCTACGTGATGACGTAGTGAAGGAGTGACATTCAGGGAAATGAATATGCAGACAGAGCGGCAAGTTGATGGCCCTCTGTTTCATGAATAAAAGTGATTAAAGACATCGGTTCGGGTCCTGATTAAATTCAGAGTGCATTACCTAATAAAGATATAAGGTGAGCACACAACAATGGCGACGAGGATGACGTCCACCTTCTAAGGAAGAGGAGATAACGACGACGATTTTCGTGAGCAAGTTTAAGTTTGAGCTAACATGGCTAAGTCGGAGCTACAACCGTTTGCTTGCTGCACTGATCCAGCTACTCTCGGGCCAAGATGGACACGATGGCTAACATCTTTCGAGTTGTATGCTGACGGTAAAGGACTGATAATGAACGAGGATACGACCAATGCTACTAAACAAAGAAGACGCGCTCTACTTTTGCATTTGGCGGGACAGGACGTGCAGGATGTTTTCTTCACTTTACCAAACACGGGTGAGGTGACCGACTGCGCGGCAGCAGTAAGGACACTTGACTCCTACTTTGTTCCCCAAGTGAATGCAGCGTACGCGCGCCAATCCTTCCACAAGTTGTTCCAAAATCAGGGAGAAACGGTGCAACAGTTTGGTACACGTTTACGTCAGGCTGCGAAGGACTGTGACTTTCAAGGAGACAAGGACAATCAAATTAGAGACGCTATCCTGAGCAGATGCTGTTCTGGATACGTGAAGAGAAAGCTTCTCGAGGATGGACCTGGTTTGACTTTGGCTCGCACGTTGGAGTTGGCATCGCAATGTGAGCGAGTGGAAGAGCAACTAGCAGCAATGAATGGGAGCAGTATCAAGAAAGAGGGGGAAACGATCAGTCGTATCACAACGAAAAAAGGAAAGTTCACAAGGCCAAAAGGTAAATTGAAGAATTGTGATGACAATAAAGCAGAGAAGCAGTGCTACAGGTGTGGCTACACTGACCACATGGGTAAGGATCCCAAATGCCCAGCACGTGGACAAACATGTCATAAATGCAACGGTAAGGACCATTTCTCAAAAATGTGTCGTACCAAAGGACAAAAGAAGCAAAACGTTAATGCTGTAGAGACTGTGCACAATGACTATGCATTTATGGTGAAAGACTGTGAAATGCCTGAAAGACTAATATTTTGTGTAGGGGGAGTTGAGTTAAAAATGTTAGTAGATTCTGGGGCAACGAGTAATGTTATGGGAGAAAATGTTTGGGAGAAGCTAAAAGCTGAAAACATAAAATGTGAATCATATGTGCCCAAAGAGCAGAGAAATATGTATGCATATTCCTCAACCCAGACACTATCTGTCAAAGGTGCTTTCAAATGTGTAATCGAGATAGGTGACAGGACTGAAGAAGCTGAATTCATTGTGATTAGAGGTAATGGTGAACCACTCCTTGGTAAAATGACAGCTATTAAGCTTGGAGTACTAAAAATAGGGGAAAACGTTGCAGCAATCACAGATGTTAAAAGTATTCTGCAACAACAGTATTCAAATGTGTTCAAAGGAGTAGGTAAATTAAACACCAAACAAATCTCACTGTACATAGACCCAAATGTGAAACCAGTCGCTCAACCACTGAGACGGATACCCTATCATTTGAGGGATGCAGTCGAGAAGAAAATCAAGGAACTGATGGACATGGACATTGTGGAGAAGGTTGAAGGTCCTACTCCCTGGGTAAATCCGGTAGTGATTCTCCCAAAGAAACATGACAAAGACCTTAGGATGTGTTTAGACATGAGAAAAGCTAATGAGGCTATTGTGAGGGAGAGATACCCCCATCCCTACAGTGGATGAAATACTGCAAGGTCTGAATGGTTCTGCAATATTCAGTAAGCTTGATCTCAAATGGGGCTACCATCAGTTAGAGCTAACCCCAGAGTCCAGAGAAATAACAACGTTTGCTGTGCATAATGGTGTTTACAGGTACAAAAGACTGATATTTGGAGTCTCGTCCGCTAGTGAGCAATACCAGCACGAGATAGCCAATGCACTAGCAGGCATCGAGGGTGTGGAGAACATCTCAGATGACGTGATCATCCACGCTCCAGACCAGGTGACACATGACAAGCGCCTGCACGCAGTCATGAAAAGACTTTCAGAATGCGGATTAACACTGAATGTGGAAAAATGCCAATTTAACATGGACAGACTTGTTTTCATGGGCATATTGTTGACCCAGAAAGGCATTGGACCAACTGAGGAGAGAGTGAGAGCTGTTAAGGATGCCAGAGAACCAAAAACGGCAGCTGAAGTGAGAAGTTTCCTAGGACTGGTAGGATTCAGCAGTAGATTTATACCCCAGTTTGCAACGCTCTCTGAACCACTGAGGAGATTGACCAGGAAAGAGACTACATTTGTGTTTGGACCAGAACAAAAATGAGCATTTCAGACTTTAAAGACTGAACTAGCCGGGGCAGGTACTTTAGCTTATTTTGACAAAGAGGCTCCTACCAGAATAATCGCAGATGCAAGTCCTGTAGGGTTAGGCGCAGTGCTTGTACAAAAACAAGATTCTGAGGAGGTACCAGTGTGCTACGTTAGTCGTAGTCTGACAGATTGTGAACGCAGATACTCACAAACAGAAAGGGAGGCCCTAGCATTAGTTTGGGCATGCGAAAGGCTACATCCATATGTGTACGGACGTAGGTTTGACTTAATCACAGACCACAAGCCATTAGAAGTCGTATACAGTAAAAGATCCAAACCATGTGCTCGTATAGAGCGATGGGTCCTCAGACTTCAACCTTATGACTTTCGGGTGGTGCACATTGCAGGAAAACAAAATATTGCTGATTCTTTATCTAGGTTGTTGTCAGACACAGGGACAAAAGGAATACATGAACATGAATCTGAAGAGTATGTGAGATTCATTGCAGTTAATGCAACACCAAAGGCGCTTACCACACGAGAGGTAGAAGAAGCCTCTGCTGTAGATCCAGAGCTGACGGAGGTGCGAAATGCAATTGAAATTGGACACTTCGAAAAATGTAAACAATATGCACCCATTGTAAATGAACTCTGTGTGATTGGATACATTGTGTTACGTGGAAGCCGCATAGTTTTACCAGAAAAACTCAGAGCAAAAGCACTTGCATTAGCTCATGAAGGACACTTAGGAATTGTAGGGAAAAAACAACATCTCAGAACAAAAGTGTGGTGGCCTGGCATGGATAAGGCAGCGGAAAAATACTGTAAAGCTTGTCATGGATGTCAAATAGTGGCCAGACCAGATCCACCTGAGCCTTTGAGGAACACAATCTTACCAGATCGACCATGGCAAGACGTGGCTGTAGATCTGTTAGGACCACTACCAAACAATCAGTCTATATTTGTTTTAGTAGATTATTACAGTCGCTACTATGAGTATGAAATAATGACGTCTACAACCACGGACAGAGTTATTGACTGAATTGAGGACATTTTCAGTAGGCATGGACTACCAGTGACGATCAAATCGGACAATGGACCACAGTTCAAATCTGACTTCTTCAGGGAATACTGTGAAACAAATGGAATCAAACATGTGAGAACACCACCAAAATGGGCACAAGCCAATGGAGAAGTGGAACGTCAAAATGCATCACTGATGAAGAGAATCAGGATTGCACAGGCAGAAGGGCTGGACTGGAAACGTGAACTGAGGAAATATGTAACTATTTACAAGAGCATTGAACACCCCACGACAGGGAAAAGTCCAGCTGAACTTCTTTTCAACAGGAAAATGAGAGGAAAGTTGCCTGACCTCTCTGAGTCCAAAACAACGGCTCTAGATGTTCGTGACAGGGATGCTGAACAAAAAGGGAAAGCAAAGCTTTATGCTGATGAACGACGAGGAGCCCAGTACTCAAATGTGGACATTGGAGACACAGTACTGGTACAACAGGACAAACAGGACAAATTCACAACACCATTCAATCCAACCCCACATAGAGTCGTGAGTCAAACTGGAAATCAAGTGGTAATTGAATCCCCAACTGGAGCTCGCTACCACCGGAATACCACTCACGTGAAGAAATACCAATCATATGAGAATACTGAAGGACATGACACACCGAAGACTTTTACTGAAGGGGAGGAAAATGTACTGAGCAGAAATGTGGACAGTTGCAACCAGACACCACAAGAGGAAGCTCAGGAACCTGAAATGAGGCCCCAGAGAGTCAAAAAGATACCAGCAAAGTTCAAAGACTTTGTGACAAAGTAAAAGTAAAGGGTTGTGTCTGAATATATTGTTCACTGTTTAAGAGAAAAAAATGTTTATGGGTTACATAAGAAAAGTTAGACAATACAATGTTCGGTTAGCAAAAGATGATGATGTAAATTACATGGTCAATATTAGTATGTGATGGTACAGTTTATTTCTAAGGAAAGGGGGGATGTCATGTACTGATATTGTACTGTGGGCCTACGTGATGACGTAGTGAAGGAGTGACGTTCAGGGAAATGAATATGCAGACAGAGCGGCAAGTTGATGGCCCTCTGTTTCATGAATAAAAGTGATTAAAGACATCGGTTCGGGTCCTGATTAAATTCAGAGTGCATTACCTAATAAAGATATAAGGTGAGTGTCAGGGTTTTCCAAAACTATCTTGATCATATGATTATGTTGGAATGTATGTAACCAGTAATGAATAACCTTGGTAGATTAGTTTTATGCTTATGTTGGTGTGTAACCAGTAATAAATAACCTAGCTTGTTCCATCCTACACAATGTCGTAAAACATCCCCTGCCCTGCTAATCTAGAGGTCAAGGGCCTTTTTTACTTGTCTATTCAGTCTATGGTCACCCCCACCCTTTTTCTCTTAATAAAGATGGTCTTGTGGGAAGCGAGAGTCAGACGTCATTCGATCATTGCTGTACGCACAGTGACGAATGGACTCTCCGCCTGCAGGTGCCCAAAATGACTAACTTGTCTCCGAGTGGTTCTTGCAAAATAAGTTAGAGTGAGCACCACTCTAACAGTGAGCACACAACATGAACTTGAATCAAATCCGATCAAGACGTCGTTGACTTTCTGCTTCATCCTGTGAGAATGAAGCTAACGGATTGTGATGTAAACTACTTTTTATTTGCCCAGTAGAGGGGGGCGCACCGCTCCTGGAGGTACTGCAATACCAGGTCGATGCATAGAGTGGACGGAGCAAGCCCCTATACCATCTCCCTGTTGCGAAAATCCAATATATACATGGTCCCCGGATAGGGAACGTATCAGATATTAATCTGATAAGAACAGATACTACACCTGGTCTTAGCCAAAAGGCCGAGAAGCGATGTACTGAAACTGGTCTGAGGAAACCACTTAAATAAAGAGACTGTGGTGTGCAAGGACTGGAGTCGGAGGCGGAGTGATAAATGACGGTGCCAACGGCAGTTGTTTTAATGACATTTATAATTAGCTTCTCTCAACCACGGGCCGACTCTTTTCCCTTCGAGATCCTAACACACACTCCTCAAACAGGAAACTCCCACACGTGTAAAACATCCCACCGGAACTCGGCAACGTGAACTTAGGTTCCGGGTGAATTATGTCAACCCACTACACAAGCCCCCCCAGAATTCACCCATAGTCAAAATCCCCGCGCCGGAAAGGAACGACAGCCCGACCACAGCGGGTGTAGGTGGCAGGGGCTGGCAGGGGGTCAAGGGTAGGGGGCGCCGCCGGAAAGACCGCTGGGCTGGACGGTCGCGTTGTCGGTCGGGCAGGCGGGAGCTCGGTCAGGTCGGAGGGGCGAGGCGCTGGGGGGCGTCCGCGGCGTGGGGCCTGCGCCAATTCCAACGTCCGGGAAACATCCACGTGGGCAGGCTTAATCCTATCAACCGAGATAGTCTCAGGCCTACCGCCGATGTCCACGACCATGCTCTTACTCCCGTGCTGCAAGACCTTAAAAGGCCCGTCGTAAGGCGGACGCAACGGCCCGCGGTGGGCGTCGTGGCGGATGAACACAAAACCCGCCGAGCGTAGGTTGGTGGGCACCCGGGAAACAGGGGTGCAGTGCCGTGACGTGGGGACAGGTGCGAACGTCCCGGCAACTTCCAGCAGGGAGGACCGCTGCCCTGCCGCCGACCAAGGCGTTGTGGCGTCTGGAATGAAGTCCCCTGGAACTCGTAGTACCTGGCCGTAGACGAGCTCAGCGGACGAGGACTGCAAGTCCTCCTTAGGGGCCGTCCTGAGGCCCAGCATGACCCAGGGAAGTCTGTCCACCCAGTTGCCATCCACCAGACTGGCGCGTAGAGCAGCCTTCATGGAGCGGTGGAACCGCTCGCACAGCCCGTTAGCCTGGGGGTGATAAGCGGTGGTGCGGTGCAGCTTGACGCCCAGGCCTCCAGCAACCACATTCCAGATCTCGGAAGTAAACTGTGCACCCCGGTCCGAGGAGAGGTCTGAAGGTGTTCCAAAGCGCGCGACCCATGTGCCAATAAACGCCCGGGCCACGTCAGCAGCCGAGGTTGAGGAGAGGGGGACGGCCTCAGGCCAACGGGTCGTCCTGTCCACCATGGTGAGGAGGTAGGTGAAACCATGGGAAGGGGGGAGCGGGCCCACAAGGTCGATGTTGACGTGGTCGAACCTCCTCTCGGGGACAGTGAACGGCTCCAACGGGGCCTTGGTATGGCGGTGCACCTTCGCACGCTGACAAGCCACACACGAGTCGACCCAGGCCCGCACGTCCCTCTTCAGCCCTTTCCAGACGAACTTCTGAGCCACCAGCCTCACGGACGCTTTTCTGCCAGGATGGGACAGGCCGTGTATCGCCTCAAAGACAGCCCGCTGCCAGCCGGCAGGGACAAGTGGTCTAGGCTGGCCGGTGGAGAGGTCGCACCACAGCCTGACTCCTGAGTCGCCAACCGCGACCACCTCCAGACGCAGCCCAGTGTCAGAGTCTTTGAGCGACTGGATCCCAGGATCTGAGGCTTGGTCAGCACTCATACTTGAGTAGTCGAGCCCCAGCTGAACCGTGTGGACGACCGCTCTAGAGAGGCAATCGGCGACCACGTTGGACTTGCCGGCGATGTGTCGGATATCTGTGGTGTACTCAGAGATAAATGACAGCTGACGCTGCTGGCGGGCGGACCACGGCTCAGCCACCTTGGACATAGAGAACGTGAGGGGCTTGTGGTCGACGAAAACCGTAAACTCACGGCCTTCCAGGATGGAGCGGAAATGGCGGATCGCCAACCAGACGCCGAGTAGCTCCCTGTCGAATGTGCTGTATTTGCGCTCCCTAGGGACCAGCTGGCGGCTGAAAAAGGCGAGCGGTTGCCAGGCGCCACCAACCCACTGCTCAAATACAGCACCAACTGCGTAGTCAGATGCGTCGGTTGTGAGGGCGACCGGGGCTCCAGGCGACGGGTGGACCAACAAGGTGGCCTGGCACAGCGCAGCCTTAGTATCCTCGAAAGCTTCGATCCTCTCGGGGGTCCAGTCGATGTCCTGGTTGGGGGTCTTACCCTTAAGGGCCCCATACAGTGGGTGCATGATGTGGGCCGCCCGGCGTATGAATCGGTGGTAGAACGTAACCATCCCAAGGAACTCCCGTAGCCCCCGGGCCGAACGTGGGCGGGGAAAAGCGGAGACTGCTTCCACCTTTGTCGGCAAGGGGGTGGCCCCATTACTGCCGATGAGATGCCCAAGAAACTGGATCGACGGCACCCCGAAGACGCACTTCGCCGGGTTAATGATCAGGCCATGCTGGTCGAGCCTTGTGAAAAGGGCCCGCAGGTGTGCCGCATGCTCCTCCTCCGAGGAGCTGGCGACGAGGACATCGTCCTAGACATGAAAGGCATGTCCCTAAGTGCAGAGTCCATCAACCGCTGGAAGGACTGGGCCGCGTTTTTCAGGCCGAAGGGCATCCTAAGAAACTCGAAAAGCCCGAAAGGAGTCACCACCACCGTTTTAGGGATGTCAGCAAGGTGCACCGGGACGTGGTGATAACCCCGCACCAGGTCCACTTTGGAGAACAGGTGCTTCCCTGCTAGATGTATCAAAAAGTCCTGAACATGGGGGACCGGGTAGCGGTCGGGCGTGGTGGCATCATTGAGGCGGCGGTAGTCGCCACACGGGCGCCAACCACCATCCGGCTTAGGCACCATGTGGAGTGGGGAGGCCCACGGGCTGTCAGAGCGGCGAACAATGCCAAGGCGTTCCATGCTGGCGAACTCGGCCCGAGCAATTGTCAGTCTCTCCGGGTTGAGCGGCAAAAGTGGGCCGTGTAAGGCTGGGGAACTCTCCGAGGAGTTTCTGGTACATGTCGCCCTCGGAGAGCGAACTGGAGAGACCCACATAATTCCCCTCATCGCGGACACATGCGAAGGAGGAGAAGGTTAACGCGTCCACCAGGCGGCCGTTCTTAACATCCACGAGCAGTCCGTGGGCGCACAAAAAATCTGCGCCAAGCAGGGGGAAGGAGATGTCGGCAGTGACAAAGTCCCATGTGAAACACTGACCCCCGAAACATATGTCCACAGTCCTTGTGCCATACGTCCTGATGGGGGTGTCGTTGGCGGATGTTAAGGGCGGGCCGTGCAACCCTCCAGCAGCGTCGTCCACTGTAGCCGGCAGGACGCTTCTCTGGGCGCCGGTGTCACAGAGGAATCTGCGACCAGAGAGGGAGTCCTCAACGAACAGCAGCCGGTTCTTTTTGCCTGCGGTCACGGCCACTACTGAGCGCAGGCTTTGGCGTTTCCCGTCGTGTCGAAGTTGCAAGGGGAGCGGCACCTTTTAGCCTTGGCGCCAAAACGTGCATGGAAGTAGCACAAACCTGTGCTGGTGCGGCTGTCAGTTGCAGCGCGTCCTCTGCCAGGGGCAACGCCAGCGCTCGGGGACGTGTAGCTGCGTGTTGGGGCCAGCACACCAGGGGCGAAACGCTGGGTGGCCAAGTAGAAACGGTCCGCTTCCTCCGAAAGAGCACGCGGCTCCGTAATGGTCGTATTTGCGAGGGCCGTTTGGACGTGCGGCGGCATATGTCGCAGAAACAGTTCAATGAAAAGAAAATTCGGCTCTTCCCCACCCAGCAGGTTTAACATCATCTCCATGTGTTCAGAGGGTTTGCTGTCCCCCATGCCTTGAATAGCAAGCAGGCGCCGGGCTCGTTCGGATCGCGACAGTTCAAAAATCCTGAGGAGATAAGCCTTGAGCCCTGCATATTTATCCTGGGCCGGAGGGGAAGTGATGAAACTTACAGCTCTGGCTGCGGTGGAGCTTCCGAGTGCCGAGACAACGTGGTAGTAGCATGTGGCGTCATCCGTAATTCCCCGGAGGGCGAACTGAGCCTCCGCCTGTGCGAACCATGCACGTTGCTGCAGAAGTCTCCCAAAACTCAGGCAGCCTAAGGACGGCGGAATGCGCCATGCCGTCTCGCTCGGTATTCTGTTCAGTCCCGGAATCCTCAGCGGGACTGATGTCAGGGTCACCAGTGTGGTGTGCAAGGACTGGAGTCGGAGGCGGAGTGATAAATGACGGTGCCAACGGCAGTTGTTTTAATGACATTTATAATTAGCTTCTCTCAACCACGGGCCGACTCTTTTCCCTTCGAGATCCTAACACACACTCCTCAAACAGGAAACTCCCACACGTGTAAAACATCCCACCGGAACTCGGCAACGTGAACTTAGGTTCCGGGTGAATTATGTCAACCCACTACAAGACTACCAATTCAAGTTACGGTTTAAATATATCGACTCACACTAATGCTTCTTTTCCTGCGCATCACGTGATTCCCGTTTCTTTTTGTGGTCAGGTGCGGAAGTCAACGCTGCTGCCATCTAGCGGTGTAACGGCATATACGCTTTAACAAATAATAATCACTCGCAGGGCACACAGAGACGAAAAACCGTCCGCACTCGCACCTACAGGCAATTTGGAGCGCTCAATGGGCCTATCATGCATGTTTGGGGGAAATGGAAGGAAACCAGAGTGGAGAACGTGCACAATGCAAACAAACAGGTCAGGGAGTTGGAACCTGTTGGACTCACAACGACACGTTTAGAGTGTAAACGTTTCCATAGAATTGCCAAACACCAAATACTTGTTCGAACTATACATCTTAGTTGAGTGTTAAGGCCTCCTAAATTTAGCAAATATATGAAGATCTATTTTTATTAAAAGGAAATGGTTGCTAGTGTGACACCGCCTGTTACTTTGGTGAGACCAGCAATGGGGTGGCCCGTTTGGACAAGCCGAAATCAGTTAAAGTTAATTCAGATTTGTGTCGAAGTTGTAAAGATTTAAGCCGTGTAAATGAATACAGCCATAAGTACTTCAGTACAAAAGTACTTCAGAAATACATAACAGGCTTTTGTTAGTTGAACTAATACGACGATACTGTTAATCGACTGAGTTGAATATCAGGAGTACGCCACTACATTAGCTTAATTTTTGTTTAACCAATTTCAAAGAACTACTCTGATCATGTCCCTCCCCTCAATGCTCCACTAGGACGCATAGAACGCTCATCAAAAGTGGAGAATCTATGATATAAACATCATTATTCTCCGCTAGCTTCACGCTCAGGAAGGAACATCAATTCTCATCATCGTAGTTGGCGAGACCGTTCACTTTAGAAACACATATCTCAAGTTAATAACTATAGAAATGATCCCTGAAAGTATAGTCTTAATTCATCAACGAGGGGCGGCGGGAAGTCATCTGCGAGTGTACCATTTTTACCCAGAGGGCAACCACGACTAGTAAAGGACTATGTTTAGATTGTAGGGGTGTAACGATACATCGATACACATCGAATAATCGATATTATGCTCTACGATTTATTGGCATCGATGCTAAAGGTAAATAACAATTCATACGCAAAATAAACAAGGTACTGCAAACTCTTTATTTAGGAAATTACAAGAGTATTGTAGTATACAAATTCCTTACTTTAACACTGAACTTTGATGTCGTGTTTTTTTTTTAAATGTGCGGCGAGATTTGTGCTCCCTGAATATTTGATCACCGCATGGCAGGATTTACAAACTGCACGTGTCTTGGCCGTTGAGCCATCTTTTCTTTGGAATCCAAAGTGCTTCCAAACGAATGACTTGAAGCCTAAAGGGGAGCAAATTTCCTCGTCTTTTTGGACACTAGCCATAGGAGCAGCCCAGGAGCCGCGTACTAGTTGTCCCCTCCCCTTTCACGTGCGTGATCTGCTCACAACACAACAACGCCGGGCGCACTGCTCCCGAAAAGAGGAAGCAAGCAACTATGAACTGGATTTCAAAATTAAGTCGCGTCTAATGTCCGAGGTCAAACACGGCGATATAAATCGATGTTTACCTTTAGCATCGATGCCAATAAATCGCAGAGCATTATATCGATTAATCGATGTGTATCGATGTATCGTTACACCCCTAGTTAGTAGGCGTGCTGGAGCCTATCACATAGGGATGGGCGGATCGATACAAAAGTATCGATATATCGATCCAGGCTGCTCATTTTTGAGTATCGATCTCCCTAGCTAAAATATCGATACTTACAATTATTTAATTATATTTTTCCTCATTTTTTTCTGCTCCAATTTGACGACTTGCACTCATGCTAGCACTACTTTTCCTTCCGCCTGCTGCACCGGCGTGTCCTGCTCTGCTTTGCTCCCGCCCCCTTTTCTCACAAGCCAAGCCCTCTTCCTCCGCCTCCCGTTCCAATCCAAACAAACACAAACAAGCATGGCCACGGCGGCGGCCCAGTCCGAACGCAAGAGAAGTCTGGTTTGGGGATATTATATTTTACTTAATAACAACGAGGCAAAATGTGAAATATGTCACAAAACAATTAAATATTGTGGCAACACCACAAACTTGACAAAACATTTAAGCAAAATTCACCCCACAGTTCATGAAGAGCTGCAGTTGAAACGTGCCGCAGACACTAAGGCAGCGACGGAAACCCCTGCAGCCACACCGAGGCTAAGGTATCAAAGTACCTTAGAAGCAGCGTTTCAGAAAGGCAAGACATATCCAGGTATCAGGTGCTAACCAAAAATTGTAAGCATTTGTGGTTGATGTGCTATTTGAAGCAATAATTACTACGCTTTAGTCAGTCATTTATAAATAAAGTTTTCCCCTTTTCAATTTGTGGTCGAACGCCATACGTTTTATTTGTAACTCCACTTCCTATAAACAACACTAAAGTATTACAATATTAAATGTAAGTATCCAGTGGCTTTACAAATTGATAGTTTTGCTGCTCATGACGATTAAGCCCTGCATCTCTGTTGGTACCATGTCTCTTTTTAGATTATACTAAAAGACAAAACGTTTTCCCAACAACAGAGAGAGAGAGAGAGAGAGAGAGAGAGAAAAGTAAAGAATAGCTCCTTTTTATTAAAGTTATACTATTAATATGCATATTCCACTAATGCACTAATGTCTAAAAAGGTTAATAATTCACGTGACGTAATACTTTTTTCTACAAAATTCAATAGATGACTCTCCAAGAGCAAGAATGCCACTGCATTTAAATCGTTTTTTGGAAGGGAAATTACACTTCCGGTATCGATATCGGATCGAATATCGGGTATTTTGGGTAGGAAATACTTGGTATCGGATCGATTCCAAAATCATTGGTATCACCCATCCCCACTGGACATCATAAACTGGTGGCCAGCCAATCGTAGGGCCGATATGTTTTCTATTTTGTTGTAAAGAATAGAATTCTTCTGCTATTCACATTTAGATAAAGGTCATGAACTTGATTGAATCAAACCCTTTCAAGACGTTATTGACTTTCTGCTTTATCCTGTGAGAATGAAGCAGACCGATTCTAATGGCTTCCTGACTTAATGATCCTTTATTTGACCAGCAGAGGGGTGCACCGTTCCTGGAAGTACTGCAATACCAGGTCGATGCGTGGAGTGGACGGAGCAAGCCCCTAATTCCATCTCCCGGTTCCAGAAATCAATTTAATATATGGTCCCCGGATAGGGGACGTATCAGATATTAAACTGATAAGAACAGATACTTCACTTGATATTAGCCAAAAGGCCGAGAAGCGATAACCTAAAGTTGGTCTGAGAAAACTACTTAAATAAAGAGACTACCAATTCAAGTTACGGTTTAAATATATTGAGTCATACTAATGCCACGTACCGACCACCGTAACAAACCTCAACTCTTAACAGTTTGGAATGATAATGCGTCACCGGGCTGTTTTCAACCTGTGCATCGGTTGCAGATTTTCGTGTGTTCGTGGAGGTTTAGTGTCACGTGGTTCACGTTGACCCAATAGAATAACGATGAACTGAGCTCCTGATGGGAATAGCTTTTAATGACCAACAAAACGAATTGGTCATTCGCCAAAAACAATCGGATCTTTTGATACATTTCGGGACCGAAGGCAAGATAGCTGTTTGACGAACATTTTGACGGGAAAAAAAACACGCAGCAAAAAAACACGCGGCCCACTTCGCCAAACTACTTCCTGTTTCCTGCTGTGGCAATTTACATTAACCCTCAAACGCCACCATCGCAGTGGAGGTGAATCGCATTCCAATCCACGCCAGCATTTCTTAACACTCATTTGAGGAAATTACGATCGTCTTTTGTTTCCCGATTTGTGTTGAATAAAAATCTGAAATTACACATTTGAAAATAACACACGGAAATCGGATCATTTCCATTTCTCTCATACCAAAAGTACACGGACCAAGACATACATCTGTTTATACGTTCAAAACTCACACTCAAAATAGTTGCCCAATCGATAGGTGACGCTGTTTGAAATATCAGGTATCCATAATCCTGTGCGCCAACAATGTTTCAAGGAAAAAACACATTGATGAACACAAAATACTCGTTTAAACTGTCTATTTAGGTTGAGTCCTTCTAAATGTAGTAAATCTATGAACGTCTATTGTTTGTATTAGAAGGAATGGTTGCTGCAAATTCACCGATCGCCTTTTACTAAAGATTTCCGTAGGGAGGAACAATGAGAGTTCATCTCAATTTTTTGATGCTCTGCGAAAGCGGAGCCACCTATACTTGTCAATGGGAAATAGTTAGTAGTCCTGCCTTGTAGTTATTAATTCTGCTAAAGTTTACAGACCAAATTGGTTAAGCTTTAGGGACAGCTTTTGGTGACATCCACCCATTCAAATATAAAACTATTGATTATGCATTGAGCAATAAATTAATATATTTTCCACAAATTATACTATATGTAAGGAACAATAATAGGAGCCATTTAGCTATTAAAGTATTAATATAAAAATACCCTCGTAAATACCCATAAACTGATGCTTTGCTTCTCTTTCTACTGCCTCCACGCCTTTGTTCACCTCCTTTTTCTTAGAGTTGCCATCTAGTGGTGGTGGCAGCATAAGAAATGAAGTGAAAACATACCCATCATGCATTGCCTCTTTTCACCTGAGAACCATATGAATTTGTATTTATAGAAAATCTCCAACAGTACCGCAGAAAGATATATATTTCTTTTTCTGAGCAAGTTTAGAAAATGACATTCTCTTAAAAATTTGAGAACAAGGATTGTACTAAAAATTTCTGGCACAATTTTTGATTTAAAGAAAGACATTTTGATCATATTTTTTCGTATATCCTTGCTGCCAGCCGCCATGAACTTGAATCAATGACGTCATTGACCCTCTGCTTTATCCTGTGAGAATGAAGCTAACGGACTGTGATGTAAACTACTCTTGATTTGACCAGTAGAGTAGGGGGTGCAAAAATCAGTTGTATGTCTGGGTCCACGTACCTTTTGGCCATTAGTTTTTCTTTATAGTGTAGGTAAATGGAGAACGGGAAATGATCCGTGGGGCTATTCCAGAAAGCAGGTTATATGAAAGTTATATCATATACGTTCGTATCAATAACGGGTCGGGAACGTAGTAATTACATTTTATTTTGCAATTACTAATTTGTTGAATGAAGTTCGGCAAGTAGGTGCACAGTTGCAGAGCACAGCTTGCTCAGTATGTGGCGACCATGAAATTTGGCTTCGTGTGAGGGATTTTGTATTGTACAGGAGAATCAGGGGAGAGCGCGAACGCAGTCCCCCACTACCAAAAATTGTGCAGTCGAGATTCCCACATTTGGGGAATTCGCAGGGGTCAGCACAACCGGAGTGCAATGGCTGAGCCTCACCCTGGGTGAACCACCTTCTTGATCATGGTATCTCCCCTGCCAGGTAAGTATGAGTTGTATACGTCGCCGGGGCCGACGTTTTCACCGCGCACACCATCTACAGTCAGAGGCTAATTTGGTACAAAAGTGTGAGCACACGTATTCAGTGGATGAGACAGCATTCGTAGAACTGTTAACATAGTACACCTTTAGTCATTCAAAACCAAAACATTTTAAATTAAGTAAAAAATAGATTCAGAAACATGACCATCATGCCTTGCTTCTTTTTCTACTGCCTCTACGTCTTTGTTCACCTCCTTTTTCCTAGAGTCGCCGTCTAGTGGTGATGCCAGCAACTATAATAAACCGATAAATGAAGTCAAAACATGCCCATCATGCAGTGCCTCTTTTCTCCTGAGAACCCTAAAACGGTATGAATTTGTATTTATTGAAAATCTCCAACATTACCGCAGAAAAATATATATACTTCTTTTTCTGAACGAGTTTTGAAAATGACATTTTCTTAACATTTGGAGAACAAGAATTGTACTAAAAGATCCTGGAACAATGATAGGAAAATCTCAAGCAAAAAAATACATTTTGACCATATTTTAGAACAGTTACGTAAATTCTTGCTGCCGCCTAAGATGAACCGTCATGAACTGTCATGTACTGATATTGTACTGTGGGCCTACGTGATGACGTAGTGAAGGAGTGACGTTCAGGGAAATGAATATGCAGACAGAGCGGCAAGTTGATGGCCCTCTGTTTCATGAATAAAAGTGATTAAAGACATCGGTTCGGGTCCTGATTCAGAGTGCATTACCTAATAAAGATATAAGGTGAGCACACAACAATGGCGACGAGGATGACGTCCACCTTCTAAGGAAGAGGAGATAACGACGACGATTTTCGTGAGCAAGTTTAAGTTTGAGCTAACATGGCTAAGTCGGAGCTACAACCGTTTGCTTGCTGCACTGATCCAGCTACTCTCGGGCCAAGATGGACACGATGGCTAACATCTTTCGAGTTGTATGCTGACGGTAAAGGACTGATAATGAACGAGGATACGACCAATGCTACTAAACAAAGAAGACGCGCTCTACTTTTGCATTTGGCGGGCCAGGACGTGCAGGATGTTTTCTTCACTTTACCAAACATGGGTGAGGTGACCGACTGCGCGGCAGCAGTAAGGACACTTGACTCCTACTTTGTTCCCCAAGTGAATGCAGCTTACGCGCGCCAATTCTTCCACAAGTTGTTCCAAAATCAGGGAGAAACGGTGCAACAGTTTGGTACACGTTTACGTCAGGCTGCGAAGGACTGTGACTTTCAAGGAGACAAGGACAATCAAATTAGAGACGCTATCCTGAGCAGATGCTGTTCTGGATACGTGAAGAGAAAGCTTCTCGAGGATGGACCTGGTTTGACTTTGGCTCGCACGTTGGAGTTGGCATCGCAATGTGAGCGAGTGGAAGAGCAACTAGCAGCAATGAATGGGAGCAGTATCAAGAAAGAGGGGGAAACGATCAGTCGTATCACAACGAAAAAAGGAAAGTTCACAAGGCCAAAAGGTAAATTGAAGAATTGTGATGACAATAAAGCAGAGAAGCAGTGCTACAGGTGTGGCTACACTGACCACATGGGTAAGGATCCCAAATGCCCAGCACGTGGACAAACATGTCATAAATGCAACGGTAAGGACCATTTCTCAAAAATGTGTCGTACCAAAGGACAAAAGAAGCAAAACGTTAATGCTGTAGAGACTGTGCACAATGACTATGCATTTATGGTGAAAGACTGTGAAATGCCTGAAAGACTAATATTTTGTGTAGGGGGAGTTGAGTTAAAAATGTTAGTAGATTCTGGGGCAACGAGTAATGTCATGGGAGAAAATGTTTGGGAGAAGCTAAAAGCTGAAAACATAAAATGTGAATCATATGTGCCCAAAGAGCAGAGAAATATGTATGCATATTCCTCAACCCAGACACTATCTGTCAAAGGTGCTTTCAAATGTGTAATCGAGATAGGTGACAGGACTGAAGAAGCTGAATTCATTGTGATTAGAGGTAATGGTGAACCACTCCTTGGTAAAATGACAGCTATTAAGCTTGGAGTACTAAAAATAGGGGAAAACGTTGCAGCAATCACAGATGTTAAAAGTATTCTGCAACAACAGTATTCAAATGTGTTCAAAGGAGTAGGTAAATTAAACACCAAACAAATCTCACTGTACATAGACCCAAATGTGAAACCAGTCGCTCAACCACTGAGACGGATACCCTATCATTTGAGGGATGCAGTCGAGAAGAAAATCAAGGAACTGATGGACATGGACATTGTGGAGAAGGTTGAAGGTCCTACTCCCTGGGTAAATCCGGTAGTGATTCTCCCAAAGAAACATGACAAAGACCTTAGGATGTGTTTAGACATGAGAAAAGCTAATGAGGGTATTGTGAGGGAGAGATACCCCCATCCCTACAGTGGATGAAATATTGCAAGGTCTGAATGGTTCTGCAATATTCAGTAAGCTTGATCTCAAATGGGGCTACCATCAGTTAGAGCTAACCCCAGAGTCCAGAGAAATAACAACGTTTGCTGTGCATAATGGTGTTTACAGGTACAAAAGACTGATATTTGGAGTCTCGTCCGCTAGTGAGCAATACCAGCACGAGATAGCCAATGCACTAGCAGGCATCGAGGGTGTGGAGAACATCTCAGATGACGTGATCATCCACGCTCCAGACCAGGTGACACATGACGAGCGCCTGCACGCAGTCATGAAAAGACTTTCAGAATGCGGATTAACACTGAATGTGGAAAAATGCCAATTTAACATGGACAGACTTGTTTTCATGGGCATATTGTTGACCCAGAAATGCATTGGACCAACTGAGGAGAGAGTGAGAGCTGTTAAGGATGCCAGAGAACCAAAAACGGCAGCTGAAGTGAGAAGTTTCCTAGGACTGGTAGGATTCAGCAGTAGATTTATACCCCAGTTTGCAACGCTCTCTGAACCACTGAGGAGATTGACCAGGAAAGAGACTACATTTGTGTTTGGACCAGAACAAAAACGAGCATTTCAGACTTTAAAGACTGAACTAGCCGGGGCAGGTACTTTAGCTTATTTTGACAAAGAGGCTCCTACCAGAATAATCGCAGATGCAAGTCCTGTAGGGTTAGGCGCAGTGCTTGTACAAAAACAAGATTCTGAGGAGGTACCAGTGTGCTACGTTAGTCGTAGTCTGACAGATTGTAAAAGCAGATACTCACAAACAGAAAGGGAGGCCCTAGCATTAGTTTGGGCATGCGAAAGGCTACATCCATATGTGTACGGACATAGGTTTGACTTAATCACAGAGCACAAGCCATTAGAAGTCGTATACAGTAAAAGATCCAAACCATGTGCTCGTATAGAGCGATGGGTCCTCAGACTTCAACCTTATGACTTTCGGGTGGTGCACATTGCAGGAAAACAAAATATTGCTGATTCTTTATCTAGGTTGTTGTCAGACACAGGGACAAAAGGAATACATGAACATGAATCTGAAGAGTATGTGAGATTCATTGCAGTTAATGCAACACCAAAGGCGCTTACCACACGAGAGGTAGAAGAAGCCTCTGCTGTAGATCCAGAGCTGACGGAGGTGCGAAATGCAATTGAAATTGGACACTTCGAAAAATGTAAACAATATGCACCCATTGTAAATGAACTCTGTGTGATTGGATACATTGTGTTACGTGGAAGCCGCATAGTTTTACCAGAAAAACTCAGAGCAAAAGCACTTGCATTAGCTCATGAAGGACACTTAGGAATTGTAGGGACAAAACAACATCTCAGAACAAAAGTGTGGTGGCCTGGCATGGATAAGGCAGCGGAAAAATACTGTAAAGCTTGTCATGGATGTCAAATAGTGGCCAGACCAGATCCACCTGAGCCTTTGAGGAACACAATCTTACCAGATCGACCATGGCAAGACGTGGCTGTAGATCTGTTAGGACCACTACCAAACAATCAGTCTATATTTGTTTTAGTAGATTATTACAGTCGCTACTATGAGTATGAAATAATGACGTCTACAACCACGGACAGAGTTATTGACTGAATTGAGGACATTTTCAGTAGGCATGGACTACCAGTGACGATCAAATCGGACAATGGACCACAGTTCAAATCTGACTTCTTCAGGGAATACTGTGAAACAAATGGAATCAAACATGTGAGAACACCACCAAAATGGGCACAAGCCAATGGAGAAGTGGAACGTCAAAATGCATCACTGATGAAGAGAATCAGGATTGCACAGGCAGAAGGGCTGGACTAGAAACGTGAACTGAGGAAATATGTAACTATTTACAGGAGCATTGAACACCCCACGACAGGGAAAAGTCCAGCTGAACTTCTTTTCAACAGGAAAATGAGAGGAAAGTTGCCTGACCTCTCTGAGTCCAAAACAACGGCTCTAGATGTTCGTGACAGGGATGCTGAACAAAAAGGGAAAGCAAAGCTTTATCCTGATGAACGACGAGGAGCCCAGTACTCAAATGTGGACATTGGAGACACAGTACTGGTACAACAGGACAAACAGGACAAATTCACAACACCATTCAATCCAACCCCACATAGAGTCGTGAGTAAAACTGGAAGTCAAGTGGTAATTGAATCCCCAACTGGAGCTCGCTACCACCGGAATACCACTCACGTGAAGAAATACCAATCATATGAGAATACTGAAGGACATGACACACCGAAGACTTTTACTGAAGGGGAGGAAAATGTACTGAGCAGAAATGTGGACAGTTGCAACCAGACACCACAAGAGGAAGCTCAGGAACCTGAAATGAGGCCCCAGAGAGTCAAAAAGATACCAGCAAAGTTCAAAGACTTTGTGACAAAGTAAAAGTAAAGGGTTGTGTCTGAATATATTGTTCACTGTTTAAGAGAAAAAAATGTTTATGGGTTACATAAGAAAAGTTAGACAATACAATGTTCGGTTAGCAAAAGATGATGATGTAAATTACATGGTCAATATTAGTATGTGATGGTACAGTTTATTTCTAAGGAAAGGGGGGATGTCATGTACTGATATTGTACTGTGGGCCTACGTGATGACGTAGTGAAGGAGTGACGTTCAGGGAAATGAATGTGCAGACAGAGCGGCAAGTTGATGGCCCTCTGTTTCATGAATAAAAGTGATTAAAGACATCGGTTCGGGTCCTGATTAAATTCAGAGTGCATTACCTAATAAAGATATAAGGTGAGTGTCAGGGTTTTCCAAAACTATCTTGATCATATGATTATGTTGGAATGTATGTAACCAGTAATGAATAACCTTGGTAGATTAGTTTTATGCTTATGTTGGTGTGTAACCAGTAATAAATAACCTAGCTTGTTCCATCCTACACAATGTCGTAAAACATCCCCTGCCCTGCTAATCTAGAGGTCAAGGGCCTTTTTTACTTGTCTATTCAGTCTATGGTCACCCCCACCCTTTTTCTCTTAATAAAGATGGTCTTGTGGGAAGCGAGAGTCAGACGTCATTCGATCATTGCTGTACGCACAGTGACGAATGGACTCTCCGCCTGCAGGTGCCCAAAACGACTAACTTGTCTCCGAGTGGTTCTTGCAAAATAAGTTAGAGTGAGCACCACTCTAACAGTGAGCACACAACATGAACTTGAATCAAATCCGATCAAGACGTCGTTGACTTTCTGCTTCATCCTGTGAGAATGAAGCTAACGGATTGTGATGTAAACTACTTTTTATTTGCCCAGTAGAGGGGGGCGCACCGCTCCTGGAGGTACTGCAATACCAGGTTGATGCATAGAGTGGACGGAGCAAGCCCCTATACCATCTCCCTGTTGCGAAAATCCAATATATACATGGTCCCCGGATAGGGAACGTATCAGATATTAATCTGATAAGAACAGATACTACACCTGGTCTTAGCCAAAAGGCCGAGAAGCGATGTACTGAAACTGGTCTGAGGAAACCACTTAAATAAAGAGACTGTGGTGTGCAAGGACTGGAGTCGGAGGCGGAGTGATAAATGACGGTGCCAACGGCAGTTGTTTTAATGACATTTATAATTAGCTTCTCTCAACCACGGGCCGACTCTTTTCCCTTCGAGATCCTAACACACACTCCTCAAACAGGAAACTCCCACACGTGTAAAACATCCCACCGGAACTCGGCAACGTGAACTTAGGTTCCGGGTGAATTATGTCAACCCACTACACAAGCCCCCCCAGAATTCACCCATAGTCAAAATCCCCGCGCCGGAAAGGAACGACAGCCCGACCACAGCGGGTGTAGGTGGCAGGGGCTGGCAGGGGGTCAAGGGTAGGGGGCGCCGCCGGAAAGACCGCTGGGCTGGACGGTCGCGTTGTCGGTCGGGCAGGCGGGAGCTCGGTCAGGTCGGAGGGGCGAGGCGCTGGGGGGCGTCCGCGGCGTGGGGCCTGCGCCAATTCCAACGTCCGGGAAACATCCACGTGGGCAGGCTTAATCCTATCAACCGAGATAGTCTCAGGCCTACCGCCGATGTCCACGACCATGCTCTTACTCCCGTGCTGCAAGACCTTAAAAGGCCCGTCGTAAGGCGGACGCAACGGCCCGCGGTGGGCGTCGTGGCGGATGAACACAAAATCCGCCGAGCGTAGGTTGGTGGGCACCCGGGAAACAGGGGTGCAGTGCCGTGACGTGGGGACAGGTGCGAACGTCCCGGCAACTTCCAGCAGGGAGGACCGCTGCCCTGCCGCCGACCAAGGCGTTGTGGCGTCTGGAATGAAGTCCCCTGGAACTCGTAGTACCTGGCCGTAGACGAGCTCAGCGGACGAGGACTGCAAGTCCTCCTTAGGGGCCGTCCTGAGGCCCAGCATGACCCAGGGAAGTCTGTCCACCCAGTTGCCATCCACCAGACTGGCGCGTAGAGCAGCCTTCATGGAGCGGTGGAACCGCTCGCACAGCCCGTTAGCCTGGGGGTGATAAGCGGTGGTGCGGTGCAGCTTGACGCCCAGGCCTCCAGCAACCACATTCCAGATCTCGGAAGTAAACTGTGCACCCCGGTCCGAGGAGAGGTCTGAAGGTGTTCCAAAGCGCGCGACCCATGTGCCAATAAACGCCCGGGCCACGTCAGCAGCCGAGGTTGAGGAGAGGGGGACGGCCTCAGGCCAACGGGTCGTCCTGTCCACCATGGTGAGGAGGTAGGTGAAACCATGGGAAGGGGGGAGCGGGCCCACAAGGTCGATGTTGACGTGGTCGAACCTCCTCTCGGGGACAGTGAACGGCTCCAACGGGGCCTTGGTATGGCGGTGCACCTTCGCACGCTGACAAGCCACACACGAGTCGACCCAGGCCCGCACGTCCCTCTTCAGCCCTTTCCAGACGAACTTCTGAGCCACCAGCCTCACGGACGCTTTTCTGCCAGGATGGGACAGGCCGTGTATCGCCTCAAAGACAGCCCGCTGCCAGCCGGCAGGGACAAGTGGTCTAGGCTGGCCGGTGGAGAGGTCGCACCACAGCCTGACTCCTGAGTCGCCAACCGCGACCACCTCCAGACGCAGCCCAGTGTCAGAGTCTTTGAGCGACTGGATCCCAGGATCTGAGGCTTGGTCAGCACTCATACTTGAGTAGTCGAGCCCCAGCTGAACCGTGTGGACGACCGCTCTAGAGAGGCAATCGGCGACCACGTTGGACTTGCCGGCGATGTGTCGGATATCTGTGGTGTACTCAGAGATAAATGACAGCTGACGCTGCTGGCGGGCGGACCACGGCTCAGCCACCTTGGACATAGAGAACGTGAGGGGCTTGTGGTCGACGAAAACCGTAAACTCACGGCCTTCCAGGATGGAGCGGAAATGGCGGATCGCCAACCAGACGCCGAGTAGCTCCCTGTCGAATGTGCTGTATTTGCGCTCCCTAGGGACCAGCTGGCGGCTGAAAAAGGCGAGCGGTTGCCAGGCGCCACCAACCCACTGCTCAAATACAGCACCAACTGCGTAGTCAGATGCGTCGGTTGTGAGGGCGACCGGGGCTCCAGGCGACGGGTGGACCAACAAGGTGGCCTGGCACAGCGCAGCCTTAGTATCCTCGAAAGCTTTGATTTTCTCGGGGGTCCAGTCGATGTCCTGGTTGGGGGTCTTACCCTTAAGGGCCCCATACAGTGGGTGCATGATGTGGGCCGCCCGGCGTATGAATCGGTGGTAGAACGTAACCATCCCAAGGAACTCCCGTAGCCCCCGGGCCGAACGTGGGCGGGGAAAAGCGGAGACTGCTTCCACCTTTGTCGGCAAGGGGGTGGCCCCATTACTGCCGATGAGATGCCCAAGAAACTGGATCGACGGCACCCCGAAGACGCACTTCGCCGGGTTAATGATCAGGCCATGCTGGTCGAGCCTTGTGAAAAGGGCCCGCAGGTGTGCCGCATGCTCCTCCTCCGAGGAGCTGGCGACGAGGACATCGTCCAAGTAGACGAAGATGAAAGGCATGTCCCTAAGCGCAGAGTCCATCAACCGCTGGAAGGACTGGGCCGCGTTTTTCAGGCCGAAGGGCATCCTAAGAAACTCGAAAAGCCCGAAAGGAGTCACCACCGCCGTTTTAGGGATGTCAGCAAGGTGCACCGGGACTTGGTGATAACCCCGCACCAGGTCCACTTTGGAGAACAGGTGCTTCCCTGCTAGATGTATCGAAAAGTCCTGAACATGGGGGACCGGGTAGCGGTCGGGCGTGGTGGCATCATTGAGGCGGCGGTAGTCGCCACACGGGCGCCAACCACCGTCCGGCTTAGGCACCATGTGGAGTGGGGAGGCCCACGGGCTGTCAGAGCGGCGAACAATGCCAAGGCGTTCCATGCTGGCGAACTCGGCCCGAGCAATTGTCAGTCTCTCCGGGTTGAGCCGTCGGGCCCTAGCGTAGATGGGGGGGCCTTTGGTCTCGATGTGGTGCTCGACCCCATGTTTAGCTGTGGTGGCGGCAAAAGTGGGCCGTGTAAGGCTGGGGAACTCTCCGAGGAGTTTCTGGTACATGTCGCCCTCGGAGAGCGAACTGGAGAGACCCACATAATTCCCCTCATCGCGGACACATGCGAAGGAGGAGAAGGTTAACGCGTCCACCAGGCGGCCGTTCTTAACATCCACGAGCAGTCCGTGGGCGCACAAAAAATCTGCGCCAAGCAGGGGGAAGGAGATGTCGGCAGTGACAAAGTCCCATGTGAAACGCTGACCCCCGAAACATATGTCCACAGTCCTTGTGCCATACGTCCTGATGGGAGTGTCGTTGGCGGATGTTAAGGGCGGGCCGTGCAACCCTCCAGCAGCGTCGTCCACTGTAGCCGTCAGGACGCTTCTCTGGGCGCCGGTGTCACAGAGGAATCTGCGACCAGAGAGGGAGTCCTCAACGAACAGCAGCCGGTTCTTTTTGCCTGCGGTCACGGCCACTACTGAGCGCAGGCTTTGGCGTTTCCCGTCGTGTCGAAGTTGCAAGGGGAGCGGCACCTTTTAGCCTTGGCGCCAAAACGTGCATGGAAGTAGCACAAACCTGTGCTGGTGCGGCTGTCAGTTGCAGCGCGTCCTCTGCCAGGGGAAACGCCAGCGCTCGGGGACGTGTAGCTGCGTGTTGGGGCCAGCACACCAGGGGCGAAACGCTGGGTGGCCAAGTAGAAACGGTCCGCTTCCTCCGAAAGAGCACGCGGCTCCGTAATGGTCGTATTTGCGAGGGCCGTTTGGACGTGCGGCGGCATATGTCGCAGAAACAGTTCAATGAAAAGAAAATTCGGCTCTTCCCCACCCAGCAGGTTTAACATCATCTCCATGTGTTCAGAGGGTTTGCTGTCCCCCATGCCTTGAATAGCAAGCAGGCGCCGGGCTCGTTCGGATCGCGACAGTTCAAAAATCCTGAGGAGATAAGCCTTGAGCCCTGCATATTTATCCTGGGCCGGAGGGGAAGTGATGAAACTTACGGCTCTGGCTGCGGTGGAGCTTCCGAGTGCCGAGACAACGTGGTAGTAGCATGTGGCGTCATCCGTAATTCCCCGGAGGGCGAACTGAGCCTCCGCCTGTGCGAACCATGCACGTTGCTGCAGAAGTCTCCCAAAACTCAGGGAGCCTAAGGACGGCGGAATGCGCCATGCCGTCTCGCTCGGTATTCTGTTCAGTCCCGGAATCCTCAGCGGGACTGATGTCAGGGTCACCAGTGTGGTGTGCAAGGACTGGAGTCGGAGGCGGAGTGATAAATGACGGTGCCAACGGCAGTTGTTTTAATGACATTTATAATTAGCTTCTCTCAACCACGGGCCGACTCTTTTCCCTTCGAGATCCTAACACACACTCCTCAAACAGGAAACTCCCACACGTGTAAAACATCCCACCGGAACTCGGCAACGTGAACTTAGGTTCCGGGTAAATTATGTCAACCCACTACAAGACTACCAATTCAAGTTACGGTTTAAATATATCGACTCATACTAATGCTTCTTTTCCTGCGCATCACGTGATTCCCGTTTCTTTTTGTGGTCAGGTGCGGAAGTCAACGCTGCTGCCATCTAGCGGTGTAACGGCATATACGCTTTAACAAATAATAATCACTCGCAGGGCACACAGAGACGAAAAACCGTCCGCACTCGCACCTACGGGCAATTTGGAGCGCTCAATGGGCCTATCATGCATGTTTGGGGGAAATGGAAGGAAACCAGAGTGGAGAACGTGCACAATGCAAACAAACAGGTCAGGGAGTTGGAACCGAACGCAGCAGAGCAAGCATGGACTCACAACGACACGTTTAGAGTGTAAACGTTTCCATAGAATTGCCAAACACCAAATACTTGTTCGAACTATACATCTTAGTTGAGTGTTAAGGCCTCCTAAATTTGGCAAATATATGAAGATCTATTTTTATTAAAAGGAAATGGTTGCTAGTGTGACACCGCCTGTTACTTTGGTGAGACCAGCCCGTTTGGACAAGCCGAAATCAGTTCACTCTTGTTTCTCTTCAGATCGTATAAATCTTTCGCCTTTTACTAAAGATTTCCGTGGGGAGGAACAACAAGAGTATATCTCAATTTTTTGATGCTCTGCGAAAGCGGAGCTTCCTGTACTTGTCAATGGAAAGTAATCAAAATTCCTGCTTTGTTGCCATTAATTCTGCCATAGCTTACAGGTAACATCCACCCATTCAAATATAAAACTATCTAATATGAGCAATAAATTAAAATATTTTCTACTAATTATACTATATGTAAGGGACAATAAACAATTTAGCCATTAAAATATTTATTATTAAAGTTAATTCAGATTTGTGTCGAAGTTGTAAAGATTTAAGCCGTGTAAATGAATACAGCCATAAGTACTTCAGTACAAAAGTACTTCAGAAATACATAACAGGCTTTTGTTAGTTGAACTAATACGACGATACTGTTAATCGACTGAGTTGAATATCAGGAGTACGCCACTACATTATCTTAATTTTTATTTAACCAATTTCAAAGAACTACTCTGATCATGTCCCTCCCCTCAATGCTCCACTAGGAAGCATAGAACGCTCATCAAAAGTGGAGAATCTATGATATAAACATCATTATTCTCCGCTAGCTTCACGCTCAGGAAGGAACATCATTTCTCATCATCATAGTTGGCGAGACCGTTCATTTTAGAAACACATATCTCAAGTTAATAACTATAGAAATGATCCCTGAAAATATAGTCTTAATTCATCAACGAGGGGCGGCGGGAAGTCATCTGCGAGTGTACCATTTTTACCCAGAGGGCAACCACGACTAGTAAAGGACTATGTTTAGATTGTAGGGGTGTAACGATACATCGATACACATCGATTAATCGATATTATGCTCTACGATTTATTGGCATCGATGCTAAAGGTAAACATCGATTTATATCGCCGTGTTTGACCTCGGACATTAGACGCGACTTTATTTTGAAATCCAGTTCATTGTTGCTTGCTTCCTCTTCCGGGAGCAGGGAGCAGTGCGCGGCGTTGTTGTGTTGTGAGCAGAGCAGGCACGTGAAAGGGGAGTCGACAACTAGTACGCGGCTCCTGGGCTGGTGCTATGGCTAGTGTCCAAAAAGACGAGGAAATTTGCTCCCCTTTAGGCTTCAAGTCATTCGTTTGGAAGCACTTTGGATTCCAAAGAAAAGATGGCTCAACGGACAAGACACGTGCAGTTTGTAAATCCTGCCATACGGTGATCAAATATTCAGGGAGCACAAATCTCGCCGCACATTTAAAGAAAAAACACGACATCAAAGCTAAGTGTTAAAGTAAGCAATTTGTATACTACAATACTCTTGTAATTTCCTAAATAAAGAGTTTGCAGTACCTTGTGGATTTTGCGTATGAATTGTTATAAATCAGGATATTGTTCTATATTTTTTATTAAAAAAAAAAATATCGATCGTAGAGCACTATATCGCGATATATCGTGATTGAATCGCAGCAGGCTTTAAGATATCGGCAAATATCGTATCGAAGTTCTTTATATCGATATTATATCGTATCGTGACAAAACCCGCGATTTACACCCCTATTAGATTGTATTAGAAAGAGTGCCGACGTCATTAGGGTATTTGGCAACACAGCCATCATTGGCTGAGCGCTCGATCACGTACCCACGATCCTTTGCGTCAATGTTTAGAACAAGCAATTTTTTTAACACTTGTTGTGTTACAAGTATACTTGTTTAAATTGTCTAAATTGTAAGGCTTTAAAACTGACTGTGTATACTAGGCTTTTGTTTTAAACATGAAGGCTTTTATTTAAAAACGACCATGTAAAGTAAAGGTTTTAAAATTAACATAGAGGCTTTTAAAAATGCCTATGGTAGCCAAACAATCAACTTTACATTGCAGACACGTTTCAGAATCCACCCGCCGTGAGTACTGATAACGCTTGCAGACACCAGAGAGAATATTTTATATTGCCCATCCATCCAATTTCTGTACTGATTCTCCCCACGGGGTTAGTAGACGTGCTGGAGCCTATCACATAGGGATGGGCGGATCGATACAAAAGTATCGATATATCGATCCAGGCTGCTCATTTTTGAGTATCGATCTCCCTAGCTAAAATATCGATACTTACAATTATTTAATTATATTTTTCCTCATTTTTTTCTGCTCCAATTTGACGACTTGCACTCATGCTAGCACTACTTTTTCTTCCGCCTGCTGCACCGGCGTGTCCTGCTCTGCTTTGCTCCCGCCCCCTTTTCTCACAAGCCAAGCCCTCCTCCTCCGCCTCCCGTTCCAATCCAAACAAACACAAACAAGCATGGCCACGGCGGCGGCCCAGTCCGAACGCAAGAGAAGTCTGGTTTGGGGATATTATATTTTACTTAATAACAACGAGGCAAAATGTGAAATATGTCACAAAACAATTAAATATTGTGGCGACACCACAAACTTGACAAAACATTTAAGCAAAATTCACCCCACGGTTCATGAAGAGCTGCAGTTGAAACGTGCCGCAGACACTAAGGCAGCGACGGAAAACCCTGCAGCCACACCGAGGCTAAGGTATCAAAGTACCTTAGAAGCAGCGTTTCAGAAAGGCAAGACATATCCAGGTATCAGGTGCTAACCAAAAATTGTAAGCATTTGTGGTTGATGTGCTATTTGAAGCAATAATTACTACGCTTTAGTCAGTCATTTATAAATAAAGTTTTCCCCTTTTCAATTTGTGGTCGAACGCCATACGTTTTATTTGTAACTCCACTTCCTATAAACAACACTAAAGTATTACAATATTAAATGTAAGTATCCGGTGGCTTTACAAATTGATAGTTTTGCTGCTCATGACGATTAAGCCCTGCATCTCTGTTGGTACCATGTCTCTTTTTAGATTATACTAAAAGACAAAACTTTTTCCCAACAACAGAGAGAGAGAGAGAGAGAGAGAGAGAGAAAAAAGTAAAGAATAGCTCCTTTTTATTAAAGTTATATTATTAATATGCATATTCCACTAATGCACTAATGTCTAAAAAGGTTAATAATTCACGTGACGTAATACTTTTTTTTACAAAATTCAATAGATGACTCTCCAAGAGCAAGAATGCCACTGCATTTAAATCGTTTTTTGGGCGGGAAATTACACTTCCGGTATCGATATCGGATCGAATATCTGGTATTTTGGGTAGGAAATACTTGGTATCGGATCGATTCCAAAATCATTGGTATCGCCCATCCCCACTGGACATCATAAACTGGTGGCCAGCCAATCGTAGGGCCGATATGTTTTCTATTTTGTTGTAAAGGATAGAATTCTTCTGCTATTCACATTTAGATAAAGGTCATGAACTTGATTGAATCAAACCCTTTCAAGACGTTATTGACTTTCTGCTTTATCCTGTGAGAATGAAGCGAACCGATTCTAATGGCTTCCTGACTTAACTATCCTTTATTTGACCAGCAGAGGGGGGTGCACCGTTCCTGGAAGTACTGCAATACCAGGTCGATGCGTGGAGTGGACGGAGCAAGCCCCTAATTCCATCTCCCAGTTCCAAAAATCAATTTAATATATGGTCCCCGGATAGGGGACGTATCAGATATTAAACTGATAAGAACAGATACTACACTTGATCTTAGCCAAAAGGCCGAGAAGCGATAACCTAAAGTTGGTCTGAGAAAACTACTTAAATAAAGAGACTACCAATTCAAGTTACGGTTTAAATATATTGAGTCATACTAATGCCACGTACCGACCACCGTAACAAACCTCAACTATTAAGAGTTTGGAATGATAATGCATCACCGGGCTGTTTTCAACCTGTGCATCGGTTGCAGATTTTTGTGTGTTCGTGGAGGTTTAGTGTCACGTGGTTCACGTTGACCCAATAGAATAACGATGAACTGAGCTCCTGATGGGAATAGCTTTTAATGACCAACAAAACGAATTGGTCATTCGCCAAAAACAATCGGATCTTTGGATACATTTCGGGACCGAAGGCAAGATAGCTGTTTGACGAACATTTTGACGGGAAAAAAAACACGCAGCAAAAAAACACGCGGCCCACTTCGCCAAACTACTTCCTGTTTCCTGCTGTGGCAATTTACATTAACCCTCGAACGCCACCATCGCAGTGGAGGTGAATCGCATTCCAATCCACGCCAGCATTTCTTAACACTCATTTGAGGAAATTACCGTTTTTTTCCGTGTATAGTGCGCCCCCATGTATAGTACGCACCCCTAAGAATGGCATGCTGATGCTGGAAAAAAGCTTGTACCCATGTATAATACGCACCCAATTTTTATGAATTCTTTTTAAAATTTTTTTTTTTTTTTTTTTTTAAGTCCCAATGATCGTCACACACGCAGGGAGGCAATGGGTCCCATTTTTATAGTCTTTGGTATGGTCTTAACTAGGCTGGATGTAATTTTTTTTGTTGGCGTTGATTTCTCCGACTGCCCGTAAACGCACCACCGCGCTCCGTGCGCATGGAGCGTGTTTGAAGTGAACAGCAGAGAAGAAAGGAACAAGGCAAAGTGTTGTGAAATAAAATATTACCTGTAATACGGATTTAGGTAGAGAACTGAACTCTCGCTCTTTATATAGCTGACGTGTCTTGCTCATCCGTTCTGCGCATCTGTAATGGCGGCCTCCGTATGATATCCGGTTTGCGTGTGTGCGAGAGCGAGAGAGAGCGCGCGAGAGAACGCTCAACCGTAGCGCGCCGCCGACCGCCCAACTGCACCGGGCTGGTCGATTATTGTGACAGAGCCGTCGCTGAAATTTAGAAGATATTTTTAAAGTCCTGATGTACTTTCTAAAATTTAAGTGGACCTCAGTGCGCACTGCGCAGGGAGCTTAATTTGGTGCGGTCGCGCAACCGCAGCGCGCCGGGCGCTCACTGTCGCATTGCTTAAAGAGCGCCTTTGTGTTTTAGGATGAACAGCAGAGACCAAAGGAACAAGGCAAAGTGTTGTGAAATAAAATATTACCTGTAATACGCATTTTGTTATTTGCTGATTGAAACTGCTAATTAAACTGTGAATTGAAACTAATAGGAAGAAAACAACTCTCGCTCTTTATATAGCTGACGTGTCTTGCGCATCCGTTCTGTGCATTTTATTTCACAACACTTTGCCTTTCTTCTCTGCTGTTCACTTCAAACACGCTCCATGCGACCGCAATGCTCTCGTATCAGACGCTTGCTCGATCACCTGCTCGTTTGCTGTCCCGTGCGCGCACGAAGCGCGGTGGTGCGTTTACGGGCAGTCGGAGAAATCATCGCCAACAAAAAAAATTACATCCAGCCTAGTTAAGACCATACCAAAGACTATAAAAATGGGACCCATTGCCTCCCTGCGTGTGTGACGATCATTGAGACTTAAAAAAAAAAAAAAAAAAAAAAAAAATTTAAAAAAAAAAATTAATTTTTTTTTTTTTTTTTTTGTACCCATGTATAATGCGCACCCCAGATTTTAGGACAATAAATTAGTTAAATTTTGCGCACTATACACGGAAAAAAACGGTACGATCGTCTTTTGTTTCCCGATTTGTGTTGAATAAAAATCTGAAATTACACATTTGAAAATAACACACGGAAATCGGATCATTTCCATTTCTCTCATACCAAAAGTACACGGACCAAGACATACAACTGTTTATACGTTCAAAACTCACACTCAAAATAGTTGCCCAATCGATAGGTGACGCTGTTTGAAATATCAGGTATCCATAATCCTGTGCGCCAACAATGTTTCAAGGAAAAAACACATTGATGAACACAAAATACTCGTTTAAACTGTCTATTTAGGTTGAGTCCTTCTAAATGTAGTAAATCTATGAACGTCTATTGTTTGTATTAGAAGGAATGGTTGCTGCAATTTCACCGATCGCCTTTTACTAAAGATTTCCGTGGGGAGGAACAATGAGAGTTCATCTCAATTTTTTGATGCTCTGCGAAAGCGGAGCCACCTATACTTGTCAATGGGAAATAGTTAATAGTCCTGCCTTGTAGTTATTAATTCTGCTAAAGTTTACAGACCAAATTGGTTAAGCTTTAGGGACAGCTTTTGGTGACATCCACCCATTCAAATATAAAACTATTGATTATGCATTGAGCAATAAATTAATATATTTTCCACAAATTATACTATATGTAAGGAACAATAATAGGAGCCATTTAGCTATTAAAGTATTAATATAAAAATACCCTCGTAAATACCCATAAACTGATGCTTTGCTTCTCTTTCTACTGCCTCCACGCCTTTGTTCACCTCCTTTTTCTTAGAGTTGCCATCTAGTGGTGGTGGCAGCATAAGAAATGAAGTAAAAACATACCCATCATGCATTGCCTCTTTTCACCTGAGAACCATATGAATTTGTATTTATAGAAAATCTCCAACAGTACCGCAGAAAGATATATATTTCTTTTTCTGAGCAAGTTTAGAAAATGACATTCTCTTAAAAATTTGAGAACAAGGATTGTACTAAAAATTTCTGGCACAATTTCTGATTTAAAGAAAGACATTTTGATCATATTTTTTCGTATATCCTTGCTGCCAGCCGCCATGAACTTGAATCAATGACGTCATTGACCCTCTGCTTTATCCTGTGAGAATGAAGCTAACGGACTGTGATGTAAACTACTCTTGATTTGACCAGTAGAGTAGGGGGTGCAAAAATCAGTTGTATGTCTGGGTCCACGTACCTTTTGGCCATTAGTTTTTCTTTATAGTGTAGGTAAATGGAGAACAGGAAATGATCCGTGGGGCTATTCCAGAAAGCAGGTTATATGAAAGTTATATCATATACGTTCGTATCAATAACGGGTCGGGAACGTAGTAATTACGTTTTATTTTGCAATTACTAATTTGTTGAATGAAGTTCGGCAAGTAGGTGCACAGTTGCAGAGCACAGCTTGATGCACCATCGCTCAGTATGTGGCGACCATGAAATTTGACTTCGTGTGAGGGATTTTGTATTGTACAGGAGAATCGGGGGAGAGCGCGAACGCAGTCCCCCACTACCAGAAATTGTGCAGTCGAGATTCCCACATTTGGGGAATTCGCAGGGGTCAGCACAACCGGAGTGCAATGGCTGAGCCTCACCCTGGGTGAACCACCTTCTTGATCATGGTATCTCCCCTGCCAGGTAAGTATGAGTTGTATACGTCGCCGGGGCCGACGTTTTCACCGCGCACACCATCTACAGTCAGAGGCTAATTTGGTACAAAAGTGTGAGCACACGTATTCAGTGGATGAGACAGCATTCGTAGAACTGTTAACATAGTACACCTTTAGTCATTCAAAACCAAAACATTTTAAATTAAGTAAAAAATAGATTCAGAAACATGACCATCATGCCTTGCTTCTTTTTCTACTGCCTCCACGTCTTTGTTCACCTCCTTTTTCCTAGAGTCGCCGTCTAGTGGTGATGCCAGCAACTATAATAAACCGATAAATGAAGTCAAAACATGCCCATCATGCAGTGCCTCTTTTCTCCTGAGAACCCTAAAACGGTATGAATTTGTATTTATTGAAAATCTCCAACATTACCGCAGAAAAATATATATACTTCTTTTTCTGAACGAGTTTTGAAAATGACATTTTCTTAACATTTGGAGAACAAGAATTGTACTAAAAGATCCTGGAACAATGATAGGAAAATCTCAAGCAAAAAAAGACATTTTGACCATATTTTAGAACAGTTACGTAAATTCTTGCTGCCGCCTAAGATGAACCGTCATGAACTGTCATATACTGATATTGTACTGTGGGCCTACGTGATGACGTAGTGAAGGAGTGACGTTCAGGGAAATGAATATGCAGACAGAGCGGCAAGTTGATGGCCCTCTGTTTCATGAATAAAAGTGATTAAAGACATCGGTTCGGGTCCTGATTAAATTCAGAGTGCATTACCTAATAAAGATATAAGGTGAGCACACAACAATGGCGACGAGGATGACGTCCACCTTCTAAGGAAGAGGAGATAATGACGACGATTTTCGTGAGCAAGTTTAAGTTTGAGCTAACATGGCTAAGTCGGAGCTACAACCGTTTGCTTGCTGCACTGATCCAGCTACTCTCGGGCCAAGATGGACACGATGGCTAACATCTTTCGAGTTGTATGCTGACGGTAAAGGACTGATAATGAACGAGGATACGACCAATGCTACTAAACAAAGAAGACGCGCTCTACTTTTGCATTTGGCGGGACAGGACGTGCAGGATGTTTTCTTCACTTTACCAAACACGGGTGAGGTGACCGACTGCGCGGCAGCAGTAAGGACACTTGACTCCTACTTTGTTCCCCAAGTGAATGCAGCGTACGCGCGCCAATCCTTCCACAAGTTGTTCCAAAATCAGGGAGAAACGGTGCAACAGTTTGGTACACGTTTACGTCAGGCTGCGAAGGACTGTGACTTTCAAGGAGACAAGGACAATCAAATTAGAGACGCTATCCTGAGCAGATGCTGTTCTGGATACGTGAAGAGAAAGCTTCTCGAGGATGGACCTGGTTTGACTTTGGCTCGCACGTTGGAGTTGGCATCGCAATGTGAGCGAGTGGAAGAGCAACTAGCAGCAATGAATGGGAGCAGTATAAAGAAAGAGGGGGAAACGATCAGTCGTATCACAACGAAAAAAGGAAAGTTCACAAGGCCAAAAGGTAAATTGAAGAATTGTGATGACAATAAAGCAGAGAAGCAGTGCTACAGGTGTGGCTACACTGACCACATGGGTAAGGATCCCAAATGCCCAGCACGTGGACAAACATGTCATAAATGCAACGGTAAGGACCATTTCTCAAAAATGTGTCGTACCAAAGGACAAAAGAAGCAAAGCGTTAATGCTGTAGAGACTGTGCACAATGACTATGCATTTATGGTGAAAGACTGTGAAATGCCTGAAAGACTAATATTTTGTGTAGGGGGAGTTGAGTTAAAAATGTTAGTAGATTCTGGGGCAACGAGTAATGTCATGGGAGAAAATGTTTGGGAGAAGCTAAAAGCTGAAAACATAAAATGTGAATCATATGTGCCCAAAGAGCAGAGAAATATGTATGCATATTCCTCAACCCAGACACTATCTGTCAAAGGTGCTTTCAAATGTGTAATCGAGATAGGTGACAGGACTGAAGAAGCTGAATTCATTGTGATTAGAGGTAATGGTGAACCACTCCTTGGTAAAATGACAGCTATTAAGCTTGGAGTACTAAAAATAGGGGAAAACGTTGCAGCAATCACAGATGTTAAAAGTATTCTGCAACAACAGTATTCAAATGTGTTCAAAGGAGTAGGTAAATTAAACACCAAACAAATCTCACTGTACATAGACCCAAATGTGAAACCAGTCGCTCAACCACTGAGACGGATACCCTATCATTTGAGGGATGCAGTCGAGAAGAAAATCAAGGAACTGATGGACATGGACATTGTGGAGAAGGTTGAAGGTCCTACTCCCTGGGTAAATCCGGTAGTGATTCTCCCAAAGAAACATGACAAAGACCTTAGGATGTGTTTAGACATGAGAAAAGCTAATGAGGCTATTGTGAGGGAGAGATACCCCCATCCCTACAGTGGATGAAATACTGCAAGGTCTGAATGG
Organism: Syngnathus typhle; assembly: GCF_033458585.1. Taxonomy (NCBI): domain Eukaryota; kingdom Metazoa; phylum Chordata; class Actinopteri; order Syngnathiformes; family Syngnathidae; genus Syngnathus; species Syngnathus typhle. The sequence goes on from NC_083758.1 coordinate 1,252,021, forward strand.
TTCTGCAATATTCAGTAAGCTTGATCTCAAATGGGGCTACCATCAGTTAGAGCTAACCCCAGAGTCCAGAGAAATAACAACGTTTGCTGTGCATAATGGTGTTTACAGGTACAAAAGACTGATATTTGGAGTCTCGTCCGCTAGTGAGCAATACCAGCACGAGATAGCCAATGCACTAGCAGGCATCGAGGGTGTGGAGAACATCTCAGATGACGTGATCATCCACGCTCCAGACCAGGTGACACATGACAAGCGCCTGCACGCAGTCATGAAAAGACTTTCAGAATGCGGATTAACACTGAATGTGGAAAAATGCCAATTTAACATGGACAGACTTGTTTTCATGGGCATATTGTTGACCCAGAAAGGCATTGGACCAACTGAGGAGAGAGTGAGAGCTGTTAAGGATGCCAGAGAACCAAAAACGGCAGCTGAAGTGAGAAGTTTCCTAGGACTGGTAGGATTCAGCAGTAGATTTATACCCCAGTTTGCAACGCTCTCTGAACCACTGAGGAGATTGACCAGGAAAGAGACTACATTTGTGTTTGGACCAGAACAAAAACGAGCATTTCAGACTTTAAAGACTGAACTAGCCGGGGCGGGTACTTTAGCTTATTTTGACAAAGAGGCTCCTACCAGAATAATCGCAGATGCAAGTCCTGTAGGGTTAGGCGCAGTGCTTGTACAAAAACAAGATTCTGAGGAGGTACCACTGTGCTACGTTAGTCGTAGTCTGACAGATTGTGAACGCAGATACTCACAAACAGAAAGGGAGGCCCTAGCATTAGTTTGGGCATGCGAAAGGCTACATCCATATGTGTACGGACGTAGGTTTGACTTAATCACAGACCACAAGCCATTAGAAGTCGTATACAGTAAAAGATCCAAACCATGTGCTCGTATAGAGCGATGGGTCCTCAGACTTCAACCTTATGACTTTCGGGTGGTGCACATTGCAGGAAAACAAAATATTGCTGATTCTTTATCTAGGTTGTTGTCAGACACAGGGACAAAAGGAATACATGAACATGAATCTGAAGAGTATGTGAGATTCATTGCAGTTAATGCAACACCAAAGGCGCTTACCACACGAGAGGTAGAAGAAGCCTCTGCTGTAGATCCAGAGCTGACGGAGGTGCGAAATGCAATTGAAATTGGACACTTCGAAAAATGTAAACAATATGCACCCATTGTAAATGAACTCTGTGTGATTGGATACATTGTGTTACGTGGAAGCCGCATAGTTTTACCAGAAAAACTCAGAGCAAAAGCACTTGCATTAGCTCATGAAGGACACTTAGGAATTGTAGGGACAAAACAACATCTCAGAACAAAAGTGTGGTGGCCTGGCATGGATAAGGCAGCGGAAAAATACTGTAAAGCTTGTCATGGATGTCAAATAGTGGCCAGACCAGATCCACCTGAGCCTTTGAGGAACACAATCTTACCAGATCGACCATGGCAAGACGTGGCTGTAGATCTGTTAGGACCACTACCAAACAATCAGTCTATATTTGTTTTAGTAGATTATTACAGTCGCTACTATGAGTATGAAATAATGACGTCTACAACCACGGACAGAGTTATTGACTGAATTGAGGACATTTTCAGTAGGCATGGACTACCAGTGACGATCAAATCGGACAATGGACCACAGTTCAAATCTGACTTCTTCAGGGAATACTGTGAAACAAATGGAATCAAACATGTGAGAACACCACCAAAATGGGCACAAGCCAATGGAGAAGTGGAACGTCAAAATGCATCACTGATGAAGAGAATCAGGATTGCACAGGCAGAAGGGCTGGACTGGAAACGTGAACTGAGGAAATATGTAACTATTTACAGGAGCATTGAACACCCCACGACAGGGAAAAGTCCAGCTGAACTTCTTTTCAACAGGAAAATGAGAGGAAAGTTGCCTGACCTCTCTGAGTCCAAAACAACGGCTCTAGATGTTCGTGACAGGGATGCTGAACAAAAAGGGAAAGCAAAGCTTTATCCTGATGAACGACGAGGAGCCCAGTACTCAAATGTGGACATTGGAGACACAGTACTGGTACAACAGGACAAACAGGACAAATTCACAACACCATTCAATCCAACCCCACATAGAGTCGTGAGTAAAACTGGAAGTCAAGTGGTAATTGAATCCCCAACTGGAGCTCGCTACCACCGGAATACCACTCACGTGAAGAAATACCAATCATATGAGAATACTGAAGGACATGACACACCGAAGACTTTTACTGAAGGGGAGGAAAATGTACTGAGCAGAAATGTGGACAGTTGCAACCAGACACCACAAGAGGAAGCTCAGGAACCTGAAATGAGGCCCCAGAGAGTCAAAAAGATACCAGCAAAGTTCAAAGACTTTGTGACAAAGTAAAAGTAAAGGGTTGTGTCTGAATATATTGTTCACTGTTTAAGAGAAAAAAATGTTTATGGGTTACATCAGAAAAGTTAGACAATACAATGTTCGGTTAGCAAAAGATGATGATGTAAATTACATGGTCAATATTAGTATGTGATGGTACAGTTTATTTCTAAGGAAAGGGGGGATGTCATGTACTGATATTGTACTGTGGGCCTACGTGATGACGTAGTGAAGGAGTGACGTTCAGGGAAATGAATATGCAGACAGAGCGGCAAGTTGATGGCCCTCTGTTTCATGAATAAAAGTGATTAAAGACATCGGTTCGGGTCCTGATTAAATTCAGAGTGCATTACCTAATAAAGATATAAGGTGAGTGTCAGGGTTTTCCAAAACTATCTTGATCATATGATTATGTTGGAATGTATGTAACCAGTAATGAATAACCTTGGTAGATTAGTTTTATGCTTATGTTGGTGTGTAACCAGTAATAAATAACCTAGCTTGTTCCATCCTACACAATGTCGTAAAACATCCCCTGCCCTGCTAATCTAGAGGTCAAGGGCCTTTTTTACTTGTCTATTCAGTCTATGGTCACCCCCACCCTTTTTCTCTTAATAAAGATGGTCTTGTGGGAAGCGAGAGTCAGACGTCATTCGATCATTGCTGTACGCACAGTGACGAATGGACTCTCCGCCTGCAGGTGCCCAAAACGACTAACTTGTCTCCGAGTGGTTCTTGCAAAATAAGTTAGAGTGAGCACCACTCTAACATTTTGGTGCCGAAACCCGGGACCCTCATACCCACCATCTGACTGACGGAGGAAGACGTGCTTCATTGTCGACAAGCCAGCGTCCATTAGGAGGACCTGGAAAAGAAAGTCCTGGGAAGAGAACTTCTTCGCTGGGCCAGCATCTTAGGTCTGCCTTCGTCTGACAGATGTGGATTGGCGGGACCCGGCTGAACAGCGAACCAAGGAGACAAGTAAGTTAAAACCCTAAAGTTGTGTGATTGTGTTGTTGTGAAACGCGTAAAAGTGCACAGGAATAAAAATAGGCAAGACAGAGGATAAGAAGTCTTGAGGAAGGAGGGGGTGTTGTAGAGTCCCCCTCCGGATGAAGTGGCTCTTCTGGAGCAGTGGTTTTCAAAATATTTTTGTCAAATCTCACGTACCTCCGTGTACCCTGATTTGACAACCACTGTTCTAAGGGGACAACTTCGCGTTGGCAGGGCTGGGTAACTGGACGGTTGTCTTTAGTTCCCAGGGAAGGAAGGGGTGTTGTAGAGTCCCCTCTCCGGATGAAGCAGCTCTTTTTATTTTTTAAAAAGAGGACTTCGCGTTGGCAGGGCTGGGTAACTGGACGGTTGTCTTTAGTTCCCAGGGAAGGAAGGGGTGTTGTAGAGTCCCCTATCCGGATGAAGCAGCTCTTTTATTTTTAAAAGAGGACTTCGCGTTGGCAGGGATAAGAAATTTGTGTGGTTGAGAAAGTGTGATTGGTAGGATAAATTGACTAAATAGCAGTTCTAGCATTGATCCACGAAAATAATACAGGCTAGTAATTGTTCAAAGGTCAATTTAAACTTGCATTGAGGATCCTCAAAGAAAAATAATAAAAATAATAATAACTGTGTGGAGTTTGCATGTTCTCCCCGGGCCCGCGTGGGTTTTCTCCGGGCACTCCGGTTTCCTCCCACATCCCAAAAACATGCTTGGTAGGCCGATTGAACACTCCAAATTGTCCCTAGGTGTGAGTGCGAGTGCAAATGGTTGTTTGTCTCTGTGTGCCCTGCGATTGGCTGGCAACTGGTTCAGGGTGTCCCCCGCCTACTGCCCGATGACGGCTGGGATAGGCTCCAGCACGCCCGCGACCCCAGTGGGGACTAAGCGGTACAGAAAATGGATGGATGGATAATAATAATAATAATAATTGTATAAACCTAAAATACCAAATTAAGATGGCAAATAAAAACAGTAGATCCCTAGCTCTTGATGGAGATGAGAAGTACATGGCGAGTAAATTTGTTAACTGTATGCAATACATGCCGAAGTGGAAGAAAAAGTATGGAGTAGAAGGGAAGTTGAAAGTTGAAGTGTGGAAGATAGTGGTTGATGTCTTGGAAGAGAGTGTGAATAGGAAGTCAGAGGGACTGAAAAAGAAAAGAAAAGAGAAAGAATTGATTTGTGCTAAAATATGGTTGAATGCTTCACAAGAGAGAAGAGAATAAATCCAAAAGACAGAAAGTTGAAAAGTGCTGCGACTATGTTTGTCAGGCCGGAAGACAATGAGGCCACAGTGCGCAGGCGCACTGTCCCGGCCACGGCTCCAGCCGCAGCTCAAGCAGAAGAGCAAGAAAGCCATTCCGCTCGTGTGCAAAACTTGTATACAACAACTATGCAGTGGGACAGGCATGCTGAAAAAGTTATCCAAAAAGGCAAATGTTCTGATGTATTTCATCTAGATGATGATAATGATCTAAATGAAGATACAACGATCTTCTTCCAAAGTTCCCAAAGGGGAGAGAAAGAGAGAGAGACCAACAAGGCCGAAGGTCACCATATAATTCAAAACTCCTATCAGATTCTGACAACTGTTGGAACTGTGGGAAACGTGGACACTGGTCAATAGAGTGTTTTAGAAGAAAAAAAACGGTGCCAGTCAAGGGGCAGAGGAAGAGGCAGAGGAAAAATCACATTTACAGCATGACAAGCTTCCTCTCCTTTGACCCCTCATGCTAATACAGAGAAAGAAGGAATAGATGCCCATATGACAGCAAAACATGTCATTGTCTGATTATTGGAACATTTTTTGGATTATTAGAGCTCCTGTCCATGCAAGAAGTATGACAATGCTGTTTGTATGCCCAACGACAAATTACCAGGGATCAAATTGTGTGTGTGCACGGAAGTTAGAATTTGCAAATCAAGTGGTAAATGAATGCAACTTGAAGATAAATAAAAAAAATTGGAGTGTACTGTCCTTGTGTGCGTGGGAGGGACTGGCTCATGGTCGACCACGGGAAATGGCCAGCCTGTGGCGAATCATTGGTGCTGGGACCTGCCCTACGCGCGCGAGAGCTGTGCATGTGTGTTAAAATGATGAAAATTGGCTAAACTTTCAGTGTGAAGAAATTTGTTAGACTGTGGTCTATCCAATTTGCACCGCAGAACAGAAACGATTTGGAAAGATAAAAATGAGAGAAGGAGAGAAAAATGTGTTTGCGAGCAGGAGTTGATCCACACTGGTGCATGTTGAGTGTTGAGCCCTCATGAGAAATTTGAAGGAGAAGCGACAGAGCATGCTTTCAGGAATTGGAAGAGGCAAAATTGTGGATTTGAGACATTGCAATGCTACGTTTAATGGGAATAATTGATTGATGGTGTTATAAAATTATATGCGAGCTAAATCTGAGAAATTGAGTTTGTTAAATCTAAAAGCAAAGAAAATTTCGGATTGATTTGCCAGTGGTTTTTATGAGTTGAGTTTTTTTTGGTGGATTGTTCTATCGGGAACCTTGAGTTGGGGGTGGTATATGAGTGTTGTGTGGTGAGCTTGGATGAGTTGAGACCAATGTGATGGAGAGACTCCTTTTTGGAGACTGTGTGTGAGATGCAAATGAGCATTGATGAATGATTGCCTTGAATGATGGGAAAATACAGGTTGAATGGTTGGAGCTGTTGGCGACTGCTATGGAGAATTGGTAGAGTGACTTTGCTGAAAGAGTGGTTTTGAGTAAGTTGAATGCTGGAATGAAAAACATAGCTTTTGGATTGATGATTGACTGGAGAAAAACTGGAGAACCAGTAACACATGCAGAAGATGTGTGAACTGGGAAATTGAGAAGCGTTTTGGAAAGAAAGTCAAATTAAATGATGGAATCATATGTAGTAAAGAACACATCCTCCCAAAAAGTTTGTCAAGGTGTGAGGCATGGGCGTTGCCAAGCCTCAGAAGGAGGGAGTGAATAGGACAGATAGTGGAAGATAGTAATAATACAAACCTTTACGACATATGGATTTTCTAATACATTTAGTGTCATACTGTGGTAAAATTCTATTCTGGTATCATGCAATGTATATCTCACTAGTAAGCCTAAGTGTGACCGGATCATGTTTCGGGTCAGGTTCGTGCGGGATTGTTTGGGCCTTGGTCCATGATCTCATTGGCACGAGACATCTGGTTTCCATTAACAACTGACAAGATATGCACCCGAGTGAGGAAAGGGAGGCTAACTCATAAATAATGAGGAGATATTGGGAGTAATCTGTTGGTCCTTTCTTTAAGACCCTTCCTGGTGCAGATAGGTTAGCAACAAGAGAGATTTAGAGGTTCAACAGAAAGACAGTTAAAAGAAAACAACATTATTAATTTGGACAGTTGCAGGCTAACAGGAGCATGAGAAAGAAGAGCTAAGAAGCGGGATCCAATTTGATCAGGGAGATTGGAAATTCACAACACCATATTCTAAGTCACATTTTTGAGCAAGCATGACACAGGTAATAACGTTTGAGAGGTCAAGACATAGATCAGGGCTAGATGTGGAACGCAGACCTCGTTGAGTTAATTTTAAATAATGATACTGAAGACAATGTACTGTCTCATTAAATAGGAACTATAGACAGAACGTAGCTCGAAAATAGGATGAGTTGCAGGACTTACAATATAAAGACGAGATCGCTGTTACTAGGAGAATTTGAAGTTTGGTAAACAAACGTTACTAGCGAATTGATGGCAGCAGCTACATTTGGTTACAAGTTTGATGTCCCAGTCTGTCACTCTCAGTGCCAGGATCCCTGAAAATTCAATCCCGAGACTCTGCCTGCAGCCATGGACGTCTACAAAACGGTGCCTGGCTTTGAGGCACCTTTGACCTTTGGCAAGGACAAAGAAAGACTATTGTTGTACTTGTAGGGGGACAAGTACACTCGGGAAGAAAAGACGACATCCTCGGGGACGAGAAAAGACAGTGAGAAGTGGAGGAACTCACAATGTTGAAGAAAAAATGGACATTTGAACAATGGACTCATTCGAGAGTGATGGATGGGTTGACTCAACAACAAAAGAACACCATCTTGAGAGGGTGAGGTGCGGCAAAAGATATGGACTTGAAATGTCCAACGACCAAATCGCACTCCGTGCTGTGGCGGTGCTGAAACTTCGTGGGGCTTGGGGTAAAGTGGAAAGGAGCTTCATTGTGCACTGGGTTTGACAGAACTGAGGAGATTTGATAAAAAATTGAATAATGCGTAGAGCTACAGAGAAACTCATCATAATCGGAGACTGAACAGATTTGGATAGGACAAATAGGGTAAAACGGTAGGAAACAAGAGCGAGATCTGATGTTTTGGCTCATCAGGCATAAGTCAAAGTCAAAGTCAAAGTCAGCTTTATTGTCAATCTCTCCACATGTCACAACACACAAAGAGACCGAAATTACGTTTTTCTCTATCCCACGGTGACGAGACACATAACACGATAGACATACATGTACGCGACACAATATAAAAACAAGAAGGCAAAAATTCTACCAATCAATAGTAAGAGTGATGAATAAATAATAAATAAACAGATAACACAATAAATAACGGAGCCAGCAAGCATAGCGCAAAAGTAAAAAACATCATAAACAAAAAGGCACAAACAATAAATAAGAGTAATAACAAATAATAAATAATAAGAGCCAGTGTGCATTCAGACAGTCCAGACAGTAAAAGTACAGGACGCTACGCAGAACGGGGGAGCGAGTTCAGGATCCTAACAGCCTGGAGCATGAAGCTGTTTGAGAGTCTGGAGGTGCGGGAGCGCAGGCTTCTGTACCTCTTCCCAGAGGGCAGAAGCTCGAACAAAGAGTGAGCGGGGTGACTCGCATCACTCACAATCGTGGTCGCCTTGCGGGTGAGATGGGAGGTGTAAATGTCCTTCAAGGAGGGGAGCGAAGCACCAGCAATCTTACCAGCAGTGTTCACTATGCGCTGCAGGGCCTTCAAGTTGTAGTCAGTGCAGCCGCCACCCCCAAAACAGCAATAATTGAGCAATTGAGTTAGATACATTTTAGAATAGGACATTTGGACTGAAGTGAATTCAGTCAAGAGGAAGCTAGGTTGCTCAATGTACCTACTCAATAAAATAGTGAATTCGTTGCACCACGGTGGAGTTTGGGTGGTCAGAATGTTGGATACGTTAAATTTTTGACTTTCACACAATCATGCATAGGAGTCGCACAAGGCGACAGTCAACAAGACAATGACTGCAGTAGGGATCACTTACGACTGCACCGACATGGAAAAGTAGAAGCAAGGGAGTTGAGTAAGGGATTATATGCGGAACAGTCCGCTATACAGTTACCAATAGGAGGTTCTATCAAAAGGAGCTACATGTGAGATGTATGGAATCCCTTTGTCTGTGTTCTGTGTTCTGTGTTCGTGCGTAATCTCTGTAAAGTTGTGTCAGGCTGTTGTCGTTTGTCTGAGCCTTGGGTGCGCGCTCGGTGTGTGTGCGTTTATGTGCACACCCTGTGTGTGTGCGAAAGTGTTAGGAAGAAGACGGCATGGATAAGGGAATCTCCTTTAAGACAGGAGGCAATAAATGGGAAAGCCCCTGTCATAAACGGTCTTTGGTTAGGAGGAATCATTAGGAAGTGCTCAAACTCTTCTTTCAAACACTCCTATCTGCCTCGTTAAAAAGGGCATTACAATTGACTACAGGAGTTGCAAAAAGCAGATGAAGAACATAGGTAGCATGATCAGGGCCCTCAGGCTGGAGGATGTGTCAAATGCAAATTTACTGCCGCCTGATCTTTCCTCCTCACAGGTCGACAACCCCATCAATCCAGGAGACTGGGTCTACATCAAGGTCATCAAAAGAAAGAACTGGGCCAGCCATGGTGGGAGGGACCATTCCAAGTCTTGCTGACTACCCCCCTCCGCAGTGAAGATTGCTGAACGACCCGGCTGGATTCACCTTAGCCAATGCAAGCTACAAGGAGTGCTGGACCCCTCATTTTGGGACGGTGGCGAAGTCTGCAAACAACGATCCCAACTCCGCTAGGCGGGGGGATGTCTCGGTGTTCCTGTCATCTTAGTAGCAACGGGGCTCCACATGCCGGGTGGATCCTCTGCTGCGTTGTGGTTGGAGCATGCTATGGTCTATGGACACATCTGAACAGACCAAGTGATAATGTTGACCGTGGGAAACGATGGTCACACGATGAGAACTTTGAGGACTGGTCATGAGACCCCAGAAACCCATACGAAACCAACGCTTGGTACTGGTATGTGAAGGTCGCTGTGAGAGCGCACACACAGGAGGGATGTTATCTGTGTTTCCAAAAACTCCCCTTGCTCCACACAAGTTCACTTGGAGGCCAGAGCAATGAATGTCACTGAAGCGAAATGTATGGCATCCATGGGAGGAGATTGATATCAACACCGTACTGTCAGTCAGTGACGCTACCCCTACCGCCCTGGACTCGCAGGAATGAATCTGGGATCAAACTATTTTGGATTAATCCCAATGTGACTGTTGGAGGACGACAGATGCCACAAGTGGCCTAAACCAGGACGCTACCTGGAATGGACTACACGTGTTTCATCCAAGAAAACAAGACCCACGGATGCATTCACGACAACTGTTCTCCAGGAGGGAACTGGATGGGAGCTTTGGACATCACCGCTGTGTGCCAGGATGGGAGAGCCATTTCAAGGTGTATGGGCTCTCCTGCCAACATGGCTGTACCATTGGACGGGTCCTACTTCATTCGGAACGGATCATGGCTTTATTTATATTTTCTTATTGATAGCATTATGGTCGCCTAAGGCAGAGGGACCGTGTGAGACTTTTCCTGCGTATTAACATCGGCCAGCAGGTTTTTAGATCACACAATAAGTTTAATCTGGAGTATTGAGGAAAGTCCTCATCTTCACTGGGAGTTGTTGCTATCATTGTTTGTTGTTTTTGTCATGTTTCACCCTACACGCTCCCCAGCCCATTCGCTGTCATCTCAGTTTTTTTATTGTTTTTTTTATTATTGTCTTTACTATTCTTCTTTATATTTTCTTACTTATGTTTTATTGATCTGGTTCACATAATCGTATGATAAAACAGGAGGGAGATGTCAGGGTTTTCCAAAACTATCTTGATCATATGATTATGTTGGAATGTATGTAACCAGTAATGAATAACCTTGGTAGATTAGTTTTATGCTTATGTTGGTGTGTAACCAGTAATAAATAACCTAGCTTGTTCCATCCTACACAATGTCGTAAAACATCCCCTGCCCTGCTAATCTAGAGGTCAAGGGCCTTTTTTACTTGTCTATTCAGTCTATGGTCACCCCCACCCTTTTTCTCTTAATAAAGATGGTCTTGTGGGAAGCGAGAGTCAGACGTCATTCGATCATTGCTGTACGCACAGTGACGAATGGACTCTCCGCCTGCAGGTGCCCAAAACGACTAACTTGTCTCCGAGTGGTTCTTGCAAAATAAGTTAGAGTGAGCACCACTCTAACAGTGAGCACACAACATGAACTTGAATCAAATCCGATCAAGACGTCGTTGACTTTCTGCTTCATCCTGTGAGAATGAAGCTAACGGATTGTGATGTAAACTACTTTTTATTTGCCCAGTAGAGGGGGGCGCACCGCTCCTGGAGGTACTGCAATACCAGGTCGATGCATAGAGTGGACGGAGCAAGCCCCTATACCAGTGGTTCCCAAAGTGGGCGGTACCGCCCCCCTGGGGGCGGTGGAAAGATCTGGGGGGGCGGTGAGGAAGAAAGGGGCGGTAGGGGGGCGGCAGTCCGAAGTCAGAAGTTTGAACGTTTGTTTGACGATTTGTACACAACACGTGCAATTACTGACCGCGGGGATATACGACTTCTTCTTAGTGAGTTCCAGCCTGATGTTGAGAATCTTATGTCCCTGCACCAAGCACATCCATCCCATTAATATTAAGTGTGAGACAATGAAGGTTAATGGTGGAATGTTTATTTACCATTCTATGTTGCTGAAACAGTTAAAACTGCTAAAAAATAAATTGGTTTACTAAACTGGGTTTTATTTGTGAAATACACATTTGTGTTTAACCTTTCTCTTTTCAAATTGCAGCATACCAAATATCAAGAAAGAGGTGTTTGTTTCCATATGTGTCTGTGTGTGTGTGTGTGTGTGGGGGGGGGGCGCTAGGAATTCAATGGGGAGCCAAGGGGGCGCCAGCCTGCAAAAGTTTGGGAACCATTGCCCTATACCATCTCCCTGTTGCGAAAATCCAATATATACATGGTCCCCGGATAGGGAACGTATCAGATATTAATCTGATAAGAACAGATACTACACCTGGTCTTAGCCAAAAGGCCGAGAAGCGATGTACTGAAACTGGTCTGAGGAAACCACTTAAATAAAGAGACTGTGGTGTGCAAGGACTGGAGTCGGAGGCGGAGTGATAAATGACGGTGCCAACGGCAGTTGTTTTAATGACATTTATAATTAGCTTCTCTCAACCACGGGCCGACTCTTTTCCCTTCGAGATCCTAACACACACTCCTCAAACAGGAAACTCCCACACGTGTAAAACATCCCACCGGAACTCGGCAACGTGAACTTAGGTTCCGGGTGAATTATGTCAACCCACTACACAAGCCCCCCCAGAATTCACCCATAGTCAAAATCCCCGCGCCGGAAAGGAACGACAGCCCGACCACAGCGGGTGTAGGTGGCAGGGGCTGGCAGGGGGTCAAGGGTAGGGGGCGCCGCCGGAAAGACCGCTGGGCTGGACGGTCGCGTTGTCGGTCGGGCAGGCGGGAGCTCGGTCAGGTCGGAGGGGCGAGGCGCTGGGGGGCGTCCGCGGCGTGGGGCCTGCGCCAATTCCAACGTCCGGGAAACATCCACGTGGGCAGGCTTAATCCTATCAACCGAGATAGTCTCAGGCCTACCGCCGATGTCCACGACCATGCTCTTACTCCCGTGCTGCAAGACCTTAAAAGGCCTGTCGTAAGGCGGACGCAACGGCCCGCGGTGGGCGTCGTGGCGGATGAACACAAAACCCGCCGAGCGTAGGTTGGTGGGCACCCGGGAAACAGGGGTGCAGTGCCGTGACGTGGGGACAGGTGCGAACGTCCCGGCAACTTCCAGCAGGGAGGACCGCTGCCCTGCCGCCGACCAAGGCGTTGTGGCGTCTGGAATGAAGTCCCCTGGAACTCGTAGTACCTGGCCGTAGACGAGCTCAGCGGACGAGGACTGCAAGTCCTCCTTGGGGGCCGTCCTGAGGCCCAGCATGACCCAGGGAAGTCTGTCCACCCAGTTGCCATCCACCAGACTGGCGCGTAGAGCAGCCTTCATGGAGCGGTGGAACCGCTCGCACAGCCCGTTAGCCTGGGGGTGATAAGCGGTGGTGCGGTGCAGCTTGACACCCAGGCCTCCAGCAACCACATTCCAGATCTCGGAAGTAAACTGTGCACCCCGGTCCGAGGAGAGGTCTGAAGGTGTTCCAAAGCGCGCGACCCATGTGCCAATAAACGCCCGGGCCACGTCAGCAGCCGAGGTTGAGGAGAGGGGGACGGCCTCAGGCCAACGGGTCGTCCTGTCCACCATGGTGAGGAGGTAGGTGAAACCATGGGAAGGGGGGAGCGGGCCCACAAGTTCGATGTTGACGTGGTCGAACCTCCTCTCGGGGACAGTGAACGGCTCCAACGGGGCCTTGGTATGGCGGTGCACCTTCGCACGCTGACAAGCCACACACGAGTCGACCCAGGTCCGCACGTCCCTCTTCAGCCCTTTCCAGACGAACTTCTGAGCCACCAGCCTCACGGACGCTTTTCTGCCAGGATGGGACAGGCCGTGTATCGCCTCAAAGACAGCCCGCTGCCAGCCGGCAGGGACAAGTGGTCTAGGCTGGCCGGTGGAGAGGTCGCACCACAGCCTGACTCCTGAGTCGCCAACCGCGACCACCTCCAGACGCAGCCCAGTGTCAGAGTCTTTGAGCGACTGGATCCCAGGATCTGAGGCTTGGTCAGCACTCATACTTGAGTAGTCGAGCCCCAGCTGAACCGTGTGGACGACCGCTCTAGAGAGGCAATCGGCGACCACGTTGGACTTGCCGGCGATGTGTCGGATATCTGTGGTGTACTCAGAGATAAATGACAGCTGACGCTGCTGGCGGGCGGACCACGGCTCAGCCACCTTGGACATAGAGAACGTGAGGGGCTTGTGGTCGACGAAAACCGTAAACTCACGGCCTTCCAGGATGGAGCGGAAATGGCGGATCGCCAACCAGACGCCGAGTAGCTCCCTGTCGAATGTGCTGTATTTGCGCTCCCTAGGGACCAGCTGGCGGCTGAAAAAGGCGAGCGGTTGCCAGGCGCCACCAACCCACTGCTCAAATACAGCACCAACTGCGTAGTCAGATGCGTCGGTTGTGAGGGCGACCGGGGCTCCAGGCGACGGGTGGACCAACAAGGTGGCCTGGCACAGCGCAGCCTTAGTATCCTCGAAAGCTTTGATCCTCTCGGGGGTCCAGTCGATGTCCTGGTTGGGGGTCTTACCCTTAAGGGCCCCATACAGTGGGTGCATGATGTGGGCCGCCCGGCGTATGAATCGGTGGTAGAACGTAACCATCCCAAGGAACTCCCGTAGCCCCCGGGCCGAACGTGGGCGGGGAAAAGCGGAGACTGCTTCCACCTTTGTCGGCAAGGGGGTGGCCCCATTACTGCCGATGAGATGCCCAAGAAACTGGATCGACGGCACCCCGAAGACGCACTTCGCCGGGTTAATGATCAGGCCATGCTGGTCGAGCCTTGTGAAAAGGGCCCGCAGGTGTGCCGCATGCTCCTCCTCCGAGGAGCTGGCGACGAGGACATCGTCCAAGTAGACGAAGATGAAAGGCATGTCCCTAAGCGCAGAGTCCATCAACCGCTGGAAGGACTGGGCCGCGTTTTTCAGGCCGAAGGGCATCCTAAGAAACTCGAAAAGCCCGAAAGGAGTCACCACCGCCGTTTTAGGGATGTCAGCAAGGTGCACCGGGACTTGGTGATAACCCCGCACCAGGTCCACTTTGGAGAACAGGTGCTTCCCTGCTAGATGTATCGAAAAGTCCTGAACATGGGGGACCGGGTAGCGGTCGGGCGTGGTGGCATCATTGAGGCGGCGGTAGTCGCCACACGGGCGCCAACCACCGTCCGGCTTAGGCACCATGTGGAGTGGGGAGGCCCACGGGCTGTCAGAGCGGCGAACAATGCCAAGGCGTTCCATGCTGGCGAACTCGGCCCGAGCAATTGTCAGTCTCTCCGGGTTGAGCCGTCGGGCCCTAGCGTAGATGGGGGGGCCTTTGGTCTCGATGTGGTGCTCGACCCCATGTTTAGCTGTGGTGGCGGCAAAAGTGGGCCGTGTAAGGCTGGGGAACTCTCCGAGGAGTTTCTGGTACATGTCGCCCTCGGAGAGCGAACTGGAGAGACCCACATAATTCCCCTCATCGCGGACACATGCGAAGGAGGAGAAGGTTAACGCGTCCACCAGGCGGCCGTTCTTAACATCCACGAGCAGTCCGTGGGCGCACAAAAAATCTGCGCCAAGCAGGGGGAAGGAGATGTCGGCAGTGACAAAGTCCCATGTGAAACGCTGACCCCCGAAACATATGTCCACAGTCCTTGTGCCATACGTCCTGATGGGAGTGTCGTTGGCGGATGTTAAGGGCGGGCCGTGCAACCCTCCAGCAGCGTCGTCCACTGTAGCCGTCAGGACGCTTCTCTGGGCGCCGGTGTCACAGAGGAATCTGCGACCAGAGAGGGAGTCCTCAACGAACAGCAGCCGGTTCTTTTTGCCTGCGGTCACGGCCACTACTGAGCGCAGGCTTTGGCGTTTCCCGTCGTGTCGAAGTTGCAAGGGGAGCGGCACCTTTTAGCCTTGGCGCCAAAACGTGCATGGAAGTAGCACAAACCTGTGCTGGTGCGGCTGTCAGTTGCAGCGCGTCCTCTGCCAGGGGAAACGCCAGCGCTCGGGGACGTGTAGCTGCGTGTTGGGGCCAGCACACCAGGGGCGAAACGCTGGGTGGCCAAGTAGAAACGGTCCGCTTCCTCCGAAAGAGCACGCGGCTCCGTAATGGTCGTATTTGCGAGGGCCGTTTGGACGTGCGGCGGCATATGTCGCAGAAACAGTTCAATGAAAAGAAAATTCGGCTCTTCCCCACCCAGCAGGTTTAACATCATCTCCATGTGTTCAGAGGGTTTGCTGTCCCCCATGCCTTGAATAGCAAGCAGGCGCCGGGCTCGTTCGGATCGCGACAGTTCAAAAATCCTGAGGAGATAAGCCTTGAGCCCTGCATATTTATCCTGGGCCGGAGGGGAAGTGATGAAACTTACGGCTCTGGCTGCGGTGGAGCTTCCGAGTGCCGAGACAACGTGGTAGTAGCATGTGGCGTCATCCGTAATTCCCCGGAGGGCGAACTGAGCCTCCGCCTGTGCGAACCACGTTGCTGCAGAAGTCTCCCAAAACTCAGGCAGCCTAAGGACGGCGGAATGCGCCATGCCGTCTCGCTCGGTATTCTGTTCAGTCCCGGAATCCTCAGCGGGACTGATGTCAGGGTCACCAGTGTGGTGTGCAAGGACTGGAGTCGGAGGCGGAGTGATAAATGACGGTGCCAACGGCAGTTGTTTTAATGACATTTATAATTAGCTTCTCTCAACCACGGGCCGACTCTTTTCCCTTCGAGATCCTAACACACACTCCTCAAACAGGAAACTCCCACACGTGTAAAACATCCCACCGGAACTCGGCAACGTGAACTTAGGTTCCGGGTGAATTATGTCAACCCACTACAAGACTACCAATTCAAGTTACGGTTTAAATATATCGACTCATACTAATGCTTCTTTTCCTGCGCATCACGTGATTCCCGTTTCTTTTTGTGGTCAGGTGCGGAAGTCAACGCTGCTGCCATCTAGCGGTGTAACGGCATATACGCTTTAACAAATAATAATCACTCGCAGGGCACACAGAGACGAAAAACCGTCCGCACTCGCACCTACGAGCAATTTGGAGCGCTCAATGGGCCTATCATGCATGTTTGGGGGAAATGGAAGGAAACCAGAGTGGAGAACGTGCACAATGCAAACAAACAGGTCAGGGAGTTGGAACCGAACGCAGCAGAGCAAGCATGGACTCACAACGACACGTTTAGAGTGTAAACGTTTCCATAGAATTGCCAAACACCAAATACTTGTTCGAACTATACATCTTAGTTGAGTGTTAAGGCCTCCTAAATTTAGCAAATATATGAAGATCTATTTTTATTAAAAGGAAATGGTTGCTAGTGTGACACCGCCTGTTACGATACGATATAATATCGATATAAAGAACTACGATACGATATTTGTCGATATCTTAAAGCCTGCTGCGATTCATTCACGATATATCGCGATATAGTGCTCTACGATCGATTTTTTTTTTTTAATAAAAAATATAGAACACTATCCTGATTTATAACAATTCATACGCAAAATCAACAAGGTACTGCAAACTCTTTATTTAGGAAATTACAAGAGTATTGTAGTATACAAATTCCTTACTTTAACACTGAACTTTGATGTTGTGTTTTTTTTTTAAATGTGTGGCGAGATTTGTGCTCCCTGAATATTTGATCACCGCATGGCAGGATTTACAAACTGCACGTGTCTTGGCCGTTGAGCCATCTTTTCTTTGGAATCCAAAGTGCTTCCAAACGAATGACTTGAAGCCTAAAGGGGAGCAAATTTCCTCGTCTTTTTGGACACTAGCCATAGCAGCAGCCCAGGAGCCGCGTACTAGTTGTCCCCTCCCCTTTCACGTGCGTGATCTGCTCACAACACAACAACGCCGGGCGCACTGCTCCCGAAAAGAGGAAGCAAGCAACAATGAACTGGATTTCAAAATAAAGTCGCGTCTAATGTCCGAGGTCAAACACGGCGATATAAATCGATGTTTACCTTTAGAATCGATGCCAATAAATCGCAGAGCATTATATCGATTAATCGATGTGTATCGATGTATCGTTACACCCCTAGTTAGTAGGCGTGCTGGAGCCTATCACATAGGGATGGGCGGATCGATACAAAAGTATCGATATATCGATCCAGGCTGCTCATTTTTGAGTATCGATCTCCCTAGCTAAAATATCGATACTTACAATTATTTAATTATATTTTTCCTCATTTTTTTCTGCTCCAATTTGACGACTTGCACTCATGCTAGCACTACTTTTCCTTCCGCCTGCTGCACCGGCGTGTCCTGCTCTGCTTTGCTCCCGCCCCCTTTTCTCACAAGCCAAGCCCTCCTCCTCCGCCTCCCGTTCCAATCCAAACAAACACAAACAAGCATGGCCACGGCGGCGGCCCAGTCCGAACGCAAGAGAAGTCTGGTTTGGGGATATTATATTTTACTTAATAACAACGAGGCAAAATGTGAAATATGTCACAAAACAATTAAATATTGTGGCAACACCACAAACCTGACAAAACATTTAAGCAAAATTCACCCCACGGTTCATGAAGAGCTGCAGTTGAAACGTGCCGCAGACACTAAGGCAGCGACGGAAAACCCTGCAGCCACACCGAGGCTAAGGTATCAAAGTACCTTAGAAGCAGCGTTTCAGAAAGGCAAGACATATCCAGGTATCAGGTGCTAACCAAAAATTGTAAGCATTTGTGGTTGATGTGCTATTTGAAGCAATAATTACTACGCTTTAGTCAGTCATTTATAAATAAAGTTTTCCCCTTTTCAATTTGTGGTCGAACGCCATACGTTTTATTTGTAACTCCACTTCCTATAAACAACACTAAAGTATTACAATATTAAATGTAAGTATCCAGTGGCTTTACAAATTGATAGTTTTGCTGCTCATGACGATTAAGCCCTGCATCTCTGTTGGTACCATGTCTCTTTTTAGATTATACTAAAAGACAAAACTTTTTCCCAACAACAGAGAGAGAGAGAGAGAGAGAGAGAGAGAGAGAGAGAGAGAGAGAGAGAAAAGTAAAGAATAGCTCCTTTTTATTAAAGTTATACTATTAATATGCATATTCCACTAATGCACTAATGTCTAAAAAGGTTAATAATTCACGTGACGTAATAATTTTTTCTACAAAATTCAATAGATGACTCTCCAAGAGCAAGAATGACACTGCATTTAAATCGTTTTTTGGGCGGGAAATTACACTTCCGGTATCGATATCGGATCGAATATCGGGTATTTTGGGTAGGAAATACTTGGTATCGGATCGACTCCAAAATCATTGGTATCGCCCATCCCCACTGGACATCATAAACTGGTGGCCAGCCAATCGTAGGGCCGATATGTTTTCTATTTTGTTGTAAAGGATAGAATTCTTCTGCTATTCACATTTAGATAAAGGTCATGAACTTGATTGAATCAAACCCTTTCAAGACGTTATTGACTTTCTGCTTTATCCTGTGAGAATGAAGCGAACCGATTCTAATGGCTTCCTGACTTAACTATCCTTTATTTGACCAGCAGAGGGGGGTGCACCGTTCCTGGAAGTACTGCAATACCAGGTCGATGCGTGGAGTGGACGGAGCAAGCCCCTAATTCCATCTCCCAGTTCCAAAAATCAATTTAATATATGGTCCCCGGATAGGGGACGTATCAGATATTAAACTGATAAGAACAGATACTACACTTGATCTTAGCCAAAAGGCCGAGAAGCGATAACCTAAAGTTGGTCTGAGAAAACTACTTAAATAAAGAGACTACCAATTCAAGTTACGGTTTAAATATATTGAGTCATACTAATGCCACGTACCGACCACCGTAACAAACCTCAACTATTAAGAGTTTGGAATGATAATGCGTCACCGGGCTGTTTTCAACCTGTGCATCGGTTGCAGATTTTCGTGTGTTCGTGGAGGTTTAGTGTCACGTGGTTCACGTTGACCCAAAAGAATAACGATGAACTGAGCTCCTGATGGGAATAGCTTTTAATGACCAACAAAACGAATTGGTCATTCGCCAAAAACAATCGGATCTTTGGATACATTTCGGGACCGAAGGCAAGATAGCTGTTTGACGAACATTTTGACGGGAAAAAAAACACGCAGGAAAAAAACACGCGGCCCACTTCGCCAAACTACTTTCTGTTTCCTGCTGTGGCAATTTACATTAACCCTCGAACGCCACCATCGCAGTGGAGGTGAATCGCATTCCAATCCACGCCAGCATTTCTTAACACTCATTTGAGGAAATTACGATCGTCTTTTGTTTCCCGATTTGTGTTGAATAAAAATCTGAAATTACACATTTGAAAATAACACACGGAAATCGGATCATTTCCATTTCTCTCATACCAAAAGTACACGGACCAAGACATACAACTGTTTATACGTTCAAAACTCACACTCAAAATAGTTGCCCAATCGATAGGTGACGCTGTTTGAAATATCAGGTATCCATAATCCTGTGCGCCAACAATGTTTCAAGGAAAAAACACATTGATGAACACAAAATACTCGTTTAAACTGTCTATTTAGGTTGAGTCCTTCTAAATGTAGTAAATCTATGAACGTCTATTGTTTGTATTAGAAGGAATGGTTGCTGCAATTTCACCGATCGCCTTTTACTAAAGATTTCCGTGGGGAGGAACAATGAGAGTTCATCTCAATTTTTTGATGCTCTGCGAAAGCGGAGCCACCTATACTTGTCAATGGGAAATAGTTAATAGTCCTGCCTTGTAGTTATTAATTCTGCTAAAGTTTACAGACCAAATTGGTTAAGCTTTAGGGACAGCTTTTGGTGACATCCACCCATTCAAATATAAAACTATTGATTATGCATTGAGCAATAAATTAATATATTTTCCACAAATTATACTATATGTAAGGAACAATAATAGGAGCCATTTAGCTATTAAAGTATTAATATAAAAATACCCTCGTAAATACCCATAAACTGATGCTTTGCTTCTCTTTCTACTGCCTCCACGCCTTTGTTCACCTCCTTTTTCTTAGAGTTGCCATCTAGTGGTGGTGGCAGCATAAGAAATGAAGTAAAAACATACCCATCATGCATTGCCTCTTTTCACCTGAGAACCATATGAATTTGTATTTATAGAAAATCTCCAACAGTACCGCAGAAAGATATATATTTCTTTTTCTGAGCAAGTTTAGAAAATGACATTCTCTTAAAATTTTGAGAACAAGGATTGTACTAAAAATTTCTGGCACAATTTCTGATTTAAAGAAAGACATTTTGATCATATTTTTTCGTATATCCTTGCTGCCAGCCGCCATGAACTTGAATCAATGACGTCATTGACCCTCTGCTTTATCCTGTGAGAATGAAGCTAACGGACTGTGATGTAAACTACTCTTGATTTGACCAGTAGAGTAGGGGGTGCAAAAATCCGTTGTATGTCTGGGTCCACGTACCTTTTGGCCATTAGTTTTTCTTTATAGTGTAGGTAAATGGAGAACAGGAAATGATCCGTGGGGCTATTCCAGAAAGCAGGTTATATGAAAGTTATATCATATACGTTCGTATCAATAACGGGTCG
The DNA here is from genome assembly GCF_033458585.1 of Syngnathus typhle. Classification (NCBI taxonomy): domain Eukaryota; kingdom Metazoa; phylum Chordata; class Actinopteri; order Syngnathiformes; family Syngnathidae; genus Syngnathus; species Syngnathus typhle. The sequence continues at coordinate 1,272,922 of NC_083758.1, forward strand.
GGAACGTAGTAATTACATTTTATTTTGCAATTACTAATTTGTTGAATGAAGTTCGGCAAGTAGGTGCACAGTTGCAGAGCACAGCTTGATGCACCATCGCTCAGTATGTGGCGACCATGAAATTTGGCTTCGTGTGAGGGATTTTGTATTGTACAGGAGAATCGGGGGAGAGCGCGAATGCAGTCCCCCACTACCAGAAATTGTGCAGTCGAGATTCCCACATTGGGGGAATTCGCAGGGGTCAGCACAACCGGAGTGCAATGGCTGAGCCTCACCCTGGGTGAACCACCTTCTTGATCATGGTGTCTCCCCTGCCAGGTAAGTATGAGTTGTATACGTCGCCGGGGCCGACGTTTTCACCGCGCACACCATCTACAGTCAGAGGCTAATTTGGTACAAAAGTGTGAGCACACGTATTCAGTGGATGAGACAGCATTCGTAGAACTGTTAACATAGTACACCTTTAGTCATTCAAAACCAAAACATTTTAAATTAAGTAAAAAATAGATTCAGAAACATGACCATCATGCCTTGCTTCTTTTTCTACTGCCTCCACGTCTTTGTTCACCTCCTTTTTCCTAGAGTCGCCGTCTAGTGGTGATGCCAGCAACTATAATAAACCGATAAATGAAGTCAAAACATGCCCATCATGCAGTGCCTCTTTTCTCCTGAGAACCCTAAAACGGTATGAATTTGTATTTATTGAAAATCTCCAACATTACCGCAGAAAAATATATATACTTCTTTTTCTGAACGAGTTTTGAAAATGACATTTTCTTAACATTTGGAGAACAAGAATTGTACTAAAAGATCCTGGAACAATGATAGGAAAATCTCACGCAAAAAAAGACATTTTGACCATATTTTAGAACAGTTACGTAAATTCTTGCTGCCGCCTAAGATGAACCGTCATGAACTGTCATGTACTGATATTGTACTGTGGGCCTACGTGATGACGTAGTGAAGGAGTGACGTTCAGGGAAATGAATATGCAGACAGAGCGGCAAGTTGATGGCCCTCTGTTTCATGAATAAAAGTGATTAAAGACATCGGTTCGGGTCCTGATTAAATTCAGAGTGCATTACCTAATAAAGATATAAGGTGAGCACACAACAATGGCGACGAGGATGACGTCCACCTTCTAAGGAAGAGGAGATAATGACGACGATTTTCGTGAGCAAGTTTAAGTTTGAGCTAACATGGCTAAGTCGGAGCTACAACCGTTTGCTTGCTGCACTGATCCAGCTACTCTCGGGCCAAGATGGACACGATGGCTAACATCTTTCGAGTTGTATGCTGACGGTAAAGGACTGATAATGAACGAGGATACGACCAATGCTACTAAACAAAGAAGACGCGCTCTACTTTTGCATTTGGCGGGACAGGACGTGCAGGATGTTTTCTTCACTTTACCAAACACGGGTGAGGTGACCGACTGCGCGGCAGCAGTAAGGACACTTGACTCCTACTTTGTTCCCCAAGTGAATGCAGCGTACGCGCGCCAATCCTTCCACAAGTTGTTCCAAAATCAGGGAGAAACGGTGCAACAGTTTGGTACACGTTTACGTCAGGCTGCGAAGGACTGTGACTTTCAAGGAGACAAGGACAATCAAATTAGAGACGCTATCCTGAGCAGATGCTGTTCTGGATACGTGAAGAGAAAGCTTCTCGAGGATGGACCTGGTTTGACTTTGGCTCGCACGTTGGAGTTGGCATCGCAATGTGAGCGAGTGGAAGAGCAACTAGCAGCAATGAATGGGAGCAGTATAAAGAAAGAGGGGGAAACGATCAAACGTATCACAACGAAAAAAGGAAAGTTCACAAGGCCAAAAGGTAAATTGAAGAATTGTGATGACAATAAAGCAGAGAAGCAGTGCTACAGGTGTGGCTACACTGACCACATGGGTAAGGATCCCAAATGCCCAGCACGTGGACAAACATGTCATAAATGCAACGGTAAGGACCATTTCTCAAAAATGTGTCGTACCAAAGGACAAAAGAAGCAAAGCGTTAATGCTGTAGAGACTGTGCACAATGACTATGCATTTATGGTGAAAGACTGTGAAATGCCTGAAAGACTAATATTTTGTGTAGGGGGAGTTGAGTTAAAAATGTTAGTAGATTCTGGGGCAACGAGTAATGTCATGGGAGAAAATGTTTGGGAGAAGCTAAAAGCTGAAAACATAAAATGTGAATCATATGTGCCCAAAGAGCAGAGAAATATGTATGCATATTCCTCAACCCAGACACTATCTGTCAAAGGTGCTTTCAAATGTGTAATCGAGATAGGTGACAGGACTGAAGAAGCTGAATTCATTGTGATTAGAGGTAATGGTGAACCACTCCTTGGTAAAATGACAGCTATTAAGCTTGGAGTACTAAAAATAGGGGAAAACGTTGCAGCAATCACAGATGTTAAAAGTATTCTGCAACAACAGTATTCAAATGTGTTCAAAGGAGTAGGTAAATTAAACACCAAACAAATCTCACTGTACATAGACCCAAATGTGAAACCAGTCGCTCAACCACTGAGACGGATACCCTATCATTTGAGGGATGCAGTCGAGAAGAAAATCAAGGAACTGATGGACATGGACATTGTGGAGAAGGTTGAAGGTCCTACTCCCTGGGTAAATCCGGTAGTGATTCTCCCAAAGAAACATGACAAAGACCTTAGGATGTGTTTAGACATGAGAAAAGCTAATGAGGCTATTGTGAGGGAGAGATACCCCCATCCCTACAGTGGATGAAATACTGCAAGGTCTGAATGGTTCTGCAATATTCAGTTAGCTTGATCTCAAATGGGGCTACCATCAGTTAGAGCTAACCCCAGAGTCCAGAGAAATAACAACGTTTGCTGTGCATAATGGTGTTTACAGGTACAAAAGACTGATATTTGGAGTCTCGTCCGCTAGTGAGCAATACCAGCACGAGATAGCCAATGCACTAGCAGGCATCGAGGGTGTGGAGAACATCTCAGATGACGTGATCATCCACGCTCCAGACCAGGTGACACATGACAAGCGCCTGCACGCAGTCATGAAAAGACTTTCAGAATGCGGATTAACACTGAATGTGGAAAAATGCCAATTTAACATGGACAGACTTGTTTTCATGGGCATATTGTTGACCCAGAAAGGCATTGGACCAACTGAGGAGAGAGTGAGAGCTGTTAAGGATGCCAGAGAACCAAAAACGGCAGCTGAAGTGAGAAGTTTCCTAGGACTGGTAGGATTCAGCAGTAGATTTATACCCCAGTTTGCAACGCTCTCTGAACCACTGAGGAGATTGACCAGGAAAGAGACTACATTTGTGTTTGGACCAGAACAAAAACGAGCATTTCAGACTTTAAAGACTGAACTAGCCGGGGCGGGTACTTTAGCTTATTTTGACAAAGAGGCTCCTACCAGAATAATCGCAGATGCAAGTCCTGTAGGGTTAGGCGCAGTGCTTGTACAAAAACAAGATTCTGAGGAGGTACCAGTGTGCTACGTTAGTCGTAGTCTGACAGATTGTGAACGCAGATACTCACAAACAGAAAGGGAGGCCCTAGCATTAGTTTGGGCATGCGAAAGGCTACATCCATATGTGTACGGACGTAGGTTTGACTTAATCACAGACCACAAGCCATTAGAAGTCGTATACAGTAAAAGATCCAAACCATGTGCTCGTATAGAGCGATGGGTCCTCAGACTTCAACCTTATGACTTTCGGGTGGTGCACATCGCAGGAAAACAAAATATTGCTGATTCTTTATCTAGGTTGTTGTCAGACACAGGGACAAAAGGAATACATGAACATGAATCTGAAGAGTATGTGAGATTCATTGCAGTTAATGCAACACCAAAGGCGCTTACCACACGAGAGGTAGAAGAAGCCTCTGCTGTAGATCCAGAGCTGACGGAGGTGCGAAATGCAATTGAAATTGGACACTTCGAAAAATGTAAACAATATGCACCCATTGTAAATGAACTCTGTGTGATTGGATACATTGTGTTACGTGGAAGCCGCATAGTTTTACCAGAAAAGCTCAGAGCAAAAGCACTTGCATTAGCTCATGAAGGACACTTAGGAATTGTAGGGACAAAACAACATCTCAGAACAAAAGTGTGGTGGCCTGGCATGGATAAGGCAGCGGAAAAATACTGTAAAGCTTGTCATGGATGTCAAATAGTGGCCAGACCAGATCCACCTGAGCCTTTGAGGAACACAATCTTACCAGATCGACCATGGCAAGACGTGGCTGTAGATCTGTTAGGACCACTACCAAACAATCAGTCTATATTTGTTTTAGTAGATTATTACAGTCGCTACTATGAGTATGAAATAATGACGTCTACAACCACGGACAGAGTTATTGACTGAATTGAGGACATTTTCAGTAGGCATGGACTACCAGTGACGATCAAATCGGACAATGGACCACAGTTCAAATCTGACTTCTTCAGGGAATACTGTGAAACAAATGGAATCAAACATGTGAGAACACCACCAAAATGGGCACAAGCCAATGGAGAAGTGGAACGTCAAAATGCATCACTGATGAAGAGAATCAGGATTGCACAGGCAGAAGGGCTGGACTGGAAACGTGAACTGAGGAAATATGTAACTATTTACAGGAGCATTGAACACCCCACGACAGGGAAAAGTCCAGCTGAACTTCTTTTCAACAGGAAAATGAGAGGAAAGTTGCCTGACCTCTCTGAGTCCAAAACAACGGCTCTAGATGTTCGTGACAGGGATGCTGAACAAAAAGGGAAAGCAAAGCTTTATCCTGATGAACGACGAGGAGCCCAGTACTCAAATGTGGACATTGGAGACACAGTACTGGTACAACAGGACAAACAGGACAAATTCACAACACCATTCAATCCAACCCCACATAGAGTCGTGAGTAAAACTGGAAGTCAAGTGGTAATTGAATCCCCAACTGGAGCTCGCTACCACCGGAATACCACTCACGTGAAGAAATACCAATCATATGAGAATACTGAAGGACATGACACACCGAAGACTTTTACTGAAGGGGAGGAAAATGTACTGAGCAGAAATGTGGACAGTTGCAACCAGACACCACAAGAGGAAGCTCAGGAACCTGAAATGAGGCCCCAGAGAGTCAAAAAGATACCAGCAAAGTTCAAAGACTTTGTGACAAAGTAAAAGTAAAGGGTTGTGTCTGAATATATTGTTCACTGTTTAAGAGAAAAAAATGTTTATGGGTTACATAAGAAAAGTTAGACAATACAATGTTCGGTTAGCAAAAGATGATGATGTAAATTACATGGTCAATATTAGTATGTGATGGTACAGTTTATTTCTAAGGAAAGGGGGGATGTCATGTACTGATATTGTACTGTGGGCCTACGTGATGACGTAGTGAAGGAGTGACGTTCAGGGAAATGAATATGCAGACAGAGCGGCAAGTTGATGGCCCTCTGTTTCATGAATAAAAGTGATTAAAGACATCGGTTCGGGTCCTGATTAAATTCAGAGTGCATTACCTAATAAAGATATAAGGTGAGCACACAACAATGGCGACGAGGATGACGTCCACCTTCTAAGGAAGAGGAGATAACGACGACGATTTTCGTGAGCAAGTTTAAGTTTGAGCTAACATGGCTAAGTCGGAGCTACAACCGTTTGCTTGCTGCACTGATCCAGCTACTCTCGGGCCAAGATGGACACGATGGCTAACATCTTTCGAGTTGTATGCTGACGGTAAAGGACTGATAATGAACGAGGATACGACCAATGCTACTAAACAAAGAAGACGCGCTCTACTTTTGCATTTGGCGGGACAGGACGTGCAGGATGTTTTCTTCACTTTACCAAACACGGGTGAGGTGACTGACTGCGCGGCAGCAGTAAGGACACTTGACTCCTACTTTGTTCCCCAAGTGAATGCAGCGTACGCGCGCCAATCCTTCCACAAGTTGTTCCAAAATCAGGGAGAAACGGTGCAACAGTTTGGTACACGTTTACGTCAGGCTGCGAAGGACTGTGACTTTCAAGGAGACAAGGACAATCAAATTAGAGACGCTATCCTGAGCAGATGCTGTTCTGGATACGTGAAGAGAAAGCTTCTCGAGGATGGACCTGGTTTGACTTTGGCTCGCACGTTGGAGTTGGCATCGCAATGTGAGCGAGTGGAAGAGCAACTAGCAGCAATGAATGGGAGCAGTATCAAGAAAGAGGGGGAAACGATCAGTCGTATCACAACGAAAAAAGGAAAGTTCACAAGGCCAAAAGGTAAATTGAAGAATTGTGATGACAATAAAGCAGAGAAGCAGTGCTACAGGTGTGGCTACACTGACCACATGGGTAAGGATCCCAAATGCCCAGCACGTGGACAAACATGTCATAAATGCAACGGTAAGGACCATTTCTCAAAAATGTGTCGTACCAAAGGACAAAAGAAGCAAAGCGTTAATGCTGTAGAGACTGTGCACAATGACTACGCATTTATGGTGAAAGACTGTGAAATGCCTGAAAGACTAATATTTTGTGTAGGGGGAGTTGAGTTAAAAATGTTAGTAGATTCTGGGGCAACGAGTAATGTTATGGGAGAAAATGTTTGGGAGAAGCTAAAAGCTGAAAACATAAAATGTGAATCATATGTGCCCAAAGAGCAGAGAAATATGTATGCATATTCCTCAACCCAGACACTATCTGTCAAAGGTGCTTTCAAATGTGTAATCGAGATAGGTGACAGGACTGAAGAAGCTGAATTCATTGTGATTAGAGGTAATGGTGAACCACTCCTTGGTAAAATGACAGCTATTAAGCTTGGAGTACTAAAAATAGGGGAAAACGTTGCAGCAATCACAGATGTTAAAAGTATTCTGCAACAACAGTATTCAAATGTGTTCAAAGGAGTAGGTAAATTAAACACCAAACAAATCTCACTGTACATAGACCCAAATGTGAAACCAGTCGCTCAACCACTGAGACGGATACCCTATCATTTGAGGGATGCAGTCGAGAAGAAAATCAAGGAACTGATGGACATGGACATTGTGGAGAAGGTTGAAGGTCCTACTCCCTGGGTAAATCCGGTAGTGATTCTCCCAAAGAAACATGACAAAGACCTTAGGATGTGTTTAGACATGAGAAAAGCTAATGAGGCTATTGTGAGGGAGAGATACCCCCATCCCTACAGTGGATGAAATACTGCAAGGTCTGAATGGTTCTGCAATATTCAGTAAGCTTGATCTCAAATGGGGCTACCATCAGTTAGAGCTAACCCCAGAGTCCAGAGAAATAACAACGTTTGCTGTGCATAATGGTGTTTACAGGTACAAAAGACTGATATTTGGAGTCTCGTCCGCTAGTGAGCAATACCAGCACGAGATAGCCAATGCACTAGCAGGCATCGAGGGTGTGGAGAACATCTCAGATGACGTGATCATCCACGCTCCAGACCAGGTGACACATGACGAGCGCCTGCACGCAGTCATGAAAAGACTTTCAGAATGCGGATTAACACTGAATGTGGAAAAATGCCAATTTAACATGGACAGACTTGTTTTCATGGGCATATTGTTGACCCAGAAATGCATTGGACCAACTGAGGAGAGAGTGAGAGCTGTTAAGGATGCCAGAGAACCAAAAACGGCAGCTGAAGTGAGAAGTTTCCTAGGACTGGTAGGATTCAGCAGTAGATTTATACCCCAGTTTGCAACGCTCTCTGAACCACTGAGGAGATTGACCAGGAAAGAGACTACATTTGTGTTTGGACCAGAACAAAAACGAGCATTTCAGACTTTAAAGACTGAACTAGTCGGGGCAGGTACTTTAGCTTATTTTGACAAAGAGGCTCCTACCGGAATAATCACAGATGCAAGTCCTGTAGGGTTAGGCGCAGTGCTTGTACAAAAACAAGATTCTGAGGAGGTACCAGTGTGCTACGTTAGTCGTAGTCTGACAGATTGTGAACGCAAATACTCACAAACAGAAAGGGAGGCCCTAGCATTAGTTTGGGCATGCGAAAGGCTACATCCATATGTGTACGGACGTAGGTTTGACTTAATCACAGACCACAAGCCATTAGAAGTCGTATACAGTAAAAGATCCAAACCATGTGCTCGTATAGAGCGATGGGTCCTCAGACTTCAACCTTATGACTTTCGGGTGGTGCACATTGCAGGAAAACAAAATATTGCTGATTCTTTATCTAGGTTGTTGTCAGACACAGGGACAAAAGGAATACATGAACATGAATCTGAAGAGTATGTGAGATTCATTGCAGTTAATGCAACACCAAAGGCGCTTACCACACGAGAGGTAGAAGAAGCCTCTGCTGTAGATCCAGAGCTGACGGAGGTGCGAAATGCAATTGAAATTGGACACTTCGAAAAATGTAAACAATATGCACCCATTGTAAATGAACTCTGTGTGATTGGATACATTGTGTTACGTGGAAGCCGCATAGTTTTACCAGAAAAACTCAGAGCAAAAGCACTTGCATTAGCTCATGAAGGACACTTAGGAATTGTAGGGACAAAACAACATCTCAGAACAAAAGTGTGGTGGCCTGGCATGGATAAGGCAGCGGAAAAATACTGTAAAGCTTGTCATGGATGTCAAATAGTGGCCAGACCAGATCCACCTGAGCCTTTGAGGAACACAATCTTACCAGATCGACCATGGCAAGACGTGGCTGTAGATCTGTTAGGACCACTACCAAACAATCAGTCTATATTTGTTTTAGTAGATTATTACAGTCGCTACTATGAGTATGAAATAATGACGTCTACAACCACGGACAGAGTTATTGACTGAATTGAGGACATTTTCAGTAGGCATGGACTACCAGTGACGATCAAATCGGACAATGGACCACAGTTCAAATCTGACTTCTTCAGGGAATACTGTGAAACAAATGGAATCAAACATGTGAGAACACCACCAAAATGGGCACAAGCCAATGGAGAAGTGGAACGTCAAAATGCATCACTGATGAAGAGAATCAGGATTGCACAGGCAGAAGGGCTGGACTGGAAACGTGAACTGAGGAAATATGTAACTATTTACAGGAGCATTGAACACCCCACGACAGGGAAAAGTCCAGCTGAACTTCTTTTCAACAGGAAAATGAGAGGAAAGTTGCCTGACCTCTCTGAGTCCAAAACAACGGCTCTAGATGTTCGTGACAGGGATGCTGAACAAAAAGGGAAAGCAAAGCTTTATCCTGATGAACGACGAGGAGCCCAGTACTCAAATGTGGACATTGGAGACACAGTACTGGTACAACAGGACAAACAGGACAAATTCACAACACCATTCAATCCAACCCCACATAGAGTCGTGAGTAAAACTGGAAGTCAAGTGGTAATTGAATCCCCAACTGGAGCTCGCTACCACCGGAATACCACTCACGTGAAGAAATACCAATCATATGAGAATACTGAAGGACATGACACACCGAAGACTTTTACTGAAGGGGAGGAAAATGTACTGAGCAGAAATGTGGACAGTTGCAACCAGACACCACAAGAGGAAGCTCAGGAACCTGAAATGAGGCCCCAGAGAGTCAAAAAGATACCAGCAAAGTTCAAAGACTTTGTGACAAAGTAAAAGTAAAGGGTTGTGTCTGAATATATTGTTCACTGTTTAAGAGAAAAAAATGTTTATGTGTTACATAAGAAAAGTTAGACAATACAATGTTCGGTTAGCAAAAGATGATGATGTAAATTACATGGTCAATATTAGTATGTGATGGTACAGTTTATTTCTAAGGAAAGGGGGGATGTCATGTACTGATATTGTACTGTGGGCCTACGTGATGACGTAGTGAAGGAGTGACGTTCAGGGAAATGAATATGCAGACAGAGCGGCAAGTTGATGGCCCTCTGTTTCATGAATAAAAGTGATTAAAGACATCGGTTGGGGTCCTGATTAAATTCAGAGTGCATTACCTAATAAAGATATAAGGTGAGCACACAACAATGGCGACGAGGATGACGTCCACCTTCTAAGGAAGAGGAGATAACGACGACGATTTTCGTGAGCAAGTTTAAGTTTGAGCTAACATGGCTAAGTCGGAGCCACAACCGTTTGCTTGCTGCACTGATCCAGCTACTCTCGGGCCAAGATGGACACGATGGCTAACATCTTTCGAGTTGTATGCTGACGGTAAAGGACTGATAATGAACGAGGATACGACCAATGCTACTAAACAAAGAAGACGCGCTCTACTTTTGCATTTGGCGGGACAGGACGTGCAGGATGTTTTCTTCACTTTACCAAACACGGGTGAGGTGACCGACTGCGCGGCAGCAGTAAGGACACTTGACTCCTACTTTGTTCCCCAAGTGAATGCAGCGTACGCGCGCCAATCCTTCCACAAGTTGTTCCAAAATCAGGGAGAAACGGTGCAACAGTTTGGTACACGTTTACGTCAGGCTGCGAAGGACTGTGACTTTCAAGGAGACAAGGACAATCAAATTAGAGACGCTATCCTGAGCAGATGCTGTTCTGGATACGTGAAGAGAAAGCTTCTCGAGGATGGACCTGGTTTGACTTTGGCTCGCACGTTGGAGTTGGCATCGCAATGTGAGCGAGTGGAAGAGCAACTAGCAGCAATGAATGGGAGCAGTATAAAGAAAGAGGGGGAAACGATCAGTCGTATCACAACGAAAAAAGGAAAGTTCACAAGGCCAAAAGGTAAATTGAAGAATTGTGATGACAATAAAGCAGAGAAGCAGTGCTACAGGTGTGGCTACACTGACCACATGGGTAAGGATCCCAAATGCCCAGCACGTGGACAAACATGTCATAAATGCAACGGTAAGGACCATTTCTCAAAAATGTGTCGTACCAAAGGACAAAAGAAGCAAAGCGTTAATGCTGTAGAGACTGTGCACAATGACTATGCATTTATGGTGAAAGACTGTGAAATGCCTGAAAGACTAATATTTTGTGTAGGGGGAGTTGAGTTAAAAATGTTAGTAGATTCTGGGGCAACGAGTAATGTCATGGGAGAAAATGTTTGGGAGAAGCTAAAAGCTGAAAACATAAAATGTGAATCATATGTGCCCAAAGAGCAGAGAAATATGTATGCATATTCCTCAACCCAGACACTATCTGTCAAAGGTGCTTTCAAATGTGTAATTGAGATAGGTGACAGGACTGAAGAAGCTGAATTCATTGTGATTAGAGGTAATGGTGAACCACTCCTTGGTAAAATGACAGCTATTAAGCTTGGAGTACTAAAAATAGGGGAAAACGTTGCAGCAATCACAGATGTTAAAAGTATTCTGCAACAACAGTATTCAAATGTGTTCAAAGGAGTAGGTAAATTAAACACCAAACAAATCTCACTGTACATAGACCCAAATGTGAAACCAGTCGCTCAACCACTGAGACGGATACCCTATCATTTGAGGGATGCAGTCGAGAAGAAAATCAAGGAACTGATGGACATGGACATTGTGGAGAAGGTTGAAGGTCCTACTCCCTGGGTAAATCCGGTAGTGATTCTCCCAAAGAAACATGACAAAGACCTTAGGATGTGTTTAGACATGAGAAAAGCTAATGAGGCTATTGTGAGGGAGAGATACCCCCATCCCTACAGTGGATGAAATACTGCAAGGTCTGAATGGTTCTGCAATATTCAGTAAGCTTGATCTCAAATGGGGCTACCATCAGTTAGAGCTAACCCCAGAGTCCAGAGAAATAACAACGTTTGCTGTGCATAATGGTGTTTACAGGTACAAAAGACTGATATTTGGAGTCTCGTCCGCTAGTGAGCAATACCAGCACGAGATAGCCAATGCACTAGCAGGCATCGAGGGTGTGGAGAACATCTCAGATGACGTGATCATCCACGCTCCAGACCAGGTGACACATGACAAGCGCCTGCACGCAGTCATGAAAAGACTTTCAGAATGCGGATTAACACTGAATGTGGAAAAATGCCAATTTAACATGGACAGACTTGTTTTCATGGGCATATTGTTGACCCAGAAAGGCATTGGACCAACTGAGGAGAGAGTGAGAGCTGTTAAGGATGCCAGAGAACCAAAAACGGCAGCTGAAGTGAGAAGTTTCCTAGGACTGGTAGGATTCAGCAGTAGATTTATACCCCAGTTTGCAACGCTCTCTGAACCACTGAGGAGATTGACCAGGAAAGAGACTACATTTGTGTTTGGACCAGAACAAAAACGAGCATTTCAGACTTTAAAGACTGAACTAGCCGGGGCGGGTACTTTAGCTTATTTTGACAAAGAGGCTCCTACCAGAATAATCGCAGATGCAAGTCCTGTAGGGTTAGGCGCAGTGCTTGTACAAAAACAAGATTCTGAGGAGGTACCAGTGTGCTACGTTAGTCGTAGTCTGACAGATTGTGAACGCAGATACTCACAAACAGAAAGGGAGGCCCTAGCATTAGTTTGGGCATGCGAAAGGCTACATCCATATGTGTACGGACGTAGGTTTGACTTAATCACAGACCACAAGCCATTAGAAGTCGTATACAGTAAAAGATCCAAACCATGTGCTCGTATAGAGCGATGGGTCCTCAGACTTCAACCTTATGACTTTCGGGTGGTGCACATCGCAGGAAAACAAAATATTGCTGATTCTTTATCTAGGTTGTTGTCAGACACAGGGACAAAAGGAATACATGAACATGAATCTGAAGAGTATGTGAGATTCATTGCAGTTAATGCAACACCAAAGGCGCTTACCACACGAGAGGTAGAAGAAGCCTCTGCTGTAGATCCAGAGCTGACGGAGGTGCGAAATGCAATTGAAATTGGACACTTCGAAAAATGTAAACAATATGCACCCATTGTAAATGAACTCTGTGTGATTGGATACATTGTGTTACGTGGAAGCCGCATAGTTTTACCAGAAAAACTCAGAGCAAAAGCACTTGCATTAGCTCATGAAGGACACTTAGGAATTGTAGGGACAAAACAACATCTCAGAACAAAAGTGTGGTGGCCTGGCATGGATAAGGCAGCGGAAAAATACTGTAAAGCTTGTCATGGATGTCAAATAGTGGCCAGACCAGATCCACCTGAGCCTTTGAGGAACACAATCTTACCAGATCGACCATGGCAAGACGTGGCTGTAGATCTGTTAGGACCACTACCAAACAATCAGTCTATATTTGTTTTAGTAGATTATTACAGTCGCTACTATGAGTATGAAATAATGACGTCTACAACCACGGACAGAGTTATTGACTGAATTGAGGACATTTTCAGTAGGCATGGACTACCAGTGACGATCAAATCGGACAATGGACCACAGTTCAAATCTGACTTCTTCAGGGAATACTGTGAAACAAATGGAATCAAACATGTGAGAACACCACCAAAATGGGCACAAGCCAATGGAGCAGTGGAACGTCAAAATGCATCACTGATGAAGAGAATCAGGATTGCACAGGCAGAAGGGCTGGACTGGAAACGTGAACTGAGGAAATATGTAACTATTTACAGGAGCATTGAACACCCCACGACAGGGAAAAGTCCAGCTGAACTTCTTTTCAACAGGAAAATGAGAGGAAAGTTGCCTGACCTCTCTGAGTCCAAAACAACGGCTCTAGATGTTCGTGACAGGGATGCTGAACAAAAAGGGAAAGCAAAGCTTTATGCTGATGAACGACGAGGAGCCCAGTACTCAAATGTGGACATTGGAGACACAGTACTGGTACAACAGGACAAACAGGACAAATTCACAACACCATTCAATCCAACCCCACATAGAGTCGTGAGTAAAACTGGAAGTCAAGTGGTAATTGAATCCCCAACTGGAGCTCGCTACCACCGGAATACCACTCACGTGAAGAAATACCAATCATATGAGAATACTGAAGGACATGACACACCGAAGACTTTTACTGAAGGGGAGGAAAATGTACTGAGCAGAAATGTGGACAGTTGCAACCAGACACCACAAGAGGAAGCTCATGAACCTGAAATGAGGCCCCAGAGAGTCAAAAAGATACCAGCAAAGTTCAAAGACTTTGTGACAAAGTAAAAGTAAAGGGTTGTGTCTGAATATATTGTTCACTGTTTAAGAGAAAAAAATGTTTATGGGTTACATAAGAAAAGTTAGACAATACAATGTTCGGTTAGCAAAAGATGATGATGTAAATTACATGGTCAATATTACTTCTCTGGTTCTTCTATATCAAACAAACACTCTGATGAAGGCGGAAGATTCCGCCGAAACATGTCAGGTAACTGAACCTAAAACAAATTTGTTTGATATAGAAGAACCAGAGAAGTAATTGAAAAAGAAAAAAACAAGATGAACCTAGTACAACTATGGTCAATATTAGTATGTGATGGTACAGTTTATTTCTAAGGAAAGGGGGGATGTCATGTACTGATATTGTACTGTGGGCCTACGTGATGACGTAGTGAAGGAGTGACGTTCAGGGAAATGAATATGCAGACAGAGCGGCAAGTTGATGGCCCTCTGTTTCATGAATAAAAGTGATTAAAGACATCGGTTGGGGTCCTGATTAAATTCAGAGTGCATTACCTAATAAAGATATAAGGTGAGCACACAACAATGGCGACGAGGATGACGTCCACCTTCTAAGGAAGAGGAGATAACGACGACGATTTTCGTGAGCAAGTTTAAGTTTGAGCTAACATGGCTAAGTCGGAGCCACAACCGTTTGCTTGCTGCACTGATCCAGCTACTCTCGGGCCAAGATGGACACGATGGCTAACATCTTTCGAGTTGTATGCTGACGGTAAAGGACTGATAATGAACGAGGATACGACCAATGCTACTAAACAAAGAAGACGCGCTCTACTTTTGCATTTGGCGGGACAGGACGTGCAGGATGTTTTCTTCACTTTACCAAACACGGGTGAGGTGACCGACTGCGCGGCAGCAGTAAGGACACTTGACTCCTACTTTGTTCCCCAAGTGAATGCAGCGTACGCGCGCCAATCCTTCCACAAGTTGTTCCAAAATCAGGGAGAAACGGTGCAACAGTTTGGTACACGTTTACGTCAGGCTGCGAAGGACTGTGACTTTCAAGGAGACAAGGACAATCAAATTAGAGACGCTATCCTGAGCAGATGCTGTTCTGGATACGTGAAGAGAAAGCTTCTCGAGGATGGACCTGGTTTGACTTTGGCTCGCACGTTGGAGTTGGCATCGCAATGTGAGCGAGTGGAAGAGCAACTAGCAGCAATGAATGGGAGCAGTATCAAGAAAGAGGGGGAAACGATCAGTCGTATCACAACGAAAAAAGGAAAGTTCACAAGGCCAAAAGGTAAATTGAAGAATTGTGATGACAATAAAGCAGAGAAGCAGTGCTACAGGTGTGGCTACACTGACCACATGGGTAAGGATCCCAAATGCCCAGCACGTGGACAAACATGTCATAAATGCAACGGTAAGGACCATTTCTCAAAAATGTGTCGTACCAAAGGACAAAAGAAGCAAAACGTTAATGCTGTAGAGACTGTGCACAATGACTATGCATTTATGGTGAAAGACTGTGAAATGCCTGAAAGACTAATATTTTGTGTAGGGGGAGTTGAGTTAAAAATGTTGGTAGATTCTGGGGCAACGAGTAATGTCATGGGAGAAAATGTTTGGGAGAAGCTAAAAGCTGAAAACATAAAATGTGAATCATATGTGCCCAAAGAGCAGAGAAATATGTATGCATATTCCTCAACCCAGACACTATCTGTCAAAGGTGCTTTCAAATGTGTAATCGAGATAGGTGACAGGACTGAAGAAGCTGAATTCATTGTGATTAGAGGTAATGGTGAACCACTCCTTGGTAAAATGACAGCTATTAAGCTTGGAGTACTAAAAATAGGGGAAAACGTTGCAGCAATCACAGATGTTAAAAGTATTCTGCAACAACAGTATTCAAATGTGTTCAAAGGAGTAGGTAAATTAAACACCAAACAAATCTCACTGTACATAGACCCAAATGTGAAACCAGTCGCTCAACCACTGAGACGGATACCCTATCATTTGAGGGATGCAGTCGAGAAGAAAATCAAGGAACTGATGGACATGGACATTGTGGAGAAGGTTGAAGGTCCTACTCCCTGGGTAAATCCGGTAGTGATTCTCCCAAAGAAACATGACAAAGACCTTAGGATGTGTTTAGACATGAGAAAAGCTAATGAGGCTGTTGTGAGGGAGAGATACCCCCATCCCTACAGTGGATGAAATACTGCAAGGTCTGAATGGTTCTGCAATATTCAGTAAGCTTGATCTCAAATGGGGCTACCATCAGTTAGAGCTAACCCCAGAGTCCAGAGAAATAACAACGTTTGCTGTGCATAATGGTGTTTACAGGTACAAAAGACTGATATTTGGAGTCTCGTCCGCTAGTGAGCAATACCAGCACGAGATAGCCAATGCACTAGCAGGCATCGAGGGTGTGGAGAACATCTCAGATGACGTGATCATCCACGCTCCAGACCAGGTGACACATGAAGAGCGCCTGCACGCAGTCATGAAAAGACTTTCAGAATGCGGATTAACACTGAATGTGGAAAAATGCCAATTTAACATGGACAGACTTGTTTTCATGGGCATATTGTTGACCCAGAAATGCATTGGACCAACTGAGGAGAGAGTGAGAGCTGTTAAGGATGCCAGAGAACCAAAAACGGCAGCTGAAGTAAGAAGTTTCCTAGGACTGGTAGGATTCAGCAGTAGATTTATACCCCAGTTTGCAACGCTCTCTGAACCACTGAGGAGATTGACCAGGAAAGAGACTACATTTGTGTTTGGACCAGAACAAAAACGAGCATTTCAGACTTTAAAGACTGAACTAGCCGGGGCAGGTACTTTAGCTTATTTTGACAAAGAGGCTCCTACCAGAATAATCGCAGATGCAAGTCCTGTAGGGTTAGGCGCAGTGCTTGTACAAAAACAAGATTCTGAGGAGGTACCAGTGTGCTACGTTAGTCGTAGTCTGACAGATTGTGAACGCAGATACTCACAAACAGAAAGGGAGGCCCTAGCATTAGTTTGGGCATGCGAAAGGCTACATCCATATGTGTACGGACGTAGGTTTGACTTAATCACAGACCACAAGCCATTAGAAGTCGTATACAGTAAAAGATCCAAACCATGTGCTCGTATAGAGCGATGGGTCCTCAGACTTCAACCTTATGACTTTCGGGTGGTGCACATTGCAGGAAAACAAAATATTGCTGATTCTTTATCTAGGTTGTTGTCAGACACAGGGACAAAAGGAATACATGAACATGAATCTGAAGAGTATGTGAGATTAATTGCAGTTAATGCAACACCAAAGGCGCTTACCACACGAGAGGTAGAAGAAGCCTCTGCTGTAGATCCAGAGCTGACGGAGGTGCGAAATGCAATTGAAATTGGACACTTCGAAAAATGTAAACAATATGCACCCATTGTAAATGAACTCTGTGTGATTGGATACATTGTGTTACGTGGAAGCCGCATAGTTTTACCAGAAAAACTCAGAGCAAAAGCACTTGCATTAGCTCATGAAGGACACTTAGGAATTGTAGGGACAAAACAACATCTCAGAACAAAAGTGTGGTGGCCTGGCATGGATAAGGCAGCGGAAAAATACTGTAAAGCTTGTCATGGATGTCAAATAGTGGCCAGACCAGATCCACCTGAGCCTTTGAGGAACACAATCTTACCAGATCGACCATGGCAAGACGTGGCTGTAGATCTGTTAGGACCACTACCAAACAATCAGTCTATATTTGTTTTAGTAGATTATTACAGTCGCTACTATGAGTATGAAATAATGACGTCTACAACCACGGACAGAGTTATTGACTGAATTGAGGACATTTTCAGTAGGCATGGACTACCAGTGACGATCAAATCGGACAATGGACCACAGTTCAAATCTGACTTCTTCAGGGAATACTGTGAAACAAATGGAATCAAACATGTGAGAACACCACCAAAATGGGCACAAGCCAATGGAGAAGTGGAACGTCAAAATGCATCACTGATGAAGAGAATCAGGATTGCACAGGCAGAAGGGCTGGACTGGAAACGTGAACTGAGGAAATATGTAACTATTTACAGGAGCATTGAACACCCCACGACAGGGAAAAGTCCAGCTGAACTTCTTTTCAACAGGAAAATGAGAGGAAAGTTGCCTGACCTCTCTGAGTCCAAAACAACGGCTCTAGATGTTCGTGACAGGGATGCTGAACAAAAAGGGAAAGCAAAGCTTTATCCTGATGAACGACGAGGAGCCCAGTACTCAAATGTGGACATTGGAGACACAGTACTGGTACAACAGGACAAACAGGACAAATTCACAACACCATTCAATCCAACCCCACATAGAGTCGTGAGTAAAACTGGAAGTCAAGTGGTAATTGAATCCCCAACTGGAGCTCGCTACCACCGGAATACCACTCACGTGAAGAAATACCAATCATATGAGAATACTGAAGGACATGACACACCGAAGACTTTTACTGAAGGGGAGGAAAATGTACTGAGCAGAAATGTGGACAGTTGCAACCAGACACCACAAGAGGAAGCTCAGGAACCTGAAATGAGGCCCCAGAGAGTCAAAAAGATACCAGCAAAGTTCAAAGACTTTGTGACAAAGTAAAAGTAAAGGGTTGTGTCTGAATATATTGTTCACTGTTTAAGAGAAAAAAATGTTTATGGGTTACATAAGAAAAGTTAGACAATACAATGTTCGGTTAGCAAAAGATGATGATGTAAATTACATGGTCAATATTAGTATGTGATGGTACAGTTTATTTCTAAGGAAAGGGGGGATGTCATGTACTGATATTGTACTGTGGGCCTACGTGATGACGTAGTGAAGGAGTGACGTTCAGGGAAATGAATATGCAGACAGAGCGGCAAGTTGATGGCCCTCTGTTTCATGAATAAAAGTGATTAAAGACATCGGTTCGGGTCCTGATTAAATTCAGAGTGCATTACCTAATAAAGATATAAGGTGAGTGTCAGGGTTTTCCAAAACTATCTTGATCATATGATTATGTTGGAATGTATGTAACCAGTAATGAATAACCTTGGTAGATTAGTTTTATGCTTATGTTGGTGTGTAACCAGTAATAAATAACCTAGCTTGTTCCATCCTACACAATGTCGTAAAACATCCCCTGCCCTGCTAATCTAGAGGTCAAGGGCCTTTTTTACTTGTCTATTCAGTCTATGGTCACCCCCACCCTTTTTCTCTTAATAAAGATGGTCTTGTGGGAAGCGAGAGTCAGACGTCATTCGATCATTGCTGTACGCACAGTGACGAATGGACTCTCCGCCTGCAGGTGCCCAAAACGACTAACTTGTCTCCGAGTGGTTCTTGCAAAATAAGTTAGAGTGAGCACCACTCTAACATTTTGGTGCCGAAACCCGGGACCCTCATACCCACCATCTGACTGACGGAGGAAGACGTGCTGCATTGTCGACAAGCCAGCGTCCATTAGGAGGACCTGGAAAAGAAAGTCCTGGGAAGAGAACTTCTTCGCTGGGCCAGCATCTTAGGTCTGCCTTCGTCTGACAGATGTGGATTGGCGGGACCCGGCTGAACAGCGAACCAAGGAGACAAGTAAGTTAAAACCCTAAAGTTGTGTGATTGTGTTGTTGTGAAACGCGTAAAAGTGCACAGGAATAAAAATAGGCAAGACAGAGGATAAGAAGTCTTGAGGAAGGAGGGGGTGTTGTAGAGTCCCCCTCCGGATGAAGTGGCTCTTCTGGAGCAGTGGTTTTCAAAATATTTTTGTCAAATCTCACGTACCTCCGTGTACCCTGATTTGACAACCACTGTTCTAAGGGGACAACTTCGCGTTGGCAGGGCTGGGTAACTGGACGGTTGTCTTTAGTTCCCAGGGAAGGAAGGGGTGTTGTAGAGTCCCCTCTCCGGATGAAGCAGCTCTTTTTATTTTTTAAAAAGAGGACTTCGCGTTGGCAGGGCTGGGTAACTGGACGGTTGTCTTTAGTTCCCAGGGAAGGAAGGGGTGTTGTAGAGTCCCCTATCCGGATAAATAAATTTATTTTTAAAAGAGGACTTCGCGTTGGCAGGGATAAGAAATTTGTGTGGTTGAGAAAGTGTGATTGGTAGGATAAATTGACTAAATAGCAGTTCTAGCATTGATCCACGAAAATAATACAGGCTAGTAATTGTTCAAAGGTCAATTTAAACTTGCATTGAGGATCCTCAAAGAAAAATAATAAAAATAATAATAATAATAATTGTATAAACCTAAAATACCAAATTAAGATGGCAAATAAAAACAGTAGATCCCTAGCTCTTGATGGAGATGAGAAGTACATGGCGAGTAAATTTGTTAACTGTATGCAATACATGCCGAAGTGGAAGAAAAAGTATGGAGTAGAAGGGAAGTTGAAAGTTGAAGTGTGGAAGATAGTGGTTGATGTCTTGGAAGAGAGTGTGAATAGGAAGTCAGAGGGACTGAAAAAGAAAAGAAAAGAGAAAGATTTGATTTGTGCTAAAATATGGTTGAATGCTTCACAAGAGAGAAGAGAATAAATCCAAAAGACAGAAAGTTGAAAAGTGCTGCGACGATGTTTGTCAGGCCGGAAGACAATGAGGCCACAGTGCGCAGGCGCACTGTCCCGGCCACGGCTCCAGCCGCAGCTCAAGCAGAAGAGCAAGAAAGCCATTCCGCTCGTGTGCAAAACTTGTATACAACAACTATGCAGTGGGACAGGCATGCTGAAAAAGTTATCCAAAAAGGCAAATGTTCTGATGTATTTCATCTAGATGATGATAATGATCTAAATGAAGATACAACGATCTTCTTCCAAAGTTCCCAAAGGGGAGAGAAAGAGAGAGAGACCAACAAGGCCGAAGGTCACCATATAATTCAAAACCCCCATCAGATTCTGACAACTGTTGGAACTGTGGGAAACGTGGACACTGGTCAATAGAGTGTTTTAGAAGAAAAAAAACGGTGCCAGTCAAGGGGCAGAGGAAGAGGCAGAGGAAAAATCACATTTACAGCATGACAAGCTTCCTCTCCTTTGACCCCTCATGCTAATACAGAGAAAGAAGGAATAGATGCCCATATGACAGCAAAACATGTCATTGTCTGATTATTGGAACATTTTTTGGATTATTAGAGCTCCTGTCCATGCAAGAAGTATGACAATGCTGTTTGTATGCCCAACGACAAATTACCAGGGATCAAATTGTGTGTGTGCACGGAAGTTAGAATTTGCAAATCAAGTGGTAAATGAATGCAACTTGAAGATAAATAAAAAAAATTGGAGTGTACTGTCCTTGTGTGCGTGGGAGGGACTGGCTCATGGTCGACCACGGGAAATGGCCAGCCTGTGGCGAATCATTGGTGCTGGGACCTGCCCTACGCGCGCGAGAGCTGTGCATGTGTGTTAAAATGATGAAAATTGGCTAAACTTTCAGTGTGAAGAAATTTGTTAGACTGTGGTCTATCCAATTTGCACCGCAGAACAGAAACGATTTGGAAAGATAAAAATGAGAGAAGGAGAGAAAAATGTGTTTGCGAGCAGGAGTTGATCCACACTGGTGCATGTTGAGTGTTGAGCCCTCATGAGAAATTTGAAGGAGAAGCGACAGAGCATGCTTTCAGGAATTGGAAGAGGCAAAATTGTGGATTTGAGACATTGCAATGCTACGTTTAATGGGAATAATTGATTGATGGTGTTATAAAATTATATGCGAGCTAAATCTGAGAAATTGAGTTTGTTAAATCTAAAAGCAAAGAAAATTTCGGATTGATTTGCCAGTGGTTTTTATGAGTTGAGTTTTTTTTGGTGGATTGTTCTATCGGGAACCTTGAGTTGGGGGTGGTATATGAGTGTTGTGTGGTGAGCTTGGATGAGTTGAGACCAATGTGATGGAGAGACTCCTTTTTGGAGACTGTGTGTGAGATGCAAATGAGCATTGATGAATGATTGCCTTGAATGATGGGAAAATACAGGTTGAATGGTTGGAGCTGTTGGCGACTGCTATGGAGAATTGGTAGAGCGACTTTGCTGAAAGAGTGGTTTTGAGTAAGTTGAATGCTGGAATGAAAAACATAGCTTTTGGATTGATGATTGACTGGAGAAAAACTGGAGAACCAGTAACACATGCAGAAGATGTGTGAACTGGGAAATTGAGAAGCGTTTTGGAAAGAAAGTCAAATTAAATGATGGAATCATATGTAGTAAAGAACACATCCTCCCAAAAAGTTTGTCAAGGTGTGAGGCATGGGCGTTGCCAAGCCTCAGAAGGAGGGAGTGAATAGGACAGATAGTGGAAGATAGTAATAATACAAACCTTTACGACATATGGATTTTCTAATACATTTAGTGTCATACTGTGGTAAAATTCTATTCTGGTATCATGCAATGTATATCTCACTAGTAAGCCTAAGTGTGACCGGATCATGTTTCGGGTCAGGTTCGTGCGGGATTGTTTGGGCCTTGGTCCATGATCTCATTGGCACGAGACATCTGGTTTCCATTAACAACTGACAAGATATGCACCCGAGTGAGGAAAGGGAGGCTAACTCATAAATAATGAGGAGATATTGGGAGTAATCTGTTGGTCCTTTCTTTAAGACCCTTCCTGGTGCAGATAGGTTAGCAACAAGAGAGATTTAGAGGTTCAACAGAAAGACAGTTAAAAGAAAACAACATTATTAATTTGGACAGTTGCAGGCTAACAGGAGCATGAGAAAGAAGAGCTAAGAAGCGGGATCCAATTTGATCAGGGAGATTGGAAATTCACAACACCATATTCTAAGTCACATTTTTGAGCAAGCATGACACAGGTAATAACGTTTGAGAGGTCAAGACATAGATCAGGGCTAGATGTGGAACGCAGACCTCGTTGAGTTAATTTTAAATAATGATACTGAAGACAATGTACTGTCTCATTAAATAGGAACTATAGACAGAACGTAGCTCGAAAATAGGATGAGTTGCAGGACTTACAATATAAAGACGAGATCGCTGTTACTAGGAGAATTTGAAGTTTGGTAAACAAACGTTACTAGCGAATTGATGGCAGCAGCTACATTTGGTTACAAGTTTGATGTCCCAGTCTGTCACTCTCAGTGCCAGGATCCCTGAAAACTCAATCCCGAGACTCTGCCTGCAGCCATGGACGTCTACAAAACGGTGCCTGGCTTTGAGGCACCTTTGACCTTTGGCAAGGACAAAGAAAGACTATTGTTGTACTTGTAGGGGGACAAGTACACTCGGGAAGAAAAGACGACATCCTCGGGGACGAGAAAAGACAGTGAGAAGTGGAGGAACTCACAATGTTGAAGAAAAAATGGACATTTGAACAATGGACTCATTCGAGAGTGATGGATGGGTTGACTCAACAACAAAAGAACACCATCTTGAGAGGGTGAGGTGCGGCAAAAGATATGGACTTGAAATGTCCAACGACCAAATCGCACTCCGTGCTGTGGCGGTGCTGAAACTTCGTGGGGCTTGGGGTAAAGTGGAAAGGAGCTTCATTGTGCACTGGGTTTGACAGAACTGAGGAGATTTGATAAAAAATTGAATAATGCGTAGAGCTACAGAGAAACTCATCATAATCGGAGACTGAACAGATTTGGATAGGACAAATAGGCTAAAACGGTAGGAAACAAGAGCGAGATCTGATGTTTTGGCTCATCAGGCATAAGTCAAAGTCAAAGTCAAAGTCAGCTTTATTGTCAATCTCTCCACATGTCACAACACACAAAGAGACCGAAATTACGTTTTTCTCTATCCCACGGTGACGAGACACATAACACGATAGACATACATGTACGCGACACAATATAAAAACAAGAAGGCAAAAATTCTACCAATCAATAGTAAGAGTGATGAATAAATAATAAATAAACAGATAACACAATAAATAACGGAGCCAGCAAGCATAGCGCAAAAGTAAAAAACATCATAAACAAAAAGGCACAAACAATAAATAAGAGTAATAACAAATAATAAATAATAAGAGCCAGTGTGCATTCAGACAGTCCAGACAGTAAAAGTACAGGACGCTACGCAGAACGGGGGAGCGAGTTCAGGATCCTAACAGCCTGGAGCATGAAGCTGTTTGAGAGTCTGGAGGTGCGGGAGCGCAGGCTTCTGTACCTCTTCCCAGAGGGCAGAAGCTCGAACAAAGAGTGAGCGGGGTGACTCGCATCACTCACAATCGTGGTCGCCTTGCGGGTGAGATGGGAGGTGTAAATGTCCTTCAAGGAGGGGAGCGAAGCACCAGCAATCTTACCAGCAGTGTTCACTATGCGCTGCAGGGCCTTCAAGTTGTAGTCAGTGCAGCCGCCACCCCCAAAACAGCAATAATTGAGCAATTGAGTTAGATACATTTTAGAATAGGACATTTGGACTAAAGTGAATTCAGTCAAGAGGAAGCTAGGTTGCTCAATGTACCTACTCAATAAAATAGTAAATTCGTTGCACCACGGTGGAGTTTGGGTGGTCAGAATGTTGGATACGTTAAATTTTTGACTTTCACACAATCATGCATAGGAGTCGCACAAGGCGACAGTTAACAAGACAATGACTGCAGTAGGGATCACTTACGACTGCACCGACATGGAAAAGTAGAAGCAAGGGAGTTGAGTAAGGGATTATATGCGGAACAGTCCGCTATACAGTTACCAATAGGAGGTTCTATCAAAAGGAGCTACATGTGAGATGTATGGAATCCCTTTGTCTGTGTTCTGTGTTCTGTGTTCGTGCGTAATCTCTGTAAAGTTGTGTCAGGCTGTTGTCGTTTGTCTGAGCCTTGGGTGCGCGCTCGGTGTGTGTGCGTTTATGTGCACACCCTGTGTGTGTGCGAAAGTGTTAGGAAGAAGACGGCATGGATAAGGGAATCTCCTTTAAGACAGGAGGCAATAAATGGGAAAGCCCCTGTCATAAACGGTCTTTGGTTAGGAGGAATCATTAGGAAGTGCTCAAACTCTTCTTTCAAACACTCCTATCTGCCTCGTTAAAAAGGGCATTACAATTGACTACAGGAGTTGCAAAAAGCAGATGAAGAACATAGGTAGCATGATCAGGGCCCTCAGGCTGGAGGATGTGTCAAATGCAAATTTACTGCCGCCTGATCTTTCCTCCTCACAGGTCGACAACCCCATCAATCCAGGAGACTGGGTCTACATCAAGGTCATCAAAAGAAAGAACTGGGCCAGCCATGGTGGGAGGGACCATTCCAAGTCTTGCTGACTACCCCCCTCCGCAGTGAAGATTGCTGAACGACCCGGCTGGATTCACCTTAGCCAATGCAAGCTACAAGGAGTGCTGGACCCCTCATTTTGGGACGGTGGCGAAGTCTGCAAACAACGATCCCAACTCCGCTAGGCGGGGGGATGTCTCGGTGTTCCTGTCATCTTAGTAGCAACGGGGCTCCACATGCCGGGTGGATCCTCTGCTGCGTTGTGGTTGGAGCATGCTATGGTCTATGGACACATCTGAACAGACCAAGTGATAATGTTGACCGTGGGAAACGATGGTCACACGATGAGAACTTTGAGGACTGGTCATGAGACCCCAGAAACCCATACGAAACCAACGCTTGGTACTGGTATGTGAAGGTCGCTGTGAGAGCGCACACACAGGAGGGATGTTATCTGTGTTTCCAAAAACTCCCCTTGCTCCACACAAGTTCACTTGGAGGCCAGAGCAATGAATGTCACTGAAGCGAAATGTATGGCATCCATGGGAGGAGATTGATATCAACACCGTACTGTCAGTCAGTGACGCTACCCCTACCGCCCTGGACTCGCAGGAATGAATCTGGGATCAAACTATTTTGGATTAATCCCAATGTGACTGTTGGAGGACGACAGATGCCACAAGTGGCCTAAACCAGGACGCTACCTGGAATGGACTACACGTGTTTCATCTAAGAAAACAAGACCCACGGATGCATTCACGACAACTGTTCTCCAGGAGGGAACTGGATGGGAGCTTTGGACATCACCGCTGTGTGCCAGGATGGGAGAGCCATTTCAAGGTGTATGGGCTCTCCTGCCAACATGGCTGTACCATTGGACGGGTCCTACTTCATTCGGAACGGATCATGGCTTTATTTATATTTTCTTATTGATAGCATTATGGTCGCCTAAGGCAGAGGGACCGTGTGAGACTTTTCCTGCGTATTAACATCGGCCAGCAGGTTTTTAGATCACACAATAAGTTTAATCTGGAGTATTGAGGAAAGTCCTCATCTTCACTGGGAGTTGTTGCTATCATTGTTTGTTGTTTTTGTCATGTTTCACCCTACACGCTCCCCAGCCCATTCGCTGTCATCTCAGTTTTTTTTATTGATTTTTTTATTATTGTTTTTACTATTCTTCTTTATATTTTCTTACTTATGTTTTATTGATCTGGTTCACATAATCGTATGATAAAACAGGAGGGAGATGTCAGGGTTTTCCAAAACTATCTTGATCATATGATTATGTTGGAATGTATGTAACCAGTAATGAATAACCTTGGTAGATTAGTTTTATGCTTATGTTGGTGTGTAACCAGTAATAAATAACCTAGCTTGTTCCATCCTACACAATGTCGTAAAACATCCCCTGCCCTGCTAATCTAGAGGTCAAGGGCCTTTTTTACTTGTCTATTCAGTCTATGGTCACCCCACCCTTTTTCTCTTAATAAAGATGGTCTTGTGGGAAGCGAGAGTCAGACGTCATTCGATCATTGCTGTACGCACAGTGACGAATGGACTCTCCGCCTGCAGGTGCCCAAAACGACTAACTTGTCTCCGAGTGGTTCTTGCAAAATAAGTTAGAGTGAGCACCACTCTAACAGTTAGCACACAACATGAACTTGAATCAAATCCGATCAAGACGTCGTTGACTTTCTGCTTCATCCTGTGAGAATGAAGCTAACGGATTGTGATGTAAACTACTTTTTATTTGCCCAGTAGAGGGGGGCGCACCGCTCCTGAAGGTACTGCAATACCAGGTCGATGCATAGAGTGGACGGAGCAAGCCCCTATACCATCTCCCTGTTGCGAAAATCCAATATATACATGGTCCCCGGATAGGGAACGTATCAGATATTAATCTGATAAGAACAGATACTACACCTGGTCTTAGCCAAAAGGCCGAGAAGCGATGTACTGAAACTGGTCTGAGGAAACCACTTAAATAAAGAGACTGTGGTGTGCAAGGACTGGAGTCGGAGGCGGAGTGATAAATGACGGTGCCAACGGCAGTTGTTTTAATGACATTTATAATTAGCTTCTCTCAACCACGGGCCGACTCTTTTCCCTTCGAGATCCTAACACACACTCCTCAAACAGGAAACTCCCACACGTGTAAAACATCCCACCGGAACTCGGCAACGTGAACTTAGGTTCCGGGTGAATTATGTCAACCCACTACACAAGCCCCCCAGAATTCACCCATAGTCAAAATCCCCGCGCCGGAAAGGAACGACAGCCCGACCACAGCGGGTGTAGGTGGCAGGGGCTGGCAGGGGGTCAAGGGTAGGGGGCGCCGCCGGAAAGACCGCTGGGCTGGACGGTCGCGTTGTCGGTCGGGCAGGTGGGAGCTCGGTCAGGTCGGAGGGGCGAGGCGCTGGGGGGCGTCCGCGGCGTGGGGCCTGCGCCAATTCCAACGTCCGGGAAACATCCACGTGGGCAGGCTTAATCCTATCAACCGAGATAGTCTCAGGCCTACCGCCGATGTCCACGACCATGCTCTTACTCCCGTGCTGCAAGACCTTAAAAGGCCCGTCGTAAGGCGGACGCAACGGCCCGCGGTGGGCGTCGTGGCGGATGAACACAAAACCCGCCGAGCGTAGGTTGGTGGGCACCCGGGAAACAGGGGTGCAGTGCCGTGACGTGGGGACAGGTGCGAACGTCCCGGCAACTTCCAGCAGGGAGGACCGCTGCCCTGCCGCCGACCAAGGCGTTGTGGCGTCTGGAATGAAGTCCCCTGGAACTCGTAGTACCTGGCCGTAGACGAGCTCAGCGGACGAGGACTGCAAGTCCTCCTTAGGGGCCGTCCTGAGGCCCAGCATGACCCAGGGAAGTCTGTCCACCCAGTTGCCATCCACCAGACTGGCGCGTAGAGCAGCCTTCATGGAGCGGTGGAACCGCTCGCACAGCCCGTTAGCCTGGGGGTGATAAGCGGTGGTGCGGTGCAGCTTGACGCCCAGGCCTCCAGCAACCACATTCCAGATCTCGGAAGTAAACTGTGCACCCCGGTCCGAGGAGAGGTCTGAAGGTGTTCCAAAGCGCGCGACCCATGTGCCAATAAACGCCCGGGCCACGTCAGCAGCCGAGGTTGAGGAGAGGGGGACGGCCTCAGGCCAACGGGTCGTCCTGTCCACCATGGTGAGGAGGTAGGTGAAACCATGGGAAGGGGGGAGCGGGCCCACAAGGTCGATGTTGACGTGGTCGAACCTCCTCTCGGGGACAGTGAACGGCTCCAACGGGGCCTTGGTATGGCGGTATACCTTCGCACGCTGACAAGCCACACACGAGTCGACCCAGGCCCGCACGTCCCTCTTCAGCCCTTTCCAGACGAACTTCTGAGCCACCAGCCTCACGGACGCTTTTCTGCCAGGATGGGACAGGCCGTGTATCGCCTCAAAGACAGCCCGCTGCCAGCCGGCAGGGACAAGTGGTCTAGGCTGGCCGGTGGAGAGGTCGCACCACAGCCTGACTCCTGAGTCGCCAACCGCGACCACCTCCAGACGCAGCCCAGTGTCAGAGTCTTTGAGCGACTGGATCCCAGGATCTGAGGCTTGGTCAGCACTCATACTTGAGTAGTCGAGCCCCAGCTGAACCGTGTGGACGACCGCTCTAGAGAGGCAATCGGCGACCACGTTGGACTTGCCGGCGATGTGTCGGATATCTGTGGTGTACTCAGAGATAAATGACAGCTGACGCTGCTGGCGGGCGGACCACGGCTCAGCCACCTTGGACATAGAGAACGTGAGGGGCTTGTGGTCGACGAAAACCGTAAACTCACGGCCTTCCAGGATGGAGCGGAAATGGCGGATCGCCAACCAGACGCCGAGTAGCTCCCTGTCGAATGTGCTGTATTTGCGCTCCCTAGGGACCAGCTGGCGGCTGAAAAAGGCGAGCGGTTGCCAGGCGCCACCAACCCACTGCTCAAATACAGCACCAACTGCGTAGTCAGATGCGTCGGTTGTGAGGGCGACCGGGGCTCCAGGCGACGGGTGGACCAACAAGGTGGCCTGGCACAGCGCAGCCTTAGTATCCTCGAAAGCTTTGATCCTCTCGGGGGTCCAGTCGATGTCCTGGTTGGGGGTCTTACCCTTAAGGGCCCCATACAGTGGGTGCATGATGTGGGCCGCCCGGCGTATGAATCGGTGGTAGAACGTAACCATCCCAAGGAACTCCCGGAGCCCCCGGGCCGAACGTGGGCGGGGAAAAGCGGAGACTGCTTCCACCTTTGTCGGCAAGGGGGTGGCCCCATTACTGCCGATGAGATGCCCAAGAAACTGGATCGACGGCACCCCGAAGACGCACTTCGCCGGGTTAATGATCAGGCCATGCTGGTCGAGCCTTGTGAAAAGGGCCCGCAGGTGTGCCGCATGCTCCTCCTCCGAGGAGCTGGCGACGAGGACATCGTCCAAGTAGACGAAGATGAAAGGCATGTCCCTAAGCGCAGAGTCCATCAACCGCTGGAAGGACTGGGCCGCGTTTTTCAGGCCGAAGGGCATCCTAAGAAACTCGAAAAGCCCGAAAGGAGTCACCACCACCGTTTTAGGGATGTCAGCAAGGTGCACCGGGACTTGGTGATAACCCCGCACCAGGTCCACTTTGGAGAACAGGTGCTTCCCTGCTAGATGTATCAAAAAGTCCTGAACATGGGGGACCGGGTAGCGGTCGGGCGTGGTGGCATCATTGAGGCGGCGGTAGTCGCCACACGGGCGCCAACCACCGTCCGGCTTAGGCACCATGTGGAGTGGGGAGGCCCACGGGCTGTCAGAGCGGCGAACAATGCCAAGGCGTTCCATGCTGGCGAACTCGGCCCGAGCAATTGTCAGTCTCTCCGGGTTGAGCGGCAAAAGTGGGCCGTGTAAGGCTGGGGAACTCTCCGAGGAGTTTCTGGTACATGTCGCCCTCGGAGAGCGAACTGGAGAGACCCACATAATTCCCCTCATCGCGGACACATGCGAAGGAGGAGAAGGTTAACGCGTCCACCAGGCGGCCGTTCTTAACATCCACGAGCAGTCCGTGGGCGCACAAAAAATCTGCGCCAAGCAGGGAGAAGGAGATGTCGGCAGTGACAAAGTCCCATGTGAAACGCTGACCCCCGAAACATATGTCCACAGTCCTTGTGCCATACGTCCTGATGGGGGTGTCGTTGGCGGATGTTAAGGGCGGGCCGTGCAACCCTCCAGCAGCGTCGTCCACTGTAGCCGTCAGGACGCTTCTCTGGGCGCCGGTGTCACAGAGGAATCTGCGACCAGAGAGGGAGTCCTCAACGAACAGCAGCCGGTTCTTTTTGCCTGCGGTCACGGCCACTACTGAGCGCAGGCTTTGGCGTTTCCCGTCGTGTCGAAGTTGCAAGGGGAGCGGCACCTTTTAGCCTTGGCGCCAAAACGTGCATGGAAGTAGCACAAACCTGTGCTGGTGCGGCTGTCAGTTGCAGCGCGTCCTCTGCCAGGGGAAACGCCAGCGCTCGGGGACGTGTAGCTGCGTGTTGGGGCCAGCACACCAGGGGCGAAACGCTGGGTGGCCAAGTAGAAACGGTCCGCTTCCTCCGAAAGAGCACGCGGCTCCGTAATGGTCGTATTTGCGAGGGCCGTTTGGACGTGCGGCGGCATATGTCGCAGAAACAGTTCAATGAAAAGAAAATTCGGCTCTTCCCCACCCAGCAGGTTTAACATCATCTCCATGTGTTCAGAGGGTTTGCTGTCCCCCATGCCTTGAATAGCAAGCAGGCGCCGGGCTCGTTCGGATCGCGACAGTTCAAAAATCCTGAGGAGATAAGCCTTGAGCCCTGCATATTTATCCTGGGCCGGAGGGGAAGTGATGAAACTTACGGCTCTGGCTGCGGTGGAGCTTCCGAGTGCCGAGACAACGTGGTAGTAGCATGTGGCGTCATCCGTAATTCCCCGGAGGGCGAACTGAGCCTCCGCCTGTGCGAACCATGCACGTTGCTGCAGAAGTCTCCCAAAACTCAGGCAGCCTAAGGACGGCGGAATGCGCCATGCCGTCTCGCTCGGTATTCTGTTCAGTCCCGGAATCCTCAGCGGGACTGATGTCAGGGTCACCAGTGTGGTGTGCAAGGACTGGAGTCGGAGGCGGAGTGATAAATGACGGTGCCAACGGCAGTTGTTTTAATGACATTTATAATTAGCTTCTCTCAACCACGGGCCGACTCTTTTCCCTTCGAGATCCTAACACACACTCCTCAAACAGGAAACTCCCACACGTGTAAAACATCCCACCGGAACTCGGCAACGTGAACTTAGGTTCCGGGTGAATTATGTCAACCCACTACACAAGCCCCCCCAGAATTCACCCATAGTCAAAATCCCCGCGCCGGAAAGGAACGACAGCCCGACCACAGCGGGTGTAGGTGGCAGGGGCTGGCAGGGGGTCAAGGGTAGGGGGCGCCGCCGGAAAGACCGCTGGGCTGGACGGTCGCGTTGTCGGTCGGGCAGGCGGGAGCTCGGTCAGGTCGGAGGGGCGAGGCGCTGGGGGGCGTCCGCGGCGTGGGGCCTGCGCCAATTCCAACGTCCGGGAAACATCCACGTGGGCAGGCTTAATCCTATCAACCGAGATAGTCTCAGGCCTACCGCCGATGTCCACGACCATGCTCTTACTCCCGTGCTGCAAGACCTTAAAAGGCCCGTCGTAAGGCGGACGCAACGGCCCGCGGTGGGCGTCGTGGCGGATGAACACAAAACCCGCCGAGCGTAGGTTGGTGGGCACCCGGGAAACAGGGGTGCAGTGCCGTGACGTGGGGACAGGTGCGAACGTCCCGGCAACTTCCAGCAGGGAGGACCGCTGCCCTGCCGCCGACCAAGGTGTTGTGGCGTCTGGAATGAAGTCCCCTGGAACTCGTAGTACCTGGCCGTAGACGAGCTCAGCGGACGAGGACTGCAAGTCCTCCTTAGGGGCCGTCCTGAGGCCCAGCATGACCCAGGGAAGTCTGTCCACCCAGTTGCCATCCACCAGACTGGCGCGTAGAGCAGCCTTCATGGAGCGGTGGAACCGCTCGCACAGCCCGTTAGCCTGGGGGTGATAAGCGGTGGTGCGGTGCAGCTTGACGCCCAGGCCTCCAGCAACCACATTCCAGATCTCGGAAGTAAACTGTGCACCCCGGTCCGAGGAGAGGTCTGAAGGTGTTCCAAAGCGCGCGACCCATGTGCCAATAAACGCCCGGGCCACGTCAGCAGCCGAGGTTGAGGAGAGGGGGACGGCCTCAGGCCAACGGGTCGTCCTGTCCACCATGGTGAGGAGGTAGGTGAAACCATGGGAAGGGGGGAGCGGGCCCACAAGGTCGATGTTGACGTGGTCGAAACTCCTCTCGGGGACAGTGAACGGCTCCAACGGGGCCTTGGTATGGCGGTGCACCTTCGCACGCTGACAAGCCACACACGAGTCGACCCAGGCCCGCACGTCCCTCTTCAGCCCTTTCCAGACGAACTTCTGAGCCACCAGCCTCACGGACGCTTTTCTGCCAGGATGGGACAGGCCGTGTATCGCCTCAAAGACAGCCCGCTGCCAGCCGGCAGGGACAAGAGGTCTAGGCTGGCCGGTGGAGAGGTCGCACCACAGCCTGACTCCTGAGTCGCCAACCGCGACCACCTCCAGACGCAGCCCAGTGTCAGAGTCTTTGAGCGACTGGATCCCAGGATCTGAGGCTTGGTCAGCACTCATACTTGAGTAGTCGAGCCCCAGCTGAACCGTGTGGACGACCGCTCTAGAGAGGCAATCGGCGACCACGTTGGACTTGCCGGCGATGTGTCGGATATCTGTGGTGTACTCAGAGATAAATGACAGCTGACGCTGCTGGCGGGCGGACCACGGCTCAGCCACCTTGGACACAGAGAACGTGAGGGGCTTGTGGTCGACGAAAACCGTAAACTCACGGCCTTCCAGGATGGAGCGGAAATGGCGGATCGCCAACCAGACGCCGAGTAGCTCCCTGTCGAATGTGCTGTATTTGCGCTCCCTAGGGACCAGCTGGCGGCTGAAAAAGGCGAGCGGTTGCCAGGCGCCACCAACCCACTGCTCAAATACAGCACCAACTGCGTAGTCAGATGCGTCGGTTGTGAGGGCGACCGGGGCTCCAGGCGACGGGTGGACCAACAAGGTGGCCTGGCACAGCGCAGCCTTAGTATCCTCGAAAGCTTTGATCCTCTCGGGGGTCCAGTCGATGTCCTGGTTGGGGGTCTTACCCTTAAGGGCCCCATACAGTGGGTGCATGATGTGGGCCGCCCGGCGTATGAATCGGTGGTAGAACGTAACCATCCCAAGGAACTCCCGTAGCCCCCGGGCCGAACGTGGGCGGGGAAAAGCGGAGACTGCTTCCACCTTTGTCGGCAAGGGGGTGGCCCCATTACTGCCGATGAGATGCCCAAGAAACTGGATCGACGGCACCCCGAAGACGCACTTCGCCGGGTTAATGATCAGGCCATGCTGGTCGAGCCTTGTGAAAAGGGCCCGCAGGTGTGCCGCATGCTCCTCCTCCGAGGAGCTGGCGACGAGGACATCGTCCAAGTAGACGAAGATGAAAGGCATGTCCCTAAGCGCAGAGTCCATCAACCGCTGGAAGGACTGGGCCGCGTTTTTCAGGCCGAAGGGCATCCTAAGAAACTCGAAAAGCCCGAAAGGAGTCACCACCGCCGTTTTAGGGATGTCAGCAAGGTGCACCGGGACTTGGTGATAACCCCGCACCAGGTCCACTTTGGAGAACAGGTGCTTCCCTGCTAGATGTATCGAAAAGTCCTGAACATGGGGGACCGGGTAGCGGTCGGGCGTGGTGGCATCATTGAGGCGGCGGTAGTCGCCACACGGGCGCCAACCACCGTCCAGCTTAGGCACCATGTGGAGTGGGGAGGCCCACGGGCTGTCAGAGCGGCGAACAATGCCAAGGCGTTCCATGCTGGCGAACTCGGCCCGAGCAATTGTCAGTCTCTCCGGGTTGAGCCGTCGGGCCCTAGCGTAGATGGGGGGGCCTTTGGTCTCGATGTGGTGCTCGACCCCATGTTTAGCTGTGGTGGCGGCAAAAGTGGGCCGTGTAAGGCTGGGGAACTCTCCGAGGAGTTTCTGGTACATGTCGCCCTCGGAGAGCGAACTGGAGAGACCCACATAATTCCCCTCATCGCGGACACATGCGAAGGAGGAGAAGGTTAACGCGTCCACCAGGCGGCCGTTCTTAACATCCACGAGCAGTCCGTGGGCGCACAAAAAATCTGCGCCAAGCAGGGGGAAGGAGATGTCGGCAGTGACAAAGTCCCATGTGAAACGCTGACCCCCGAAACATATGTCCACAGTCCTTGTGCCATACGTCCTGATGGGGGTGTCGTTGGCGGATGTTAAGGGCGGGCCGTGCAACCCTCCAGCAGCGTCGTCCACTGTAGCCGTCAGGACGCTTCTCTGGGCGCCGGTGTCACAGAGGAATCTGCGACCAGAGAGGGAGTCCTCAACGAACAGCAGCCGGTTCTTTTTGCCTGCGGTCACGGCCACTACTGAGCGCAGGCTTTGGCGTTTCCCGTCGTGTCGAAGTTGCAAGGGGAGCGGCACCTTTTAGCCTTGGCGCCAAAACGTGCATGGAAGTAGCACAAACCTGTGCTGGTGCGGCTGTCAGTTGCAGCGCGTCCTCTGCCAGGGGAAACGCCAGCGCTCGGGGACGTGTAGCTGCGTGTTGGGGCCAGCACACCAGGGGCGAAACGCTGGGTGGCCAAGTAGAAACGGTCCGCTTCCTCCGAAAGAGCACGCGGCTCCGTAATGGTCGTATTTGCGAGGGCCGTTTGGACGTGCGGCGGCATATGTCGCAGAAACAGTTCAATGAAAAGAAAATTCGGCTCTTCCCCACCCAGCAGGTTTAACATCATCTCCATGTGTTCAGAGGGTTTTCTGTCCCCCATGCCTTGAATAGCAAGCAGGCGCCGGGCTCGTTCGGATCGCGACAGTTCAAAAATCCTGAGGAGATAAGCCTTGAGCCCTGCATATTTATCCTGGGCCGGAGGGGAAGTGATGAAACTTACGGCTCTGGCTGCGGTGGAGCTTCCGAGTGCCGAGACAACGTGGTAGTAGCATGTGGCGTCATCCGTAATTCCCCGGAGGGCGAACTGAGCCTCCGCCTGTGCGAACCATGCACGTTGCTGCAGAAGTCTCCCAAAACTCAGGCAGCCTAAGGACGGCGGAATGCGCCATGCCGTCTCGCTCGGTATTCTGTTCAGTCCCGGAATCCTCAGCGGGACTGATGTCAGGGTCACCAGTGTGGTGTGCAAGGACTGGAGTCGGAGGCGGAGTGATAAATGACGGTGCCAACGGCAGTTGTTTTAATGACATTTATAATTAGCTTCTCTCAACCACGGGCCGACTCTTTTCCCTTCGAGATCCTAACACACACTCCTCAAACAGGAAACTCCCACACGTGTAAAACATCCCACCGGAACTCGGCAACGTGAACTTAGGTTCCGGGTGAATTATGTCTACCCACTACAAGACTACCAATTCAAGTTACGGTCTAAATATATCGACTCATACTAATGCTTCTTTTCCTGCGCATCACGTGATTCCCGTTTCTTTTTGTGGTCAGGTGCGGAAGTCAACGCTGCTGCCATCTAGCGGTGTAACGGCATATACGCTTTAACAAATAATAATCACTCGCAGGGCACACAGAGACGAAAAACCGTCCGCACTCGCACCTACGGGCAATTTGGAGCGCTCAATGGGCCTATCATGCATGTTTGGGGGAAATGGAAGGAAACCAGAGTGGAGAACGTGCACAATGCAAACAAACAGGTCAGGGAGTTGGAACCGAACGCAGCAGAGCAAGCATGGACTCACAACGACACGTTTAGAGTGTAAACGTTTCCATAGAATTGCCAAACACCAAATACTTGTTCGAACTATACATCTTAGTTTGCATGTTCTCCCCGGGCCCGCGTGGGTTTTCTCCGGGCACTCCGGTTTCCTCCCACATCCCAAAAACATGCTTGGTAGGCCGATTGAACACTCCAAATTGTCCCTAGGTGTGAGTGCGAGTGCAAATGGTTGTTTGTCTCTGTGTGCCCTGCGATTGGCTGGCAACCGGTTCAGGGTGTCCCCCGCCTACTGCCCGATGACGGCTGGGATAGGCTCCAGCACGCCCGCGACCCCAGTGGGGACTAAGCGGTACGGAAAATGGATGGATGGATGGATGGAAATGGTTGCTAGTGTGACACCGCCTGTTACTTTGGTGAGACCAGCAATGGGGTGGCCCGTTTGGACAAGCCGAAATCAGTTCACTCTTGTTTCTCTTCAGACCGCATAAATCTTTCGCCTTTTACTAAAGATTTCCGTGGGGAGGAACAACAAGAGTATATCTCAATTTTTTGATGCTCTGCGAAAGCGGAGCTTCCTGTACTTGTCAATGGAAAGTAATCAAAATTCCTGCTTTGTTGCCATTAATTCTGCCATAGCTTACAGGTAACATCCACCCATTCAAATATAAAACTATCTAATATGAGCAATAAATTAATATATTTTCTACTAATTATACTATATGTAAGGGACAATAAACAATTTAGCCATTAAAATATTTATTATTAAAGTTAATTCAGATTTGTGTCGAAGTTGTAAAGATTTAAGCCGTGTAAATGAATACAGCCATAAGTACTTCAGTACAAAAGTACTTCAGAAATACATAACAGGCTTTTGTTAGTTGAACTAATACGACGATACTGTTAATCGACTGAGTTGAATATCAGGAGTACGCCACTACATTAGCTTAATTTTTATTTAACCAATTTCAAAGAACTACTCTGATCATGTCCCTCCCCTCAATGCTCCACTAGGAAGCATAGAACGCTCATCAAAAGTGGAGAATCTATGATATAAACATCATTATTCTCCGCTAGCTTCACGCTCAGGAAGGAACATCATTTCTCATTATCGTAGTTGGCGAGACCGTTCATTTTAGAATCACATATCTCAAGTTAATAACTATAGAAATGATCCCTGAAAGTATAGTCTTAATTCATCAACGAGGGGCGGCGGGAAGTCATCTGCGAGTGTACCATTTTTACCCAGAGGGCAACCACGACTAGTAAAGGACTATGTTTAGATTGTAGGGGTGTAACGATACATCGATACACATCGATTAATCGATATTATGCTCTACGATTTATTGGCATCGATGCTAAAGGTAAACATCGATTTATATCGCCGTGTTTGACCTCGGACATTAGACGCGACTTTATTTTGAAATCCAGTTCATTGTTGCTTGCTTCCTCTTCCGGGAGCAGGGAGCAGTGCGCGGCGTTGTTGTGTTGTGAGCAGAGCAGGCACGTGAAAGGGGAGTCGACAACTAGTACGCGGCTCCTGGGCTGGTGCTATGGCTAGTGTCCAAAAAGACGAGGAAATTTGCTCCCCTTTAGGCTTCAAGTCATTCGTTTGGAAGCACTTTGGATTCCAAAGAAAAGATGGCTCAACGGACAAGACACGTGCAGTTTGTAAATCCTGCCATGCGGTGATCAAATATTCAGGGAGCACAAATCTCGCCGCACATTTAAAGAAAAAACACGACATCAAAGTTAAGTGTTAAAGTAAGCAATTTGTATACTACAATACTCTTGTAATTTCCTAAATAAAGAGTTTGCAGTACCTTGTGGATTTTGCGTATGAATTGTTATAAATCAGGATATTGTTCTATATTTTTTATTAAAAAAAAAAAATATCGATCGTAGAGCACTATATCGCGATATATCGTGATTGAATCGCAGCAGGCTTTAAGATATCGGCAAATATCGTATCGAAGTTCTTTATATCGATATTATATCGTATCGTGACAAAACCCGCGATTTACACCCCTATTAGATTGTATTAGAAAGAGTGCCGACGTCATTAGGGTATTTGGCAACACAGCCATCATTGGCTGAGCGCTCGATCACGTACCCACGATCCTTTGCGTCAATGTTTAGAACAAGCAATTTTTTTAACACTTGTTGTGTTACAAGTATACTTGTTTAAATTGTCTAAATTGTAAGGCTTTAAAACTGACTGTGTATACTAGGCTTTTGTTTTAAACATGAAGGCTTTTATTTAAAAACGACCATGTAAAGTAAAGGTTTTAAAATTAACATAGAGGCTTTTAAAAATGCCTATGGTAGCCAAACAATCAACTTTACATTGCAGACACGTTTCAGAATCCACCCGCCGTGAGTACTGATAACGCTTGCAGACACCAGAAAGAATATTTTATATTGCCCATCCATCCAATTTCTGTACTGATTCTCCCCACGGGGTTAGTAGGCGTGCTGGAGCCTATCACATAGGGATGGGCGGATCGATACAAAAGTATCGATATATCGATCCAGGCTGCTCATTTTTGAGTATCGATCTCCCTAGCTAAAATATCGATACTTACAATTATTTAATTATATTTTTCCTCATTTTTTTCTGCTCCAATTTGACGACTTGCACTCATGCTAGCACTATTTTTCCTTCCGCCTGCTGCACCGGCGTGTCCTGCTCTGCTTTGCTCCCGCCCCCTTTTCTCACAAGCCAAGCCCTCCTCCTCCGCCTCCC
The DNA here is from genome assembly GCF_033458585.1 of Syngnathus typhle. NCBI lineage: Eukaryota > Metazoa > Chordata > Actinopteri > Syngnathiformes > Syngnathidae > Syngnathus > Syngnathus typhle. Next base: position 1,311,620 of record NC_083758.1, read on the forward strand.
GTTCCAATCCAAACAAACACAAACAAGCATGGCCACGGCGCGGCCCAGTCCGAACGCAAGAGAAGTCTGGTTTGGGGATATTATATTTTACTTAATAACAACGAGGCAAAATGTGAAATATGTCACAAAACAATTAAATATTGTGGCGACACCACAAACTTGACAAAACATTTAAGCAAAATTCACCCCACGGTTCATGAAGAGCTGCAGTTGAAACGTGCCGCAGACACTAAGGCAGCGACGGAAAACCCTGCAGCCACACCGAGGCTAAGGTATCAAAGTACCTTAGAAGCAGCGTTTCAGAAAGGCAAGACATATCCAGGTATCAGGTGCTAACCAAAAATTGTAAGCATTTGTGGTTGATGTGCTATTTGAAGCAATAATTACTACGCTTTAGTCAGTCATTTATAAATAAAGTTTTCCCCTTTTCAATTTGTGGTCGAACGCCATACGTTTTATTTGTAACTCCACTTCCTATAAACAACACTAAAGTATTACAATATTAAATGTAAGTATCCAGTGGCTTTACAAATTGATAGTTTTGCTGCTCATGACGATTAAGCCCTGCATCTCTGTTGGTACCATGTCTCTTTTTAGATTATACTAAAAGACAAAACTTTTTCCCAACAACAGAGAGAGAGAGAGAGAGAGAGAGAGAGAAAAGTAAAGAATAGCTCCTTTTTATTAAAGTTATACTATTAATATGCATATTCCACTAATGCACTAATGTCTAAAAAGGTTAATAATTCACGTGACGTAATACTTTTTTCTACAAAATTCAATAGATGACTCTCCAAGAGCAAGAATGCCACTGCATTTAAATCGTTTTTTGGGCGGGAAATTACACTTCCGGTATCGATATCGGATCGAATATCGGGTGTTTTGGGTAGGAAATACTTGGTATCGGATCGATTCCAAAATCATTGGTATCGCCCATCCCCACTGGACATCATAAACTGGTGGCCAGCCAATCGTAGGGCCGATATGTTTTCTATTTTGTTGTAAAGGATAGAATTCTTCTGCTATTCACATTTAGATAAAGGTCATGAACTTGATTGAATCAAACCCTTTCAAGACGTTATTGACTTTCTGCTTTATCCTGTGAGAATGAAGCGAACCGATTCTAATGGCTTCCTGACTTAACTATCCTTTATTTGACCAGCAGAGGGGGGTGCACCGTTCCTGGAAGTACTGCAATACCAGGTCGATGCATGGAGTGGACGGAGCAAGCCCCTAATTCCATCTCCCAGTTCCAAAAATCAATTTAATATATGGTCCCCGGATAGGGGACGTGTCAGATATTAAACTGATAAGAACAGATACTACACTTGATCTTAGCCAAAAGGCCGAGAGGCGATAACTTAAAGTTGGTCTGAGAAAACTACTTAAATAAAGAGACTACCAATTCAAGTTACGGTTTAAATATATTGAGTCATACTAATGCCACGTACCGACCACCGTAACAAACCTCAACTATTAAGAGTTTGGAATGATAATGCGTCACCGGGCTGTTTTCAACCTGTGCATCGGTTGCAGATTTTCGTGTGTTCGTGGAGGTTTAGTGTCACGTGGTTCACGTTGACCCAAAAGAATAACGATGAACTGAGCTCCTGATGGGAATAGCTTTTAATGACCAACAAAACGAATTGGTCATTCGCCAAAAACAATCGGATCTTTGGATACATTTCGGGACCGAAGGCAAGATAGCTGTTTGACGAACATTTTGACGGGGAAAAAAACACGCAGCAAAAAAACACGCGGCCCACTTCGCCAAACTACTTCCTGTTTCCTGCTGTGGCAATTTACATTAACCCTCGAACGCCACCATCGCAGTGGAGGTGAATCGCATTCCAATCCACGCCAGCATTTCTTAACACTCATTTGAGGAAATTACGATCGTCTTTTGTTTCCCGATTTGTGTTGAATAAAAATCTGAAATTACACATTTGAAAATAACACACGGAAATCGGATCATTTCCATTTCTCTCATACCAAAAGTACACGGACCAAGACATACAACTGTTTATACGTTCAAAACTCACACTCAAAATAGTTGCCCAATCGATAGGTGACGCTGTTTGAAATATCAGGTATCCATAATCCTGTGCGCCAACAATGTTTCAAGGAAAAAACACATTGATGAACACAAAATACTCGTTTAAACTGTCTAGGTTGAGTCCTTCTAAATGTAGTAAATCTATGAACGTCTATTGTTTGTATTAGAAGGAATGGTTGCTGCAATTTCACCGATCGCCTTTTACTAAAGATTTTTGTGGGGAGGAACAATGAGAGTTCATCTCAATTTTTTGATGCTCTGCGAAAGCGGAGCCACCTATACTTGTCAATGGGAAATAGTTAATAGTCCTGCCTTGTAGTTATTAATTCTGCTAAAGTTTACAGACCAAATTGGTTAAGCTTTAGGGACAGCTTTTGGTGACATCCACCCATTCAAATATAAAACTATTGATTATGCATTGAGCAATAAATTAATATATTTTCCATAAATTATACTATATGTAAGGAACAATAATAGGAGCCATTTAGCTATTAAAGTATTAATATAAAAATACCCTCGTAAATACCCATAAACTGATGCTTTGCTTCTCTTTCTACTGCCTCCACGCCTTTGTTCACCTCCTTTTTCTTAGAGTTGCCATCTAGTGGTGGTGGCAGCATAAGAAATGAAGTAAAAACATACCCATCATGCATTGCCTCTTTTCACCTGAGAACCATATGAATTTGTATTTATAGAAAATCTCCAACAGTACCGCAGAAAGATATATATTTCTTTTTCTGAGCAAGTTTAGAAAATGACATTCTCTTAAAAATTTGAGAACAAGGATTGTACTAAAAAGTCCAGCTGAACTTCTTTTCAACAGGAAAATGAGAGGAAAGTTGCCTGACCTCTCTGAGTCCAAAACAACGGCTCTAGATGTTCGTGACAGGGATGCTGAACAAAAAGGGAAAGCAAAGCTTTATGCTGATGAACGACGAGGAGCCCAGTACTCAAATGTGGACATTGGAGACACAGTACTGGTACAACAGGACAAACAGGACAAATTCACAACACCATTCAATCCAACCCCACATAGAGTCGTGAGTAAAACTGGAAGTCAAGTGGTAATTGAATCCCCAACTGGAGCTCGCTACCACCGGAATACCACTCACGTGAAGAAATACCAATCATATGAGAATACTGAAGGACATGACACACCGAAGACTTTTACTGAAGGGGAGGAAAATGTACTGAGCAGAAATGTGGACAGTTGCAACCAGACACCACAAGAGGAAGCTCAGGAACCTGAAATGAGGCCCCAGAGAGTCAAAAAGATACCAGCAAAGTTCAAAGACTTTGTGACAAAGTAAAAGTAAAGGGTTGTGTCTGAATATATTGTTCACTGTTTAAGAGAAAAAAATGTTTATGGGTTACATAAGAAAAGTTAGACAATACAATGTTCGGTTAGCAAAAGATGATGATGTAAATTACATGGTCAATATTAGTATGTGATGGTACAGTTTATTTCTAAGGAAAGGGGGGATGTCATGTACTGATATTGTACTGTGGGCCTACGTGATGACGTAGTGAAGGAGTGACGTTCAGGGAAATGAATATGCAGACAGAGCGGCAAGTTGATGGCCCTCTGTTTCATGAATAAAAGTGATTAAAGACATCGGTTCGGGTCCTGATTAAATTCAGAGTGCATTACCTAATAAAGATATAAGGTGAGTGTCAGGGTTTTCCAAAACTATCTTGATCATATGATTATGTTGGAATGTATGTAACCAGTAATGAATAACCTTGGTAGATTAGTTTTATGCTTATGTTGGTGTGTAACCAGTAATAAATAACCTAGCTTGTTCCATCCTACACAATGTCGTAAAACATCCCCTGCCCTGCTAATCTAGAGGTCAAGGGCCTTTTTTACTTGTCTATTCAGTCTATGGTCACCCCCACCCTTTTTCTCTTAATAAAGATGGTCTTGTGGGAAGCGAGAGTCAGACGTCATTCGATCATTGCTGTACGCACAGTGACGAATGGACTCTCCGCCTGCAGGTGCCCAAAACGACTAACTTGTCTCCGAGTGGTTCTTGCAAAATAAGTTAGAGTGAGCACCACTCTAACAGTGAGCACACAACATGAACTTGAATCAAATCCGATCAAGACGTTGTTGACTTTCTGCTTCATCCTGTGAGAATGAAGCTAACGGATTGTGATGTAAACTACTTTTTATTTGCCCAGTAGAGGGGGGCGCACCGCTCCTGGAGGTACTGCAATACCAGGTCGATGCATAGAGTGGACGGAGCAAGCCCCTATACCATCTCCCTGTTGCGAAAATCCAATATATACATGGTCCCCGGATAGGGAACGTATCAGATATTAATCTGATAAGAACAGATACTACACCTGGTCTTAGCCAAAAGGCCGAGAAGCGATGTACTGAAACTGGTCTGAGGAAACCACTTAAATAAAGAGACTGTGGTGTGCAAGGACTGGAGTCGGAGGCGGAGTGATAAATGACGGTGCCAACGGCAGTTGTTTTAATGACATTTATAATTAGCTTCTCTCAACCACGGGCCGACTCTTTTCCCTTCGAGATCCTAACACACACTCCTCAAACAGGAAACTCCCACACGTGTAAAACATCCCACCGGAACTCGGCAACGTGAACTTAGGTTCCGGGTGAATTATGTCAACCCACTACACAAGCCCCCCCAGAATTCACCCATAGTCAAAATCCCCGCGCCGGAAAGGAACGACAGCCCGACCACAGCGGGTGTAGGTGGCAGGGGCTGGCAGGGGGTCAAGGGTAGGGGGCGCCGCCGGAAAGACCGCTGGGCTGGACGGTCGCGTTGTCGGTCGGGCAGGCGGGAGCTCGGTCAGGTCGGAGGGGCGAGGCGCTGGGGGGCGTCCGCGGCGTGGGGCCTGCGCCAATTCCAACGTCCGGGAAACATCCACGTGGGCAGGCTTAATCCTATCAACCGAGATAGTCTCAGGCCTACCGCCGATGTCCACGACCATGCTCTTACTCCCGTGCTGCAAGACCTTAAAAGGCCCGTCGTAAGGCGGACGCAACGGCCCGCGGTGGGCGTCGTGGCGGATGAACACAAAACCCGCCGAGCGTAGGTTGGTGGGCACCCGGGAAACAGGGGTGCAGTGCCGTGACGTGGGGACAGGTGCGAACGTCCCGGCAACTTCCAGCAGGGAGGACCGCTGCCCTGCCGCCGACCAAGGCGTTGTGGCGTCTGGAATGAAGTCCCCTGGAACTCGTAGTACCTGGCCGTAGACGAGCTCAGCGGACGAGGACTGCAAGTCCTCCTTAGGGGCCGTCCTGAGGCCCAGCATGACCCAGGGAAGTCTGTCCACCCAGTTGCCATCCACCAGACTGGCGCGTAGAGCAGCCTTCATGGAGCGGTGGAACCGCTCGCACAGCCCGTTAGCCTGGGGGTGATAAGCGGTGGTGCGGTGCAGCTTGACGCCCAGGCCTCCAGCAACCACATTCCAGATCTCGGAAGTAAACTGTGCACCCCGGTCCGAGGAGAGGTCTGAAGGTGTTCCAAAGCGCGCGACCCATGTGCCAATAAACGCCCGGGCCACGTCAGCAGCCGAGGTTGAGGAGAGGGGGACGGCCTCAGGCCAACGGGTCGTCCTGTCCACCATGGTGAGGAGGTAGGTGAAACCATGGGAAGGGGGGAGCGGGCCCACAAGGTCGATGTTGACGTGGTCGAACCTCCTCTCGGGGACAGTGAACGGCTCCAACGGGGCCTTGGTATGGCGGTATACCTTCGCACGCTGACAAGCCACACACGAGTCGACCCAGGCCCGCACATCCCTCTTCAGCCCTTTCCAGACGAACTTCTGAGCCACCAGCCTCACGGACGCTTTTCTGCCAGGATGGGACAGGCCGTGTATCGCCTCAAAGACAGCCCGCTGCCAGCCGGCAGGGACAAGTGGTCTAGGCTGGCCGGTGGAGAGGTCGCACCACAGCCTGACTCCTGAGTCGCCAACCGCGACCACCTCCAGACGCAGCCCAGTGTCAGAGTCTTTGAGCGACTGGATCCCAGGATCTGAGGCTTGGTCAGCACTCATACTTGAGTAGTCGAGCCCCAGCTGAACCGTGTGGACGACCGCTCTAGAGAGGCAATCGGCGACCACGTTGGACTTGCCGGCGATGTGTCGGATATCTGTGGTGTACTCAGAGATAAATGACAGCTGACGCTGCTGGCGGGCGGACCACGGCTCAGCCACCTTGGACATAGAGAACGTGAGGGGCTTGTGGTCGACGAAAACCGTAAACTCACGGCCTTCCAGGATGGAGCGGAAATGGCGGATCGCCAACCAGACGCCGAGTAGCTCCCTGTCGAATGTGCTGTATTTGCGCTCCCTAGGGACCAGCTGGCGGCTGAAAAAGGCGAGCGGTTGCCAGGCGCCACCAACCCACTGCTCAAATACAGCACCAACTGCGTAGTCAGATGCGTCGGTTGTGAGGGCGACCGGGGCTCCAGGCGACGGGTGGACCAACAAGGTGGCCTGGCACAGCGCAGCCTTAGTATCCTCGAAAGCTTTGATCCTCTCGGGGGTCCAGTCGATGTCCTGGTTGGGGGTCTTACCCTTAAGGGCCCCATACAGTGGGTGGATGATGTGGGCCGCCCGGCGTATGAATCGGTGGTAGAACGTAACCATCCCAAGGAACTCCCGGAGCCCCCGGGCCGAACGTGGGCGGGGAAAAGCGGAGACTGCTTCCACCTTTGTCGGCAAGGGGGTGGCCCCATTACTGCCGATGAGATGCCCAAGAAACTGGATCGACGGCACCCCGAAGACGCACTTCGCCGGGTTAATGATCAGGCCATGCTGGTCGAGCCTTGTGAAAAGGGCCCGCAGGTGTGCCGCATGCTCCTCCTCCGAGGAGCTGGCGACGAGGACATCGTCCAAGTAGACGAAGATGAAAGGCATGTCCCTAAGCGCAGAGTCCATCAACCGCTGGAAGGACTGGGCCGCGTTTTTCAGGCCGAAGGGCATCCTAAGAAACTCGAAAAGCCCGAAAGGAGTCACCACCGCCGTTTTAGGGATGTCAGCAAGGTGCACCGGGACTTGGTGATAACCCCGCACCAGGTCCACTTTGGAGAACAGGTGCTTCCCTGCTAGATGTATCGAAAAGTCCTGAACATGGGGGACCGGGTAGCGGTCGGGCGTGGTGGCATCATTGAGGCGGCGGTAGTCGCCACACGGGCGCCAACCACCGTCCGGCTTAGGCACCATGTGGAGTGGGGAGGCCCACGGGCTGTCAGAGCGGCGAACAATGCCAAGGCGAACAATGCTGGCGAACTCGGCCCGAGCAATTGTCAGTCTCTCCGGGTTGAGCCGTCGGGCCCTAGCGTAGATGGGGGGGCCTTTGGTCTCGATGTGGTGCTCGACCCCATGTTTAGCTGTGGTGGCGGCAAAAGTGGGCCGTGTAAGGCTGGGGAACTCTCCGAGGAGTTTCTGGTACATGTCGCCCTCGGAGAGCGAACTGGAGAGACCCACATAATTCCCCTCATCGCGGACACATGCGAAGGAGGAGAAGGTTAACGCGTCCACCAGGCGGCCGTTCTTAACATCCACGAGCAGTCCGTGGGCGCACAAAAAATCTGCGCCAAGCAGGGGGAAGGAGATGTCGGCAGTGACAAAGTCCCATGTGAAACGCTGACCCCCGAAACATATGTCCACAGTCCTTGTGCCATACGTCCTGATGGGGGTGTCGTTGGCGGATGTTAAGGGCGGGCCGTGCAACCCTCCAGCAGCGTCGTCCACTGTAGCCGGCAGGACGCTTCTCTGGGCGCCGGTGTCACAGAGGAATCTGCGACCAGAGAGGGAGTCCTCAACGAACAGCAGCCGGTTCTTTTTGCCTGCGGTCACGGCCACTACTGAGCGCAGGCTTTGGCGTTTCCCGTCGTGTCGAAGTTGCAAGGGGAGCGGCACCTTTTAGCCTTGGCGCCAAAACGTGCATGGAAGTAGCACAAACCTGTGCTGGTGCGGCTGTCAGTTGCAGCGCGTCCTCTGCCAGGGGAAACGCCAGCGCTCGGGGACGTGTAGCTGCGTGTTGGGGCCAGCACACCAGGGGCGAAACGCTGGGTGGCCAAGTAGAAACGGTCCGCTTCCTCCGAAAGAGCACGCGGCTCCGTAATGGTCGTATTTGCGAGGGCCGTTTGGACGTGCGGCGGCATATGTCGCAGAAACAGTTCAATGAAAAGAAAATTCGGCTCTTCCCCACCCAGCAGGTTTAACATCATCTCCATGTGTTCAGAGGGTTTGCTGTCCCCCATGCCTTGAATAGCAAGCAGGCACCGGGCTCGTTCGGATCGCGACAGTTCAAAAATCCTGAGGAGATAAGCCTTGAGCCCTGCATATTTATCCTGGGCCGGAGGGGAAGTGATGAAACTTACGGCTCTGGCTGCGGTGGAGCTTCCGAGTGCCGAGACAACGTGGTAGTAGCATGTGGCGTCATCCGTAATTCCCCGGAGGGCGAACTGAGCCTCCGCCTGTGCGAACCATGCACGTTGCTGCAGAAGTCTACCAAAACTCAGGCAGCCTAAGGACGGCGGAATGCGCCATGCCGTCTCGCTCGGTATTCTGTTCAGTCCCGGAATCCTCAGCGGGACTGATGTCAGGGTCACCAGTGTGGTGTGCAAGGACTGGAGTCGGAGGCGGAGTGATAAATGACGGTGCCAACGGCAGTTGTTTTAATGACATTTATAATTAGCTTCTCTCAACCACGGGCCGACTCTTTTCCCTTCGAGATCCTAACACACACTCCTCAAACAGGAAACTCCCACACGTGTAAAACATCCCACCGGAACTCGGCAACGTGAACTTAGGTTCCGGGTGAATTATGTCAACCCACTACAAGACTACCAATTCAAGTTACGGTTTAAATATATCGACTCATACTAATGCTTCTTTTCCTGCGCATCACGTGATTCCCGTTTCTTTTTGTGGTCAGGTGCGGAAGTCAACGCTGCTGCCATCTAGCGGTGTAACGGCATATACGCTTTAACAAATAATAATCACTCGCAGGGCACACAGAGACGAAAAACCGTCCGCACTCGCACCTACGGGCAATTTGGAGCGCTCAATGGGCCTATCATGCATGTTTGGGGGAAATGGAAGGAAACCAGAGTGGAGAACGTGCACAATGCAAACAAACAGGTCAGGGAGTTGGAACCGAACGCAGCAGAGCAAGCATGGACTCACAACGACACGTTTAGAGTGTAAACGTTTCCATAGAATTGCCAAACACCAAATACTTGTTCGAACTATACATCTTAGTTGAGTGTTAAGGCCTCCTAAATTTAGCAAATATATGAAGATCTATTTTTATTAAAAGGAAATGGTTGCTAGTGTGACACCGCCTGTTACTTTGGTGAGACCAGCAATGGGGTGGCCCGTTTGGACAAGCCGAAATCGGTTCTCGTTTCTCTTCAGATCGTATAAATCTTTCGCCTTTTACTAAAGATTTCCGTGGGGAGGAACAACAAGAGTATATCTCAATTTTTTGATGCTCTGCGAAAGCGGAGCTTCCTGTACTTGTCAATGGAAAGTAATCAAAATTCCTGCTTTATTGCCATTAATTCTGCCATAGCTTACAGGTAACATCCACCCATTCAAATATAAAACTATCTAATATGAGCAATACATTAATATATTTTCGACTAATTATACTATATGTAAGGGACAATAAACAATTTAGCCATTAAAATATTTATTATTAAAGTTAATTCAGATTTGTGTCGAAGTTGTAAAGATTTAAGCTGTGTAAATGAATACAGCCATAAGTACTTCAGTACAAAAGTACTTCAGAAATACATAACAGGCTTTTGTTAGTTGAACTAATACGACGATACTGTTAATCGACTGAGTTGAATATCAGGAGTACGCCACTACATTAGCTTAATTTTTATTTAACCAATTTCAAAGAACTACTCTGATCATGTCCCTCCCCTCAATGCTCCACTAGGAAGCATAGAACGCTCATCAAAAGTGGAGAATCTATGATATAAACATCATTATTCTCCGCTAGCTTCACGCTCAGGAAGGAACATCAATTCTCATCATCGTAGTTGGCGAGACCGTTCACTTTAGAAACACATATCTCAATATTAATAACTATAGAAATGATCCCTGAAAGTATAGTCTTAATTCATCAACGAGGGGCGGCGGGAAGTCATCTGCGAGTGTACCATTTTTACCCAGAGGGCAACCACGACTAGTAAAGGACTATGTTTAGATTGTAGGGGTGTTTGACCTCGGACATTAGACGCGACTTTATTTTGAAATCCAGTTCATTGTTGCTTGCTTCCTCTTCCGGGAGCAGGGAGCAGTGCGCGGCGTTGTTGTGTTGTGAGCAGAGCAGGCACGTGAAAGGGGAGTCGACAACTAGTACGCGGCTCCTGGGCTGGTGCTATGGCTAGTGTCCAAAAAGACGAGGAAATTTGCTCCCCTTTAGGCTTCAAGTCATTCGTTTGGAAGCACTTTGGATTCCAAAGAAAAGATGGCTCAACGGACAAGACACGTGCAGTTTGTAAATCCTGCCATGCGGTGATCAAATATTCAGGGAGCACAAATCTCGCCGCACATTTAAAGAAAAAACACGACATCAAAGTTAAGTGTTAAAGTAAGCAATTTGTATACTACAATACTCTTGTAATTTCCTAAATAAAGAGTTTGCAGTACCTTGTGGATTTTGCGTATGAATTGTTATAAATCAGGATATTGTTCTATATTTTTTATTTAAAAAAAAAAATATCGATCGTAGAGCACTATATCGCGATATATCGTGATTGAATCGCAGCAGGCTTTAAGATATCGGCAAATATCGTATCGAAGTTCTTTATATCGATATTATATCGTATCGTGACAAAACCCGCGATTTACACCCCTATTAGATTGTATTAGAAAGAGTGCCGACGTCATTAAGGTATTTGGCAACTTAGCCATCATTGGCTGAGCGCTCGATCACGTACCCACGATCCTTTGCGTCAATGTTTAGAACAAGCAATTTTTTTAACACTTGTTGTGTTACAAGTATACTTGTTTAAATTGTCTAAATTGTAAGGCTTTAAAACTGACTGTGTATACTAGGCTTTTGTTTTAAACATGAAGGCTTTTATTTAAAAACGACCATGTAAAGTAAAGGTTTTAAAATTAACATAGAGGCTTTTAAAAATGCCTATGGTAGCCAAACAATCAACTTTACATTGCAGACACGTTTCAGAATCCACCCGCCGTGAGTACTGATAACGCTTGCAGACACCAGAGAGAATATTTTATATTGCCCATCCATCCAATTTCTGTACTGATTCTCCCCACGGGGTTAGTAGGCGTGCTGGAGCCTATCACATAGGGATGGGCGGATCGATACAAAAGTATCGATATATCGATCCAGGCTGCTCATTTTTGAGTATCGATCTCCCTAGCTAAAATATCGATACTTACAATTATTTAATTATATTTTTCCTCATTTTTTTCTGCTCCAATTTGACGACTTGCACTCATGCTAGCACTACTTTTCCTTCCGCCTGCTGCACCGGCGTGTCCTGCTCTGCTTTGCTCCCGCCCCCTTTTCTCACAAGCCAAGCCCTCCTCCTCCGCCTCCCGTTCCAATCCAAACAAACACAAACAAGCATGGCCACGGCGGCGGCCCAGTCCGAACGCAAGAGAAGTCTGGTTTGGGGATATTATATTTTACTTAATAACAACGAGGCAAAATGTGAAATATGTCACAAAACAATTAAATATTGTGGCAACACCACAAACTTGACAAAACATTTAAGCAAAATTCACCCCACGGTTCATGAAGAGCTGCAGTTGAAACGTGCCGCAGACACTAAGGCAGCGACGGAAAACCCTGCAGCCACACCGAGGCTAAGGTATCAAAGTACCTTAGAAGCAGCGTTTCAGAAAGGCAAGACATATCCAGGTATCAGGTGCTAACCAAAAATTGTAAGCATTTGTGGTTGATGTGCTATTTGAAGCAATAATTACTACGCTTTAGTCAGTCATTTATAAATAAAGTTTTCCCCTTTTCAATTTGTGGTCGAACGCCATACGTTTTATTTGTAACTCCACTTCCTATAAACAACACTAAAATATTACAATATTAAATGTAAGTATCCAGTGGCTTTACAAATTGATAGTTTTGCTGCTCATGACGATTAAGCCCTGCATCTCTGTTGGTACCATGTCTCTTTTTAGATTATACTAAAAGACAAAACTTTTTCCCAACAACAGAGAGAGAGAGAGAGAAAAGTAAAGAATAGCTCCTTTTTATTAAAGTTATACTATTAACATGCATATTCCACTAATGCACTAATGTCTAAAAAGGTTAATAATTCACGTGACGTAATACTTTTTTCTACAAAATTCAATAGATGACTTTCCAAGAGCAAGAATGCCACTGCATTTAAATCGTTTTTTGGGCGGGAAATTACACTTCCGGTATCGATATCGGATCGAATATCGGGTATTTTGGGTAGGAAATACTTGGTATCGGATCGATTCCAAAATCATTGGTATCGCCCATCCCCACTGGACATCATAAACTGGTGGCCAGCCAATCGTAGGGCCGATATGTTTTCTATTTTGTTGTAAAGGATAGAATTCTTCTGCTATTCACATTTAGATAAAGGTCATGAACTTGATTGAATCAAACCCTTTCAAGACGTTATTGACTTTCTGCTTTATCCTGTGAGAATGAAGCAGACCGATTCTAATGGCTTCCTGACTTAATGATCCTTTATTTGACCAGCAGAGGGGTGCACCGTTCCTGGAAGTACTGCAATACCAGGTCGATGCGTGGAGTGGACGAAGCAAGCCCCTAATTCCATCTCCCGGTTCCAAAAATCAATTTAATATATGGTCCCCGGAAAGGGGACGTATCAGATATTAAACTGATAAGAACAGATACTACACTTGATCTTAGCCAAAAGGCCGAGAAGCGATAACCTAAAGTTGGTCCGAGAAAACTACTTAAATAAAGAGACTACCAATTCAAGTTACGGTTTAAATATATTGAGTCATACTAATGCCACGTACCGACCACCGTAACAAACCTCAACTCTTAACAGTTTGGAATGATAATGCGTCACCGGGCTGTTTTCAACCTGTGCATCGGTTGCAGATTTTCGTGTGTTCGTGGAGGTTTAGTGTCACGTGGTTCACGTTGACCCAATAGAATAACGATGAACTGAGCTCCTGATGGGAATAGCTTTTAATGACCAACAAAACGAATTGGTCATTCGCCAAAAACAATCGGATCTTTTGATACATTTCGGGACCGAAGGCAAGATAGCTGTTTGACGAACATTTTGACGGGAAAAAAAACACGCAGCAAAAAAGCACGCGGCCCACTTCGCCAAACTACTTCCTGTTTCCTGCTGTGGCAATTTACATTAACCCTCGAACGCCACTATCGCAGTGGAGGTGAATCGCATTCCAATCCACGCCAGCATTTCTTAACACTCATTTGAGGAAATTACGATCGTCTTTTGTTTCCCGATTTGTGTTGAATAAAAATCTGAAATTACACATTTGAAAATAACACACGGAAATCGGATCATTTCCATTTCTCTCATACCAAAAGTACACGGACCAAGACATACAACTGTTTATACGTTCAAAACTCACACTCAAAATAGTTGCCCAATCGATAGGTGACGCTGTTTGAAATATCAGGTATCCATAATCCTGTGCGCCAACAATGTTTCAAGGAAAAAACACATTGATGAACACAAAATACTCGTTTAAACTGTCTATTTAGGTTGAGTCCTTCTAAATGTAGTAAATCTATGAACGTCTATTGTTTGTATTAGAATGAATGGTTGCTGCAATTTCACCGATCGCCTTTTACTAAAGATTTCCGTGGGGAGGAACAATGAGAGTTCATCTCAATTTTTTGATGCTCTGCGAAAGCGGAGCCACCTATACTTGTCAATGGGAAATAGTTAGTAGTCCTGCCTTGTAGTTATTAATTCTGCTAAAGTTTACAGACCAAATTGGTTAAGCTTTAGGGACAGCTTTTGGTGACATCCACCCATTCAAATATAAAACTATTGATTATGCATTGAGCAATAAATTAATATATTTTCCACAAATTATACTATATGTAAGGAACAATAATAGGAGCCATTTAGCTATTAAAGTATTAATATAAAAATACCCTCGTAAATACCCATAAACTGATGCTTTGCTTCTCTTTCTACTGCCTCCACGCCTTTGTTCACCTCCTTTTTCTTAGAGTTGCTATCTAGTGGTGGTGGCAGCATAAGAAATGAAGTAAAAACATACCCATCATGCATTGCCTCTTTTCACCTGAGAACCATATGAATTTGTATTTATAGAAAATCTCCAACAGTACCGCAGAAAGATATATATTTCTTTTTCTGAGCCAGTTTAGAAAATGACATTCTCTTAAAAATTTGAGAACAAGGATTGTACTAAAAATTTCTGGCACAATTTCTGATTTAAAGAAAGACATTTTGATCATATTTTTTCGTATATCCTTGCTGCCAGCCGCCATGAACTTGAATCAATGACGTCATTGACCCTCTGCTTTATCCTGTGAGAATGAAGCTAACGGACTGTGATGTAAACTACTCTTGATTTGACCAGTAGAGTAGGGGGTGCAAAAATCAGTTGTATGTCTGGGTCCACGTACCTTTTGGCCATTAGTTTTTCTTTATAGTGTAGGTAAATGGAGAACGGGAAATGATCCGTGGGGCTATTCCAGAAAGCAGGTTATATGAAAGTTATATCATATACGTTCGTATCAATAACGGGTCGGGAACGTAGTAATTACATTTTATTTTGCAATTACTAATTTGTTGAAAAAGTTCGGCAAGTAGGTGCACAGTTGCAGAGCACAGCTTGATGCACCATCGCTCAGTATGTGGCGACCATGAAATTTGGCTTCGTGTGAGGGATTTTGTATTGTACAGGAGAATCAGGGGAGAGCGCGAACGCAGTCCCCCACTACCAGAAATTGTGCAGTCGAGATTCCCACATTTGGGGAATTCGCAGGGGTCAGCACAACCGGAGTGCAATGGCTGAGCCTCACCCTGGGTGAACCACCTTCTTGATCATGGTATCTCCCCTGCCAGGTAAGTATGAGTTGTATACGTCGCCGGGGCCGACGTTTTCACCGCGCACACCATCTACAGTCAGAGGCTAATTTGGTACAAAAGTGTGAGCACACGTATTCAGTGGATGAGACAGCATTCGTAGAACTGTTAACATAGTACACCTTTAGTCATTCAAAACCAAAACATTTTAAATTAAGTAAAAAATAGATTCAGAAACATGACCATCATGGCTTGCTTCTTTTTCTACTGCCTCCACGTCTTTGTTCACCTCCTTTTTCCTAGAGTCGCCGTCTAGTGGTGATGCCAGCAACTATAATAAACCGATAAATGAAGTCAAAACATGCCCATCATGCAGTGCCTCTTTTCTCCTGAGAACCCTAAAACGGTATGAATTTGTATTTATTGAAAATCTCCAACATTACCGCAGAAAAATATATATACTTCTTTTTCTGAACGAATTTTGAAAATGACATTTTCTTAACATTTGGAGAACAAGAATTGTACTAAAAGATCCTGGAACAATGATAGGAAAATCTCAAGCAAAAAAAGACATTTTGACCATATTTTAGAACAGTTACGTAAATTCTTGCTGCCGCCTAAGATGAACCGTCATGAACTGTCATGTACTGATATTGTACTGTGGGCCTACGTGATGACGTAGTGAAGGAGTGACGTTCAGGGAAATGAATATGCAGACAGAGCGGCAAGTTGATGGCCCTCTGTTTCATGAATAAAAGTGATTAAAGACATCGGTTCGGGTCCTGATTAAATTCAGAGTGCATTACCTAATAAAGATATAAGGTGAGCACACAACAATGGCGACGAGGATGACGTCCACCTTCTAAGGAAGAGGAGATAACGACGACGATTTTCGTGAGCAAGTTTAAGTTTGAGCTAACATGGCTAAGTCGGAGTTACAACCGTTTGCTTGCTGCACTGATCCAGCTACTCTCGGGCCAAGATGGACACGATGGCTAACATCTTTCGAGTTGTATGCTGACGGTAAAGGACTGATAATGAACGAGGATACGACCAATGCTACTAAACAAAGAAGACGCGCTCTACTTTTGCATTTGGCGGGACAGGACGTGCAGGATGTTTTCTTCACTTTACCAAACACGGGTGAGGTGACCGACTGCGCGGCAGCAGTAAGGACACTTGACTCCTACTTGCAGCGTACGCGCGCCAATCCTTCCACAAGTTGTTCCAAAATCAGGGAGAAACGGTGCAACAGTTTGGTACACGTTTACGTCAGGCTCCGAAGGACTGTGACTTTCAAGGAGACAAGGACAATCAAATTAGAGACGCTATCCTGAGCAGATGCTGTTCTGGATACGTGAAGAGAAAGCTTCTCGAGGATGGACCTGGTTTGACTTTGGCTCGCACGTTGGAGTTGGCATCGCAATGTGAGCGAGTGGAAGAGCAACTAGCAGCAATGAATGGGAGCAGTATCAAGAAAGAGGGGGAAACGATCAGTCGTATCACAACGAAAAAAGGAAAGTTCACAAGGCCAAAAGGTAAATTGAAGAATTGTGATGACAATAAAGCAGAGAAGCAGTGCTACAGGTGTGGCTACACTGACCACATGGGTAAGGATCCCAAATGCCCAGCACGTGGACAAACATGTCATAAATGCAACGGTAAGGACCATTTCTCAAAAATGTGTCGTACCAAAGGACAAAAGAAGCAAAACGTTAATGCTGTAGAGACTGTGCACAATGACTATGCATTTATGGTGAAAGACTGTGAAATGCCTGAAAGACTAATATTTTGTGTAGGGGGAGTTGAGTTAAAAATGTTAGTAGATTCTGGGGCAACGAGTAATGTTATGGGAGAAAATGTTTGGGAGAAGCTAAAAGCTGAAAACATAAAATGTGAATCATATGTGCCCAAAGAGCAGAGAAATATGTATGCATATTCCTCAACCCAGACACTATCTGTCAAAGGTGCTTTCAAATGTGTAATCGAGATAGGTGACAGGACTGAAGAAGCTGAATTCATTGTGATTAGAGGTAATGGTGAACCACTCCTTGGTAAAATGACAGCTATTAAGCTTGGAGTACTAAAAATAGGGGAAAACGTTGCAGCAATCACAGATGTTAAAAGTATTCTGCAACAACAGTATTCAAATGTGTTCAAAGGAGTAGGTAAATTAAACACCAAACAAATCTCACTGTACATAGACCCAAATGTGAAACCAGTCGCTCAACCACTGAGACGGATACCCTATCATTTGAGGGATGCAGTCGAGAAGAAAATCAAGGAACTGATGGACATGGACATTGTGGAGAAGGTTGAAGGTCCTACTCCCTGGGTAAATCCGGTAGTGATTCTCCCAAAGAAACATGACAAAGACCTTAGGATGTGTTTAGACATGAGAAAAGCTAATGAGGCTATTGTGAGGGAGAGATACCCCCATCCCTACAGTGGATGAAATACTGCAAGGTCTGAATGGTTCTGCAATATTCAGTAAGCTTGATCTCAAATGGGGCTACCATCAGTTAGAGCTAACCCCAGAGTCCAGAGAAATAACAACGTTTGCTGTGCATAATGGTGTTTACAGGTACAAAAGACTGATATTTGGAGTCTCGTCCGCTAGTGAGCAATACCAGCACGAGATAGCCAATGCACTAGCAGGCATCGAGGGTGTGGAGAACATCTCAGATGACGTGATCATCCACGCTCCAGACCAGGTGACACATGACGAGCGCCTGCACGCAGTCATGAAAAGACTTTCAGAATGCGGATTAACACTGAATGTGGAAAAATGCCAATTTAACATGGACAGACTTGTTTTCATGGGCATATTGTTGACCCAGAAATGCATTGGACCAACTGAGGAGAGAGTGAGAGCTGTTAAGGATGCCAGAGAACCAAAAACGGCAGCTGAAGTGAGAAGTTTCCTAGGACTGGTAGGATTCAGCAGTAGATTTATACCCCAGTTTGCAACGCTCTCTGAACCACTGAGGAGATTGACCAGGAAAGAGACTACATTTGTGTTTGGACCAGAACAAAAACGAGCATTTCAGACTTTAAAGACTGAACTAGCCGGGGCAGGTACTTTAGCTTATTTTGACAAAGAGGCTCCTACCAGAATAATCACAGATGCAAGTCCTGTAGGGTTAGGCGCAGTGCTTGTACAAAAACAAGATTCTGAGGAGGTACCAGTGTGCTACGTTAGTCGTAGTCTGACAGATTGTGAACGCAGATACTCACAAACAGAAAGGGAGGCCCTAGCATTAGTTTGGGCATGCGAAAGGCTACATCCATATGTGTACGGACGTAGGTTTGACTTAATCACAGACCACAAGCCATTAGAAGTCGTATACAGTAAAAGATCCAAACCATGTGCTTGTATAGAGCGATGGGTCCTCAGACTTCAACCTTATGACTTTCGGGTGGTGCACATTGCAGGAAAACAAAATATTGCTGATTCTTTATCTAGGTTGTTGTCAGACACAAGGACAAAAGGAATACATGAACATGAATCTGAAGAGTATGTGAGATTCATTGCAGTTAATGCAACACCAAAGGCGCTTACCACACGAGAGGTAGAAGAAGCCTCTGCTGTAGATCCAGAGCTGACGGAGGTGCGAAATGCAATTGAAATTGGACACTTCGAAAAATGTAAACAATATGCACCCATTGTAAATGAACTCTGTGTGATTGGATACATTGTGTTACGTGGAAGCCGCATAGTTTTACCAGAAAAACTCAGAGCAAAAGCACTTGCATTAGCTCATGAAGGACACTTAGGAATTGTAGGGACAAAACAACATCTCAGAACAAAAGTGTGGTGGCCTGGCATGGATAAGGCAGCGGAAAAATACTGTAAAGCTTGTCATGGATGTCAAATAGTGGCCAGACCAGATCCACCTGAGCCTTTGAGGAACACAATCTTACCAGATCGACCATGGCAAGACGTGGCTGTAGATCTGTTAGGACCACTACCAAACAATCAGTCTATATTTGTTTTAGTAGATTATTACAGTCGCTACTATGAGTATGAAATAATGACGTCTACAACCACGGACAGAGTTATTGACTGAATTGAGGACATTTTCAGTAGGCATGGACTACCAGTGACGATCAAATCGGACAATGGACCACAGTTCAAATCTGACTTCTTCAGGGAATACTGTGAAACAAATGGAATCAAACATGTGAGAACACCACCAAAATGGGCACAAGCCAATGGAGAAGTGGAACGTCAAAATGCATCACTGATGAAGAGAATCAGGATTGCACAGGCAGAAGGGCTGGACTGGAAACGTGAACTGAGGAAATATGTAACTATTTACAGGAGCATTGAACACCCCACGACAGGGAAAAGTCCAGCTGAACTTCTTTTCAACAGGAAAATGAGAGGAAAGTTGCCTGACCTCTCTGAGTCCAAAACAACGGCTCTAGATGTTCGTGACAGGGATGCTGAACAAAAAGGGAAAGCAAAGCTTTATCCTGATGAACGACGAGGAGCCCAGTACTCAAATGTGGACATTGGAGACACAGTACTGGTACAACAGGACAAACAGGACAAATTCACAACACCATTCAATCCAACCCCACATAGAGTCGTGAGTAAAACTGGAAGTCAAGTGGTAATTGAATCCCCAACTGGAGCTCGCTACCACCGGAATACCACTCACGTGAAGAAATACCAATCATATGAGAATACTGAAGGACATGACACACCGAAGACTTTTACTGAAGGGGAGGAAAATGTACTGAGCAGAAATGTGGACAGTTGCAACCAGACACCACAAGAGGAAGCTCAGGAACCTGAAATGAGGCCCCAGAGAGTCAAAAAGATACCAGCAAAGTTCAAAGACTTTGTGACAAAGTAAAAGTAAAGGGTTGTGTCTGAATATATTGTTCACTGTTTAAGAGAAAAAAATGTTTATGGGTTACATAAGAAAAGTTAGACAATACAATGTTGGGTTAGCAAAAGATGATGATGTAAATTACATGGTCAATATTAGTATGTGATGGTACAGTTTATTTCTAAGGAAAGGGGGGATGTCATGTACTGATATTGTACTGTGGGCCTACGTGATGACGTAGTGAAGGAGTGACGTTCAGGGAAATGAATATGCAGACAGAGCGGCAAGTTGATGGCCCTCTGTTTCATGAATAAAAGTGATTAAAGACATCGGTTCGGGTCCTGATTAAATTCAGAGTGCATTACCTAATAAAGATATAAGGTGAGCACACAACAATGGCGACGAGGATGACGTCCACCTTCTAAGGAAGAGGAGATAACGACGACGATTTTCGTGAGCAAGTTTAAGTTTGAGCTAACATGGCTAAGTCGGAGCTACAACCGTTTGCTTGCTGCACTGATCCAGCTACTCTCGGGCCAAGATGGACACGATGGCTAACATCTTTCGAGTTGTATGCTGACGGTAAAGGACTGATAATGAACGAGGATACGACCAATGCTACTAAACAAAGAAGACGCGCTCTACTTTTGCATTTGGCGGGACAGGACGTGCAGGATGTTTTCTTCACTTTACCAAACACGGGTGAGGTGACCGACTGCGCGGCAGCAGTAAGGACACTTGACTCCTACTTTGTTCCCCAAGTGAATGCAGCGTACGCGCGCCAATCCTTCCACAAGTTGTTCCAAAATCAGGGAGAAACGGTGCAACAGTTTGGTACACGTTTACGTCAGGCTGCGAAGGACTGTGACTTTCAAGGAGACAAGGACAATCAAATTAGAGACGCTATCCTGAGCAGATGCTGTTCTGGATACGTGAAGAGAAAGCTTCTCGAGGATGGACCTGGTTTGACTTTGGCTCGCACGTTGGAGTTGGCATCGCAATGTGAGCGAGTGGAAGAGCAACTAGCAGCAATGAATGGGAGCAGTATCAAGAAAGAGGGGGAAACGATCAGTCGTATCACAACGAAAAAAGGAAAGTTCACAAGGCCAAAAGGTAAATTGAAGAATTGTGATGACAATAAAGCAGAGAAGCAGTGCTACAGGTGTGGCTACACTGACCACATGGGTAAGGATCCCAAATGCCCAGCACGTGGACAAACATGTCATAAATGCAACGGTAAGGACCATTTCTCAAAAATGTGTCGTACCAAAGGACAAAAGAAGCAAAACGTTAATGCTGTAGAGCAGGGGTCACCAAACTACGGCCCGCGGGCCGGATACGGCCCACGGGACCGTTTAATCCGGCCCGCCAACCCTGAACAAATTGTATTATTAAACTTTTTTTTTTTTTTTTTGCTCATTTTGCCTGCAATGACTGCGTTTGCCCAGTAGATGGGGAAGCGCTCGCCTGCGCATTTACTACCGGAAGCCGTGTCAGAAAGCTCGGTGCACACTCACAAGTGCGTGTACGTACGGACATGGCGCACTCGCGCTCTATTTGTATCAGTCCCGAATTTAGAGCGTGGGCTGTGACGACAGCATTCTTGTAATTTGCGCGCTGAGCTTTCAGATGCAGTTTTGCGCTAAAGCCACCCACAAACCTTCCCCTGGAATCCTTCCATTAAAATGAGTGGCCCGAAGAAAAGAAGTGAGTGCCGAATGTTAAAAAAGAGTGGCCAATTTGGCTCGACGTACGCGACGTGACGTTCAGCCACATGAACGTCAACATCTACCCGTCAAAGATCGAGGTAAACGGACCAACACCTCGGATCTCGCCTAAGAATTGCCACAACAAATTTTACTCCAGACTATGACGCACTAGCAAACTTTAACAAAAAAGACAGCGGTGTCGACAAGCCTACTGGAACCTACAAAAGGATTATAAGGAAGGAACACAAGAACTTTAAGAGACTGCTCATATGTGTCAGAGAGGTTCTGCTCTGACAACTGAGCTGAACTTTTATCTGTTAAGATTGTGCATGGCACAACAGAAAGTTAATGTTCCATGGTTTTCTTTCTATGAAGAACCCAGAGAGAGTTATTTAGTTATTATTTATTTCCTGTTTTTTCTGTGAAGAACTCAGAGAGGGTTATTTAGTTATTATTTATTTCATTAATACGTAGTGTTATTTGTTTCCTGACTTTTTTTCTGTATAGAACCTGGAAAGGGTTATTAAATAACCGTTATTTGGTTATGTGTGGCTTTCTGGAAAACAATAAAATTTTTAAGCTCCCCTACGATCGTCACACTTTTTCTGTTACAAACTGACACCGGCCCGCCATCAGAGAAGGGAAAGGTTATGTGGCCCTCACAGGAAAAAGTTTGGGGACCCCTGCTGTAGAGACTGTGCACAATGACTATGCATTTATGGTGAAAGACTGTGAAATGCCTGAAAGACTAATATTTTGTGTAGGGGGAGTTGAGTTAAAAATGTTAGTAGATTCTGGGGCAACGAGTAATGTTATGGGAGAAAATGTTTGGGAGAAGCTAAAAGCTGAAAACATAAAATGTGAATCATATGTGCCCAAAGAGCAGAGAAATATGTATGCATATTCCTCAACCCAGACACTATCTGTCAAAGGTGCTTTCAAATGTGTAATCGAGATAGGTGACAGGACTGAAGAAGCTGAATTCATTGTGATTAGAGGTAATGGTGAACCACTCCTTGGTAAAATGACAGCTATTAAGCTTGGAGTACTAAAAATAGGGGAAAACGTTGCAGCAATCACAGATGTTAAAAGTATTCTGCAACAACAGTATTCAAATGTGTTCAAAGGAGTAGGTAAATTAAACACCAAACAAATCTCACTGTACATAGACCCAAATGTGAAACCAGTCGCTCAACCACTGAGACGGATACCCTATCATTTGAGGGATGCAGTCGAGAAGAAAATCAAGGAACTGACGGACATGGACATTGTGGAGAAGGTTGAAGGTCCTACTCCCTGGGTAAATCCGGTAGTGATTCTCCCAAAGAAACATGACAAAGACCTTAGGATGTGTTTAGACATGAGAAAAGCTAATGAGGCTATTGTGAGGGAGAGATACCCCCATCCCTACAGTGGATGAAATACTGCAAGGTCTGAATGGTTCTTCAATATTCAGTAAGCTTGATCTCAAATGGGGCTACCATCAGTTAGAGCTAACCCCAGAGTCCAGAGAAATAACAACGTTTGCTGTGCATAATGGTGTTTACAGGTACAAAAGACTGATATTTGGAGTCTCGTCCGCTAGTGAGCAATACCAGCACGAGATAGCCAATGCACTAGCAGGCATCGAGGGTGTGGAGAACATCTCAGATGACGTGATCATCCACGCTCCAGACCAGGTGACACATGACAAGCGCCTGCACGCAGTCATGAAAAGACTTTCAGAATGCGGATTAACACTGAATGTGGAAAAATGCCAATTTAACATGGACAGACTTGTTTTCATGGGCATATTGTTGACCCAGAAAGGCATTGGACCAACTGAGGAGAGAGTGAGAGCTGTTAAGGATGCCAGAGATTCAAAAACGGCAGCTGAAGTGAGAAGTTTCCTAGGACTGGTAGGATTCAGCAGTAGATTTATACCCCAGTTTGCAACGCTCTCTGAACCACTGAGGAGATTGACCAGGAAAGAGACTACATTTGTGTTTGGACCAGAACAAAAACGAGCATTTCAGACTTTAAAGACTGAACTAGCCGGGGCAGGTACTTTAGCTTATTTTGACAAAGAGGCTCCTACCAGAATAATCGCAGATGCAAGTCCTGTAGGGTTAGGCGCAGTGCTTGTACAAAAACAAGATTCTGAGGAGGTACCAGTGTGCTACGTTAGTCGTAGTCTGACAGATTGTGAACGCAGATACTCACAAACAGAAAGGGAGGCCCTAGCATTAGTTTGGGCATGCGAAAGGCTACATCCATATGTGTACGGACGTAGGTTTGACTTAATCACAGACCACAAGCCATTAGAAGTCGTATACAGTAAAAGATCCAAACCATGTGCTCGTATAGAGCGATGGGTCCTCAGACTTCAACCTTATGACTTTCGGGTGGTGCACATTGCAGGAAAACAAAATATTGCTGATTCTTTATCTAGGTTGTTGTCAGACACAGGGACAAAAGGAATACATGAACATGAATCTGAAGAGTATGTGAGATTCATTGCAGTTAATGCAACACCAAAGGCGCTTACCACACGAGAGGTAGAAGAAGCCTCTGCTGTAGATCCAGAGCTGACGGAGGTGCGAAATGCAATTGAAATTGGACACTTCGAAAAATGTAAACAATATGCACCCATTGTAAATGAACTCTGTGTGATTGGATACATTGTGTTACGTGGAAGCCGCATAGTTTTACCAGAAAAACTCAGAGCAAAAGCACTTGCATTAGCTCATGAAGGACACTTAGGAATTGTAGGGACAAAACAACATCTCAGAACAAAAGTGTGGTGGCCTGGCATGGATAAGGCAGCGGAAAAATACTGTAAAGCTTGTCATGGATGTCAAATAGTGGCCAGACCAGATCCACCTGAGCCTTTGAGGAACACAATCTTACCAGATCGACCATGGCAAGACGTGGCTGTAGATCTGTTAGGACCACTACCAAACAATCAGTCTATATTTGTTTTAGTAGATTATTACAGTCGCTACTATGAGTATGAAATAATGACGTCTACAACCACGGACAGAGTTATTGACTGAATTGAGGACATTTTCAGTAGGCATGGACTACCAGTGACGATCAAATCGGACAATGGACCACAGTTCAAATCTGACTTGTTCAGGGAATACTGTGAAACAAATGGAATCAAACATGTGAGAACACCACCAAAATGGGCACAAGCCAATGGAGAAGTGGAACGTCAAAATGCATCACTGATGAAGAGAATCAGGATTGCACAGGCAGAAGGGCTGGACTGGAAACGTGAACTGAGGAAATATGTAACTATTTACAGGAGCATTGAACACCCCACGACAGGGAAAAGTCCAGCTGAACTTCTTTTCAACAGGAAAATGAGAGGAAAGTTGCCTGACCTCTCTGAGTCCAAAACAACGGCTCTAGATGTTCGTGACAGGGATGCTGAACAAAAAGGGAAAGCAAAGCTTTATGCTGATGAACGACGAGGAGCCCAGTACTCAAATGTGGACATTGGAGACACAGTACTGGTACAACAGGACAAACAGGACAAATTCACAACACCATTCAATCCAACCCCACATAGAGTCGTGAGTAAAACTGGAAGTCAAGTGGTAATTGAATCCCCAACTGGAGCTCGCTACCACCGGAATACCACTCACGTGAAGAAATACCAATCATATGAGAATACTGAAGGACATGACACACCGAAGACTTTTACTGAAGGGGAGGAAAATGTACTGAGCAGAAATGTGGACAGTTGCAACCAGACACCACAAGAGGAAGCTCAGGAACCTGAAATGAGGCCCCAGAGAGTCAAAAAGATACCAGCAAAGTTCAAAGACTTTGTGACAAAGTAAAAGTAAAGGGTTGTGTCTGAATATATTGTTCACTGTTTAAGAGAAAAAAATGTTTATGGGTTACATCAGAAAAGTTAGACAATACAATGTTCGGTTAGCAAAAGATGATGATGTAAATTACATGGTCAATATTAGTATGTGATGGTACAGTTTATTTCTAAGGAAAGGGGGGATGTCATGTACTGATATTGTACTGTGGGCCTACGTGATGACGTAGTGAAGGAGTGACGTTCAGGGAAATGAATATGCAGACAGAGGGGCAAGTTGATGGCCCTCTGTTTCATGAATAAAAGTGATTAAAGACATCGGTTCGGGTCCTGATTAAATTCAGAGTGCATTACCTAATAAAGATATAAGGTGAGTGTCAGGGTTTTCCAAAACTATCTTGATCATATGATTATGTTGGAATGTATGTAACCAGTAATGAATAACCTTGGTAGATTAGTTTTATGCTTATGTTGGTGTGTAACCAGTAATAAATAACCTAGCTTGTTCCATCCTACGCAATGTCGTAAAACATCCCCTGCCCTGCTAATCTAGAGGTCAAGGGCCTTTTTTACTTGTCTATTCAGTCTATGGTCACCCCCACCCTTTTTCTCTTAATAAAGATGGTCTTGTGGGAAGCGAGAGTCAGACGTCATTCGATCATTGCTGTACGCACAGTGACGAATGGACTCTCCGCCTGCAGGTGCCCAAAACGACTAACTTGTCTCCGAGTGGTTCTTGCAAAATAAGTTAGAGTGAGCACCACTCTAACATTTTGGTGCCGAAACCCGGGACCCTCATACACACCATCTGACTGACGGAGGAAGACGTGCTGCATTGTCGACAAGCCAGCGTCCATTAGGAGGACCTGGAAAAGAAAGTCCTGGGAAGAGAACTTCTTCGCTGGGCCAGCATCTTAGGTCTGCCTTCGTCTGACAGATGTGGATTGGCGGGACCCGGCTGAACAGCGAACCAAGGAGACAAGTAAGTTAAAACCCTAAAGTTGTGTGATTGTGTTGTTGTGAAACGCGTAAAAGTGCACAGGAATAAAAATAGGCAAGACAGAGGATAAGAAGTCTTGAGGAAGGAGGGGGTGTTGTAGAGTCCCCCTCCGGATGAAGTGGCTCTTCTGGAGCAGTGGTTTTCAAAATATTTTTGTCAAATCTCACGTACCTCCGTGTACCCTGATTTGACAACCACTGTTCTAAGGGGACAACTTCGCGTTGGCAGGGCTGGGTAACTGGACGGTTGTCTTTAGTTCCCAGGGAAGGAAGGGGTGTTGTAGAGTCCCCTCTCCGGATGAAGCAGCTCTTTTTATTTTTTAAAAAGAGGACTTCGCGTTGGCAGGGCTGGGTAACTGGACGGTTGTCTTTAGTTCCCAGGGAAGGAAGGGGTGTTGTAGAGTCCCCTATCCGGATGAAGCAGCTCTTTTATTTTTAAAAGAGGACTTCGCGTTGGCAGGGATAAGAAATTTGTGTGGTTGAGAAAGTGTGATTGGTAGGATAAATTGACTAAATAGCAGTTCTAGCATTGATCCACGAAAATAATACAGGCTAGTAATTGTTCAAAGGTCAATTTAAACTTGCATTGAGGATCCTCAAAGAAAAATAATAAAAATAATAATAATAATAATAATAATTGTATAAACCTAAAATACCAAATTAAGATGGCAAATAAAAACAGTAGATCCCTAGCTCTTGATGGAGATGAGAAGTACATGGCGAGTAAATTTGTTAACTGTATGCAATACATGCCGAAGTGGAAGAAAAAGTATGGAGTAGAAGGGAAGTTGAAAGTTGAAGTGTGGAAGATAGTGGTTGATGTCTTGGAAGAGAGTGTGAATAGGAAGTCAGAGGGACTGAAAAAGAAAAGAAAAGAGAAAGAATTGATTTGTGCTAAAATATGGTTGAATGCTTCACAAGAGAGAAGAGAATAAATCCAAAAGACAGAAAGTTGAAAAGTGCTGCGACGATGTTTGTCAGGCCGGAAGACAATGAGGCCACAGTGCGCAGGCGCACTGTCCCGGCCACGGCTCCAGCCGCAGCTCAAGCAGAAGAGCAAGAAAGCCATTCCGCTCGTGTGCAAAACTTGTATACAACAACTATGCAGTGGGACAGGCATGCTGAAAAAGTTATCCAAAAAGGCAAATGTTCTGATGTATTTCATCTAGATGATGATAATGATCTAAATGAAGATACAACGATCTTCTTCCAAAGTTCCCAAAGGGGAGAGAAAGAGAGAGAGACCAACAAGGCCGAAGGTCACCATATAATTCAAAACCCCCATCAGATTCTGACAACTGTTGGAACTGTGGGAAACGTGGACACTGGTCAATAGAGTGTTTTAGAAGAAAAAAAACGGTGCCAGTCAAGGGGCAGAGGAAGAGGCAGAGGAAAAATCACATTTACAGCATGACAAGCTTCCTCTCCTTTGACCCCTCATGCTAATACAGAGAAAGAAGGAATAGATGCCCATATGACAGCAAAACATGTCATTGTCTGATTATTGGAACATTTTTTGGATTATTAGAGCTCCTGTCCATGCAAGAAGTATGACAATGCTGTTTGTATGCCCAACGACAAATTACCAGGGATCAAATTGTGTGTGTGCACGGAAGTTAGAATTTGCAAATCAAGTGGTAAATGAATGCAATTAGAAGATAAATAAAAAAAATTGGAGTGTACTGTCCTTGTGTGCGTGGGAGGGACTGGCTCATGGTCGACCACGGGAAATGGCCAGCCTGTGGCGAATCATTGGTGCTGGGACCTGCCCTACGCGCGCGAGAGCTGTGCATGTGTGTTAAAATGATGAAAATTGGCTAAACTTTCAGTGTGAAGAAATTTGTTAGACTGTGGTCTATCCAATTTGCACCGCAGAACAGAAACGATTTGGAAAGATAAAAATGAGAAAAGGAGAGAAAAATGTGTTTGCGAGCAGGAGTTGATCCACACTGGTGCATGTTGAGTGTTGAGCCCTCATGAGAAATTTGAAGGAGAAGCGACAGAGCATGCTTTCAGGAATTGGAAGAGGCAAAATTGTGAATTTGAGACATTGCAATGCTACATTTAATGGGAATAATTGATTGATGGTGTTATAAAATTATATGCGAGCTAAATCTGAGAAATTGAGTTTGTTAAATCTAAAAGCAAAGAAAATTTCGGATTGATTTGCCAGTGGTTTTTATGAGTTGAGTTTTTTTTGGTGGATTGTTCTATCGGGAACCTTGAGTTGGGGGTGGTATATGAGTGTTGTGTGGTGAGCTTGGATGAGTTGAGACCAATGTGATGGAGAGACTCCTTTTTGGAGACTGTGTGTGAGATGCAAATGAGCATTGATGAATGATTGCCTTGAATGATGGGAAAATACAGGTTGAATGGTTGGAGCTGTTGGCGACTGCTATGGAGAATTGGTAGAGCGACTTTGCTGAAAGAGTGGTTTTGAGTAAGTTGAATGCTGGAATGAAAAACATAGCTTTTGGATTGATGATTGACTGGAGAAAAACTGGAGAACCAGTAACACATGCAGAAGATGTGTGAACTGGGAAATTGAGAAGCGTTTTGGAAAGAAAGTCAAATTAAATGATGGAATCATATGTAGTAAAGAACACATCCTCCCAAAAAGTTTGTCAAGGTGTGAGGCATGGGCGTTGCCAAGCCTCAGAAGGAGGGAGTGAATAGGACAGATAGTGGAAGATAGTTGTTAGAAAAATGTATATATATGTTATCATGCGTTCTCTAATCAATGCCTTACCGCAATATTACTGCATTATATGCTTGCTGTTTGGCCTTGCTGTTTTTATGATGTACCACGGAAGGACAATTCCTTTCTAACAAAGACCACTTTGTTAGACAACATGCCTCATTGCTGTCTTGCACCCCAGATAAACCTCCAAGTGACCATTAAAGTCAGGGTTTCCTAACTATCTTGATCGTAGGATTAGGTTGGAATGTATATAACCAGTAATAAATAACTTAGTTTGTTGCATCCTACACAATGTCGTAAAACTTCCCTTGCTATGTTTTTACTTGAGGTCAAAGGTTTTCTCTTCTGTATCCAGTCCACTCAAACTCCTCTTCCCAGATGTCTTTATTAGTATGTAAACACCTAGTGATTTTTCCTTACGAGGCAAAGCCCACATGCTTTCCCCCTCCTTTCTTTAGGGGCTTGTCTCACACTGTGGGTAGGGCAAATCCAAATAAAAAGAGCGGGAGTGCCTACAGATATTTAGTGTGTGTAGAGATTGTATTAAGCTATCTGTACTGCACTCCTCGCGAGAAAAGACTTAATATTTCTGTCTCACTTGTGGTTTGTTTGCTGTTGCTCTTCTCTTAATAGTTATTCAGTCATTGAAATAAACCTGACAGAAATTGGGGGCTGGTCCGGGATCTCGACACGCCTTGAACGGTTCCAGCGGGCTCTTCGACGCAGGTGACAATCCTCGGCCGAGGTAAAACAAAAGCCCTTTGACGGGACTGTCTCGATCAGTCCGGCTGGACACCGGGAGGGTTGACGAGATCTTCCGAGGAAGAGAATCAGCAGACCGTGAGTAGGAATATTAATTCTATTAAATAGAAACAGTTAAATTCCGCAGGGGCGGATGTGGAGCCCCCTAGCTTTCAAGCTAGTTAAATTCTGCAGCAGGAGGGGCGGACTCCTCTGTTATTAAAAAAAAAAAAAAAAAAAAACCTTGAGAATTCTAGACCCTATCAAGTACAACTAGAAACAGTTAAATTCTGCAGGGGCGGATGTGGAGCCCCCTAACGTTTTATGTTAGTTAAATTCCGCAGCAGGAGGGGCAGACTCCTCTGTTCTTAAAAAAAAACGCGCGTGGTATGCTTGTGAACGGTTTGACTGAGAGTGATCTCATTTGAGCGCTCCTCTTAAATAGTAAGCGAAAGTCCCTACCCCGACATGAACTAAAATGCAAAGATTGGAAAATAATTGAAAGGCAGGATCCCAACCGATTAAAAAAAAGATTTCGATAAATGGGTTAAAAAATATAAATTTGAGGGACAACCAAATTATTAGGACTTAGAGGTGCCATAAACGAAACAACATAAATAAATCTTAAAGAAATTAAAGAAGGCATCTGATGATGTAGTGTTTTGGGAGAGAGAGAAAGAGAAAGAGAGAAAGAGAGGGAAAGAGAGAGAGCTCAGAAAGCACTGTATTGCAGGTAGGAAGATGATGAGACTGGGCCTAACAGTAGGCAGGCAAGAGAAAACCAAAATTTACAGAGTTAGAGAAGAAGGGAGAAGTCTAGAGAAAGTAGAGAAGCACGTAGAGAAAACACATGCTACAAATTCAAAACTAAAGATCATAGCGGGAGGAATACATAAATCATGCCCTCCATGCGGAAAAAGTAGTAATAGACAAACAAAAACGAAAACAAATGAAAGCTTCAAAACACACTTTTCTGGTAGATCAGCATAGTGACACTTTTTACCAAAATGCAGGCAGAGGACAGAAAGGCCAGAGAGGGCGAGCAATGTCTAAAGGAGGCTTTAGAGGCCGAGGAAGAGAAGTTGTGCAACCTCCAATAAAATGCTGGAATTGCGGAGAAAACGGTCACATGGCACGTGACTGCACAAATTAACAGAAACACTATGACTAGGCCAAAATCAAATCAGATCAGGTTTCCATGTAATGAAGTGGGAACCTGGCTGCCAAAATTAAGGAGAAAATTAGCTTAAATATAAGGAGATATTTATGTTAAAAGGATAAAGTAAGATAAAGAAACATTGAAGTTAAAATTTGCTAAATAAATAGAAAAGAATTACACGTAGTTTCTAAAAGTGAAATAGAGAATAAATCAGACAAGTAATACGAGCAAAAAGATGTTCTTAGTGCTTCTATGTGTTCTTATATGTTGTGCGTCATCCTTTTGTGCTGGTGTGTGTGTGCGTGTGCGCGCGGAGGATCCTCATGAATGGGTGTGTGTATGAGTGCGAGTGAGATGTGTTCTGTGGAAGAAATCAGTAATGGAGAATGTTCTGGAGGCTGTTGAGCAATAATAGGGAAATTGAGAAGTGGACGATGATGTGTTTAAGTTTGTTGGAGAAACTAAGATGAGCAGTGTGTGGCAGTAGAGAAAATAAGACGTGTGTGGCAGAAAGTGACTAGAATGGTGGCTTGATAGGACGAGAATGAGACAGCAAATGTTGTGTAGAAGACTGAAAGATGTTGAAGGTGAACATGATAGGGGAGGGCAACGGCAAAGTTGGCCTGCCCTTTGAGAAGGTGAAACTGATAAGCGTGCCTGCGCTCGCGCGTTGTCGCGGGGCGGGGCTGTCCGCGTGGGCCTTTGCTATGCTCGTGTGGGCGGTGGGCCGGCATCATGGTTGTTGCAGGAAATGGCCAGCCTGTGACCAATCAACATTGATGCTGCGCCCCCACCCCTCGCACGAGCGGTGCTGTGGCTGCGGGCGAAGCAAGGAAAGTGTGAGTTTCTCAGAGAATGTTTGAATATTTGAAGCAGGGTGATGCTTGAGGAAGATGTGACAATATTTGCATGAAGGATAAAAGGCACTGATGAGAAAACAAAAGTATAACCGAAACGTCAAAATAGAGGATGACGTTTGCGCAGCGTTATTTGTTTGTATCGTTTGTGAGCTGTGTCTCTGCTGTAAGTTTTTGTGTTGTCTGTGTGCCGTCAGTGTTATGTGTTGAAATTGGCTAATGTAGGTGCACAAAAGAATTGATTTGCACCGCAAAACAAAAGCAATTTTGAAAAGAAAATAAGAAGAAAAGAAAGGCAAGCAATTTTTTGTGGGCAGGAACTGGTCCACACTGCATTAATGAGAGATGGAAGGAACTTGCTTTCTGGGATTGGATGAAGCAAAATGATTAAATAACAACATTTCAAAGCTAAATTTAGAAGAAATAGTCGATTGGTTGTGTAAGGTCTACACAAGTTTTTACATTTGAGGATAAGAGAGTGATTGAGTTAGTTACAGTTAAGAAACAACAACAATTAACTATTATATTAATTTACTGATGGTTAATTTGTTGACTTTTATCTTTTCCAATTAGTGGATTGGTTTGACACTTTGAGGAAGGAAAGATTAGGATGTGGAACACGGGTTGAGACAACCAGTTACACACGCAAAGCATGTGTGCACTGGGACACTGAGAAGCATTTTGAAAGGTGTGTCAAAATTAAATGAAGATGAAATCATATGTAGTAATACAACGCTTTACTACATATGGATTCTCTAAATCGTACAATTGAGTAAAATAAAACATACTTTTTGACTTTTGTTCAAATTACTAAGATTCTTGTGATAAACGATGAGAAACTGATTGAAAAGAAACTACAAGAAACTACAACTAAGCTAGTTGTGGAAGCAGTCCAATTGCCACGACAAATAGCTATGTGCACGTGTGCAGGGCACGCACGAGACTGATAAGGTGTCAAGAGGTAACAAGCTTGCGGACGGAACCGCATAGCTGCAGTGCAAAAGACGCTTCAAATTTTATACACACAAGAAGCGGATTGAATTACTGAAACATTTTTAAAGATAAGCACCGACAAAGTCCATAGATTGAAATTCAATCATGGACAAAGAGAGGGGCAAGAGTAGAGAATGGCATCTATAAATGACCAGAGGACTGACCTATCCTCCAAAAAACCTATACAAGCGGGCAGCAATATTGAGCCATGGTTGTGTGTCGCATGGCTCAAGAGGAGGGATAGTGGGGCAGGTCAGTCAGCTTCATACAACATACGGATTTGATTCATATTCAAAACATTTTCAAAACAAAAGAAAATAAAATAAAAATTTTAAAAAAAATCGTAGAGCTTGTTTAACATGTGCTAAACACAATCCACAGGGTTATAATGCCTGGTCATAATAGATGCATTCTCAAAATGGTTTGAATTGGCTTCAACAAAAACACTGAATGCCTTAACAGTGGCAAAAACGTTATGTAAAAATAATAATAATAATAATAATAATAATACCGAGATATGGGATTTTGAAAATTAATTCTCGTGACAGAACTGGTATAAAGTGTGAAAATGTGCATGGGAAAAATGGAAGATCATGGACAAAATGTTTAGACCTGGTCAAGCTGTACATACATTTTACAAGTACTGTGGGTTTAACCCCGTATGAAAAATTGTTTGGGCGACAATATAGATTACCATGTTTTAAAACCAAGTGGAAAACTAAGGATGATTTAAATTTGGCATTTACATTTTATATTTATAATTAATATATTAAAGTCAAAAAGAACAAAGCACGTTCTCATTAAGAGCATTGAAAACAAAACGCTGGTGTTCTTCCAAGGGGGAAGGGCCACATTGAATATTGATAATTACATCAACTGCCATTAAAATAGCAGAAAGGTCAGTTGAGGTAGTCCTTGGAAATTACAAAAGGGTAATTTCTTTTGAGGTAACGTTCAATCGGGAAAAAGTGACCCAAAGGGAGCCTTACCTCTTAGAGAAATGCCGGGAACAAGAAAATGGAACAATGACGTTATTGCATGTAAGGTGGCTATCTTTGTTGCCACTTTGTTAACTTCAGCAATATGGTATTTGTGGGAACTAAGTCATAATGAGTAGGGGAGAGATGAGTGAACAACTTATATTGATCACTCCAAAAAAAATTATGCTGCATTGTAGCGATTTAAAAGATCAATTTGACCTTTGCAGGATGATCTGCTGTGTCAGATCTGGACTGCCATGAAAGTATGATGTTTATATGTGTACTTTGTCAACAACCGCTGTAGATGTTAAAGAATGGGATGAATATATCTAAAGTGAATGTGGATAATTTGTTTCAGGTAACTAGTATTAGAGTAAACTGCTAAACGAAGCAATTGATTGCTAATGGCAAAACAAGCTGTAAAGACAAACAAAATTTAATATGTCATATGTATGGGTTTGTGACCATTGCCTTATGTTGTACCGTCACCATTGATCAAAGATTGTGTGAAATCTATCACGTATATTGGATTATGAAATGTGTGACAGAGCATTCTTTATAGTAATATCCATTGAAGAAAGAAAAAAGAAGCCATTGCTTTCAGAGAATGTAGTCAAGCTAAATTGTATATGTATCAACATCCCAAGATCTGAAAAAAGAAAAAGCTGGTAAAAACCAAAATATCTTTGAATTTGACAGCCGACGATGATCTGACCGAAATTGATGCAATTGGTGTTCCCAGAGGAGTACCGGATAAGTGTAAGCTGGTGAATCAGATAGCAGCTGGTTTTGAATCCACCCTGTGTTGGTGGTGTACTCTTAACAAAAATGTCGACAGGATCAACTACATCCATTACAACGTGCAGAGGCTTGGAAATTGGACCGAGGCGGGTTTCAGGGCGGTCTACTCCCAACTGGCCGCGACTTCCCTCATGGCTTTCCAGAACCGAATGGCCCTTGATATGCTACTCTCAAAAGAGGGTGGTGTCTGCGCCATGTTTGGTGAGCAATGCTGCACATTCATTCCAAATAATACTGCCGCTGATGGAAGCCTGTCCCAGGCCCTTGAGGGCCTGAGGACCTTGAATGGGAAAATGAAGGAACGCAGTGGAGTGAACACGGAGGTTTGGAACGACTGGCTAAACGTGTTCAGACAGTACCGTACCCTGGTTTCCTCGGTCCTAGTCTCCCGTGCCGTTTTTTTCTGCTGTTTTGACCTTGTGTGGATGATGTTGTATTCCGTGTCTCCGGTCTCTAATCAACAGGTTAATTACAACTGCTATCTCTCCAGCAGCTGAGACTTTTTCGTTGCTCCAAGGGAACGACTTTGCGACTGACGAGGGTTGTCGCTCTAGCGATGGCTCCATATTTGAGGCTCCTCTGGTAAACCTGTCCGGTTTGTTTCCCGACTCTGACATTGATCAATCTCCTCCCGGGTGTAAATTTGTTCTTATGAATTGTGTTCTTACGGCTGAAAATCTTTTTTGAAATGGCCGCTTTTAGGTGATAAGATGGTCTCTGAGAACTTATGATAAACAGGAGGGAATTGTTAGAAAAATGTATATATATGTTATCATGCGTTCTCTAATCAATGCCTTACCGCAATATTACTGCATTATATGCTTGCTGTTTGGCCTTGCTGTTTTTATGATGTACCACGGAAGGACAGTTCCTTTCTAACAAAGACCACTTTGTTAGACAACATGCCTCATTGCTGTCTTGCACCCCAGATGAACCTCCAAGTGACCATTAAAGTCAGGGTTTCCTAACTATCTTGATCGTAGGATTAGGTTGGAATGTATATAACCAGTAATAAATAACTTAGTTTGTTGCATCCTACACAATGTCGTAAAACTTCCCTTGCTATGTTTTTACTTGAGGTCAAAGGTTTTCTCTTCTGTATCCAGTCCACTCAAACTCCTCTTCCCAGATGTCTTTATTAGTATGTAAACACCTAGTGATTTTTCCTTACGAGGCAAAGCCCACATGCTTTCCCCCTCCTTTCTTTAGGGGCTTGTCTCACACTGTGGGTAGGGCAAATCCAAATAAAAA
This sequence comes from Syngnathus typhle, assembly GCF_033458585.1. Classification (NCBI taxonomy): domain Eukaryota; kingdom Metazoa; phylum Chordata; class Actinopteri; order Syngnathiformes; family Syngnathidae; genus Syngnathus; species Syngnathus typhle. The sequence goes on from NC_083758.1 coordinate 1,347,562, forward strand.
GAGCGGGAGTGCCTACAGATATTTAGTGTGTGTAGAGATTGTATTAAGCTATCTGTACTGCACTCCTCGCGAGAAAAGACTTAATATTTCTGTCTCACTTGTGGTTTGTTTGCTGTTGCTCTTCTCTTAATAGTTATTCAGTCATTGAAATAAACCTGACAATAGTAATAATACAAACCTTTACGACATATGGATTTTCTAATACATTTAGTGTCATACTGTGGTAAAATTCTATTCTGGTATCATGCAATGTATATCTCACTAGTAAGCCTAAGTGTGACCGGATCATGTTTCGGGTCAGGTTCGTGCGGGATTGTTTGGGCCTTGGTCCATGATCTCATTGGCACGAGACATCTGGTTTCCATTAACAACTGACAAGATATGCACCCGAGTGAGGAAAGGGAGGCTAACTCATAAATAATGAGGAGATATTGGGAGTAATCTGTTGGTCCTTTCTTTAAGACCCTTCCTGGTGCAGATAGGTTAGCAACAAGAGAGATTTAGAGGTTCAACAGAAAGACAGTTAAAAGAACACAACATTATTAATTTGGACAGTTGCAGGCTAACAGGAGCATGAGAAAGAAGAGCTAAGAAGCGGGATCCAATTTGATCAGGGAGATTGGAAATTCACAACACCATATTCTAAGTCACATTTTTGAGCAAGCATGACACAGGTAATAACGTTTGAGAGGTCAAGACATAGATTAGGGCTAGATGTGGAACGCAGACCTCGTTGAGTTAATTTTAAATAATGATACTGAAGACAATGTACTGTCTCATTAAATAGGAACTATAGACAGAACGTAGCTCGAAAATAGGATGAGTTGCAGGACTTACAATATAAAGACGAGATCGCTGTTACTAGGAGAATTTGAAGTTTGGTAAACAAACGTTACTAGCGAATTGATGGCAGCAGCTACATTTGGTTACAAGTTTGATGTCCCAGTCTGTCACTCTCAGTGCCAGGATCCCTGAAAACTCAATCCCGAGACTCTGCCTGCAGCCATGGACGTCTACAAAACGGTGCCTGGCTTTGAGGCACCTTTGACCTTTGGCAAGGACAAAGAAAGACTATTGTTGTACTTGTAGGGGGACAAGTACACTCGGGAAGAAAAGACGACATCCTCGGGGACAAGAAAAGACAGTGAGAAGTGGAGGAACTCACAATGTTGAAGAAAAAATGGACATTTGAACAATGGACTCATTCGAGAGTGATGGATGGGTTGACTCAACAACAAAAGAACACCATCTTGAGAGGGTGAGGTGCGGCAAAAGATATGGACTTGAAATGTCCAACGACCAAATCGCACTCCGTGCTGTGGCGGTGCTGAAACTTCGTGGGGCTTGGGGTAAAGTGGAAAGGAGCTTCATTGTGCACTGGGTTTGACAGAACTGAGGAGATTTGATAAAAAATTGAATAATGCGTAGAGCTACAGAGAAACTCATCATAATCGGAGACTGAACAGATTTGGATAGGACAAATAGGCTAAAACGGTAGGAAACAAGAGCGAGATCTGATGTTTTGGCTCATCAGGCATAAGTCAAAGTCAAAGTCAAAGTCAGCTTTATTGTCAATCTCTCCACATGTCACAACACACAAAGAGACCGAAATTACGTTTTTCTCTATCCCACGGTGACGAGACACATAACACGATAGACATACATGTACGCGACACAATATAAAAACAAGAAGGCAAAAATTCTACCAATCAATAGTAAGAGTGATGAATAAATAATAAATAAACAGATAACACAATAAATAACGGAGCCAGCAAGCATAGCGCAAAAGTAAAAAACATCATAAACAAAAAGGCACAAACAATAAATAAGAGTAATAACAAATAATAAATAATAAGAGCCAGTGTGCATTCAGACAGTCCAGACAGTAAAAGTACAGGACGCTACGCAGAACGGGGGAGCGAGTTCAGGATCCTAACAGCCTGGAGCATGAAGCTGTTTGAGAGTCTGGAGGTGCGGGAGCGCAGGCTTCTGTACCTCTTCCCAGAGGGCAGAAGCTCGAACAAAGAGTGAGCGGGGTGACTCGCATCACTCACAATCGTGGTCGCCTTGCGGGTGAGATGGGAGGTGTAAATGTCCTTCAAGGAGGGGAGCGAAGCACCAGCAATCTTACCAGCAGTGTTCACTATGCGCTGCAGGGCCTTCAAGTTGTAGTCAGTGCAGCCGCCACCCCCAAAACAGCAATAATTGAGCAATTGAGTTAGATACATTTTAGAATAGGACATTTGGACTAAAGTGAATTCAGTCAAGAGGAAGCTAGGTTGCTCAATGTACCTACTCAATAAAATAGTAAATTCGTTGCACCACGGTGGAGTTTGGGTGGTCAGAATGTTGGATACGTTAAATTTTTGACTTTCACACAATCATGCATAGGAGTCGCACAAGGCGACAGTTAACAAGACAATGACTGCAGTAGGGATCACTTACGACTGCACCGACATGGAAAAGTAGAAGCAAGGGAGTTGAGTAAGGGATTATATGCGGAACAGTCCGCTATACAGTTACCAATAGGAGGTTCTATCAAAAGGAGCTACATGTGAGATGTATGGAATCCCTTTGTCTGTGTTCTGTGTTCTGTGTTCGTGCGTAATCTCTGTAAAGTTGTGTCAGGCTGTTGTCGTTTGTCTGAGCCTTGGGTGCGCGCTCGGTGTGTGTGCGTTTATGTGCACACCCTGTGTGTGTGCGAAAGTGTTAGGAAGAAGACGGCATGGATAAGGGAATCTCCTTTAAGACAGGAGGCAATAAATGGGAAAGCCCCTGTCATAAACGGTCTTTGGTTAGGAGGAATCATTAGGAAGTGCTCAAACTCTTCTTTCAAACACTCCTATCTGCCTCGTTAAAAAGGGCATTACAATTGACTACAGGAGTTGCAAAAAGCAGATGAAGAACATAGGTAGCATGATCAGGGCCCTCAGGCTGGAGGATGTGTCAAATGCAAATTTACTGCCGCCTGATCTTTCCTCCTCACAGGTCGACAACCCCATCAATCCAGGAGACTGGGTCTACATCAAGGTCATCAAAAGAAAGAACTGGGCCAGCCATGGTGGGAGGGACCATTCCAAGTCTTGCTGACTACCCCCCTCCGCAGTGAAGATTGCTGAACGACCCGGCTGGATTCACCTTAGCCAATGCAAGCTACAAGGAGTGCTGGACCCCTCATTTTGGGACGGTGGCGAAGTCTGCAAACAACGATCCCAACTCCGCTAGGCGGGGGGATGTCTCGGTGTTCCTGTCATCTTAGTAGCAACGGGGCTCCACATGCCGGGTGGATCCTCTGCTGCGTTGTGGTTGGAGCATGCTATGGTCTATGGACACATCTGAACAGACCAAGTGATAATGTTGACCGTGGGAAACGATGGTCACACGATGAGAACTTTGAGGACTGGTCATGAGACCCCAGAAACCCATACGAAACCAACGCTTGGTACTGGTATGTGAAGGTCGCTGTGAGAGCGCACACACAGGAGGGATGTTATCTGTGTTTCCAAAAACTCCCCTTGCTCCACACAAGTTCACTTGGAGGCCAGAGCAATGAATGTCACTGAAGCGAAATGTATGGCATCCATGGGAGGAGATTGATATCAACACCGTACTGTCAGTCAGTGACGCTACCCCTACCGCCCTGGACTCGCAGGAATGAATCTGGGATCAAACTATTTTGGATTAATCCCAATGTGACTGTTGGAGGACGACAGATGCCAGAAGTGGCCTAAACCAGGACGCTACCTGGAATGGACTACACGTGTTTCATCCAAGAAAACAAGACCCACGGATGCATTCACGACAACTGTTCTCCAGGAGGGAACTGGATGGGAGCTTTGGACATCACCGCTGTGTGCCAGGATGGGAGAGCCATTTCAAGGTGTATGGGCTCTCCTGCCAACATGGCTGTACCATTGGACGGGTCCTACTTCATTCGGAACGGATCATGGCTTTATTTATATTTTCTTATTGATAGCATTATGGTCGCCTAAGGCAAAGGGACCGTGTGAGACTTTTCCTGCGTATTAACATCGGCCAGCAGGTTTTTAGATCACACAATAAGTTTAATCTGGAGTATTGAGGAAAGTCCTCATCTTCACTGGGAGTTGTTGCTATCATTGTTTGTTGTTTTTGTCATGTTTCACCCTACACGCTCCCCAGCCCATTCGCTGTCATCTCAGTTTTTTTTATTGATTTTTTTATTATTGTTTTTACTATTCTTCTTTATATTTTCTTACTTATGTTTTATTGATCTGGTTCACATAATCGTATGATAAAACAGGAGGGAGATGTCAGGGTTTTCCAAAACTATCTTGATCATATGATTATGTTGGAATGTATGTAACCAGTAATGAATAACCTTGGTAGATTAGTTTTATGCTTATGTTGGTGTGTAACCAGTAATAAATAACCTAGCTTGTTCCATCCTACACAATGTCGTAAAACATCCCCTGCCCTGCTAATCTAGAGGTCAAGGGCCTTTTTTACTTGTCTATTCAGTCTATGGTCACCCCCACCCTTTTTCTCTTAATAAAGATGGTCTTGTGGGAAGCGAGAGTCAGACGTCATTCGATCATTGCTGTACGCACAGTGACGAATGGACTCTCCGCCTGCAGGTGCCCAAAATGACTAACTTGTCTCCGAGTGGTTCTTGCAAAATAAGTTAGAGTGAGCACCACTCTAACAGTGAGCACACAACATGAACTTGAATCAAATCCGATCAAGACGTCGTTGACTTTCTGCTTCATCCTGTGAGAATGAAGCTAACGGATTGTGATGTAAACTACTTTTTATTTGCCCAGTAGAGGGGGGCGCACCGCTCCTGGAGGTACTGCAATACCAGGTCGATGCATAGAGTGGACGGAGCAAGCCCCTATACCATCTCCCTGTTGCGAAAATCCAATATATACATGGTCCCCGGATAGGGAACGTATCAGATATTAATCTGATAAGAACAGATACTACACCTGGTCTTAGCCAAAAGGCCGAGAAGCGATGTACTGAAACTGGTCTGAGGAAACCACTTAAATAAAGAGACTGTGGTGTGCAAGGACTGGAGTCGGAGGCGGAGTGATAAATGACGGTGCCAACGGCAGTTGTTTTAATGACATTTATAATTAGCTTCTCTCAACCACGGGCCGACTCTTTTCCCTTCGAGATCCTAACACACACTCCTCAAACAGGAAACTCCCACACGTGTAAAACCTCCCACCGGAACTCGGCAACGTGAACTTAGGTTCCGGGTGAATTATGTCAACCCACTACACAAGCCCCCCCAGAATTCACCCATAGTCAAAATCCCCGCGCCGGAAAGGAACGACAGCCCGACCACAGCGGGTGTAGGTGGCAGGGGCTGGCAGGGGGTCAAGGGTAGGGGGCGCCGCCGGAAAGACCGCTGGGCTGGACGGTCGCGTTGTCGGTCGGGCAGGCGGGAGCTCGGTCAGGTCGGAGGGGCGAGGCGCTGGGGGGCGTCCGCGGCGTGGGGCCTGCGCCAATTCCAACGTCCGGGAAACATCCACGTGGGCAGGCTTAATCCTATCAACCGAGATAGTCTCAGGCCTACCGCCGATGTCCACGACCATGCTCTTACTCCCGTGCTGCAAGACCTTAAAAGGCCCGTCGTAAGGCGGACGCAACGGCCCGCGGTGGGCGTCGTGGCGGATGAACACAAAACCCGCCGAGCGTAGGTTGGTGGGCACCCGGGAAACAGGGGTGCAGTGCCGTGACGTGGGGACAGGTGCGAACGTCCCGGCAACTTCCAGCAGGGAGGACCGCTGCCCTGCCGCCGACCAAGGCGTTGTGGCGTCTGGAATGAAGTCCCCTGGAACTCGTAGTACCTGGCCGTAGACGAGCTCAGCGGACGAGGACTGCAAGTCCTCCTTAGGGGCCGTCCTGAGGCCCAGCATGACCCAGGGAAGTCTGTCCACCCAGTTGCCATCCACCAGACTGGCGCGTAGAGCAGCCTTCATGGAGCGGTGGAACCGCTCGCACAGCCCGTTAGCCTGGGGGTGATAAGCGGTGGTGCGGTGCAGCTTGACGCCCAGGCCTCCAGCAACCACATTCCAGATCTCGGAAGTAAACTGTGCACCCCGGTCCGAGGAGAGGTCTGAAGGTGTTCCAAAGCGCGCGACCCATGTGCCAATAAACGCCCGGGCCACGTCAGCAGCCGAGGTTGAGGAGAGGGGGACGGCCTCAGGCCAACGGGTCGTCCTGTCCACCATGGTGAGGAGGTAGGTGAAACCATGGGAAGGGGGGAGCGGGCCCACAAGGTCGATGTTGACGTGGTCGAACCTCCTCTCGGGGACAGTGAACGGCTCCAACGGGGCCTTGGTATGGCGGTGCACCTTCGCACGCTGACAAGCCACACACGAGTCGACCCAGGCCCGCACGTCCCTCTTCAGCCCTTTCCAGACGAACTTCTGAGCCACCAGCCTCACGGACGCTTTTCTGCCAGGATGGGACAGGCCGTGTATCGCCTCAAAGACAGCCCGCTGCCAGCCGGCAGGGACAAGTGGTCTAGGCTGGCCGGTGGAGAGGTCGCACCACAGCCTGACTCCTGAGTCGCCAACCGCGACCACCTCCAGACGCAGCCCAGTGTCAGAGTCTTTGAGCGACTGGATCCCAGGATCTGAGGCTTGGTCAGCACTCATACTTGAGTAGTCGAGCCCCAGCTGAACCGTGTGGACGACCGCTCTAGAGAGGCAATCGGCGACCACGTTGGACTTGCCGGCGTTGTGTCGGATATCTGTGGTGTACTCAGAGATAAATGACAGCTGACGCTGCTGGCGGGCGGACCACGGCTCAGCCACCTTGGACATAGAGAACGTGAGGGGCTTGTGGTCGACGAAAACCGTAAACTCACGGCCTTCCAGGATGGAGCGGAAATGGCGGATCGCCAACCAGACGCCGAGTAGCTCCCTGTCGAATGTGCTGTATTTGCGCTCCCTAGGGACCAGCTGGCGGCTGAAAAAGGCGAGCGGTTGCCAGGCGCCACCAACCCACTGCTCAAATACAGCACCAACTGCGTAGTCAGATGCGTCGGTTGTGAGGGCGACCGGGGCTCCAGGCGACGGGTGGACCAACAAGGTGGCCTGGCACAGCGCAGCCTTAGTATCCTCGAAAGCTTTGATCCTCTCGGGGGTCCAGTCGATGTCCTGGTTGGGGGTCTTACCCTTAAGGGCCCCATACAGTGGGTGCATGATGTGGGCCGCCCGGCGTATGAATCGGTGGTAGAACGTAACCATCCCAAGGAACTCCCGTAGCCCCCGGGCCGAACGTGGGCGGGGAAAAGCGGAGACTGCTTCCACCTTTGTCGGCAAGGGGGTGGCCCCATTACTGCCGATGAGATGCCCAAGAAACTGGATCGACGGCACCCCGAAGACGCACTTCGCCGGGTTAATGATCAGGCCATGCTGGTCGAGCCTTGTGAAAAGGGCCCGCAGGTGTGCCGCATGCTCCTCCTCCGAGGAGCTGGCGACGAGGACATCGTCCAAGTAGACGAAGATGAAAGGCATGTCCCTAAGCGCAGAGTCCATCAACCGCTGGAAGGACTGGGCCGCGTTTTTCAGGCCGAAGGGCATCCTAAGAAACTCGAAAAGCCCGAAAGGAGTCATCACCGCCGTTTTAGGGATGTCAGCAAGGTGCACCGGGACTTGGTGATAACCCCGCACCAGGTCCACTTTGGAGAACAGGTGCTTCCCTGCTAGATGTATCGAAAAGTCCTGAACATGGGGGACCGGGTAGCGGTCGGGCGTGGTGGCATCATTGAGGCGGCGGTAGTCGCCACACGGGCGCCAACCACCGTCCGGCTTAGGCACCATGTGGAGTGGGGAGGCCCACGGGCTGTCAGAGCGGCGAACAATGCCAAGGCGTTCCATGCTGGCGAACTCGGCCCGAGCAATTGTCAGTCTCTCCGGGTTGAGCCGTCGGGCCCTAGCGTAGATGGGGGGGGCCTTTGGTCTCGATGTGGTGCTCGACCCCATGTTTAGCTGTGGTGGCGGCAAAAGTGGGCCGTGTAAGGCTGGGGAACTCTCCGAGGAGTTTCTGGTACATGTCGCCCTCGGAGAGCGAACTGGAGAGACCCACATAATTCCCCTCATCGCGGACACATGCGAAGGAGGAGAAGGTTAACGCGTCCACCAGGCGGCCGTTCTTAACATCCACGAGCAGTCCGTGGGCGCACAAAAAATCTGCGCCAAGCAGGGGGAAGGAGATGTCGGCAGTGACAAAGTCCCATGTGAAACGCTGACCCCCGAAACATATGTCCACAGTCCTTGTGCCATACGTCCTGATGGGAGTGTCGTTGGCGGATGTTAAGGGCGGGCCGTGCAACCCTCCAGCAGCGTCGTCCACTGTAGCCGTCAGGACGCTTCTCTGGGCGCCGGTGTCACAGAGGAATCTGCGACCAGAGAGGGAGTCCTCAACGAACAGCAGCCGGTTCTTTTTGCCTGCGGTCACGGCCACTACTGAGCGCAGGCTTTGGCGTTTCCCGTCGTGTCGAAGTTGCAAGGGGAGCGGCACCTTTTAGCCTTGGCGCCAAAACGTGCATGGAAGTAGCACAAACCTGTGCTGGTGCGGCTGTCAGTTGCAGCGCGTCCTCTGCCAGGGGAAACGCCAGCGCTCGGGGACGTGTAGCTGCGTGTTGGGGCCAGCACACCAGGGGCGAAACGCTGGGTGGCCAAGTAGAAACGGTCCGCTTCCTCCGAAAGAGCACGCGGCTCCGTAATGGTCGTATTTGCGAGGGCCGTTTGGACGTGCGGCGGCATATGTCGCAGAAACAGTTCAATGAAAAGAAAATTCGGCTCTTCCCCACCCAGCAGGTTTAACATCATCTCCATGTGTTCAGAGGGTTTGCTGTCCCCCATGCCTTGAATAGCAAGCAGGCGCCGGGCTCGTTCGGATCGCGACAGTTCAAAAATCCTGAGGAGATAAGCCTTGAGCCCTGCATATTTATCCTGGGCCGGAGGGGAAGTGATGAAACTTACGGCTCTGGCTGCGGTGGAGCTTCCGAGTGCCGAGACAACGTGGTAGTAGCATGTGGCGTCATCCGTAATTCCCCGGAGGGCGAACTGAGCCTCCGCCTGTGCGAACCACGTTGCTGCAGAAGTCTCCCAAAACTCAGGCAGCCTAAGGACGGCGGAATGCGCCATGCCGTCTCGCTCGGTATTCTGTTCAGTCCCGGAATCCTCAGCGGGACTGATGTCAGGGTCACCAGTGTGGTGTGCAAGGACTGGAGTCGGAGGCGGAGTGATAAATGACGGTGCCAACGGCAGTTGTTTTAATGACATTTATAATTAGCTTCTCTCAACCACGGGCCGACTCTTTTCCCTTCGAGATCCTAACACACACTCCTCAAACAGGAAACTCCCACACGTGTAAAACATCCCACCGGAACTCGGCAACGTGAACTTAGGTTCCGGGTGAATTATGTCAACCCACTACAAGACTACCAATTCAAGTTACGGTTTAAATATATCGACTCATACTAATGCTTCTTTTCCTGCGCATCACGTGATTCCCGTTTCTTTTTGTGGTCAGGTGCGGAAGTCAACGCTGCTGCCATCTAGCGGTGTAACGGCATATACGCTTTAACAAATAATAATCACTCGCAGGGCACACAGAGACGAAAAACCGTCCGCACTCGCACCTACGGGCAATTTGGAGCGCTCAATGGGCCTATCATGCATGTTTGGGGGAAATGGAAGGAAACCAGAGTGGAGAACGTGCACAATGCAAACAAACAGGTCAGGGAGTTGGAACCGAACGCAGCAGAGCAAGCATGGACTCACAACGACACGTTTAGAGTGTAAACGTTTCCATAGAATTGCCAAACACCAAATACTTGTTCGAACTATACATCTTAGTTGAGTGTTAAGGCCTCCTAAATTTAGCAAATATATGAAGATCTATTTTTATTAAAAGGAAATGGTTGCTAGTGTGACACCGCCTGTTACTTTGGTGAGACCAGCAATGGGGTGGCCCGTTTGGACAAGCCGAAATCAGTTCACTCTTGTTTCTCTTCAGATCGTATAAATCTTTCGCCTTTTACTAAAGATTTCCGTGGGGAGGAACAGCAAGAGTATATCTCAATTTTTGATGCTCTGCGAAAGCGGAGCTTCCTGTACTTGTCAATGGAAAGTAATCAAAATTCCTGCTTTGTTGCTATTAATTCTGCCATAGCTTACAGGTAACATCCACCCATTCAAATATAAAACTATCTAATATGAGCAATAAATTAATATATTTTCTACTAATTATACTATATGTAAGGAACAATAAACGGAGCCATTTAGCCATTAATATATTTATTATTAAAGTTAATTCAGATTTGTGTCGAAGTTGTAAAGATTTAAGCCGTGTAAATGAATACAGCCATAAGTACTTCAGTACAAAAGTACTTCAGAAATACATAACAGGCTTTTGTTAATTGAACTAATACGACGATACTGTTAATCGACTGAGTTGAATATCAGGAGTACGCCACTACATTAGCTTAATTTTTATTTAACCAATTTCAAAGAACTACTCTGATCATGTCCCTCCCCTCAATGCTCCACTAGGAAGCATAGAACGCTCATCAAAAGTGGAGAATCTATGATATAAACATCATTATTCTCCGCTAGCTTCACGCTCAGGAAGGAACATCAATTCTCATCATCGTAGATGGCGAGGCCGTTCACTTTAGAAACACATATCTCAAGTTAATAACTATAGAAATGATCCCTGAAAGTATAGTCTTAATTCATCAACGAGGGGCGGCGGGAAGTCATCTGCGAGTGTACCATTTTTACCCAGAGGGCAACCACGACTAGTAAAGGACTATGTTTAGATTGTAGGGGTGTAACGATACATCGATACACATCGAATAATCGATATTATGCTCTACGATTTATTGGCATCGATGCTAAAGGTAAACATCGATTTATATCGCCGTGTTTGACCTCGGACATTAGACGCGACTTTATTTTGAAATCCAGTTCATTGTTGCTTGCTTCCTCTTCCGGGAGCAGGGAGCAGTGCGCGGCGTTGTTGTGTTGTGAGCAGAGCAGGCACGTGAAAGGGGAGTCGACAACTAGTACGCGGCTCCTGGGCTGGTGCTATGGCTAGTGTCCAAAAAGACGAGGAAATTTGCTCCCCTTTAGGCTTCAAGTCATTCGTTTGGAAGCACTTTGGATTCCAAAGAAAAGATGGCTCAACGGACAAGACACGTGCAGTTTGTAAATCCTGCCATGCGGTGATCAAATATTCAGGGAGCACAAATCTCGCCGCACATTTAAAGAAAAAACACGACATCAAAGTTAAGTGTTAAAGTAAGCAATTTGTATACTACAGTACTCTTGTAATTTCCTAAATAAAGAGTTTGCAGTACCTTGTGGATTTTGCGTATGAATTGTTATAAATCAGGATATTGTTCTATATTTTTTATTAAAAAAAAAAAATATCGATCGTAGAGCACTATATCGCGATATATCGTGATTGAATCGCAGCAGGCTTTAAGATATCGGCAAATATTGTATCGAAGTTCTTTATATCGATATTATATCGTATCGTGACAAAACCCGCGATTTACACCCCTATTAGATTGTATTAGAAAGAGTGCCGACGTCATTAGGGTATTTGGCAACACAGCCATCATTGGCTGAGCGCTCGATCACGTACCCACGATCCTTTGCGTCAATGTTTAGAACAAGCAATTTTTTAACACTTGTGTTACAAGTATACTTGTTTAAATTGTCTAAATTGTAAGGCTTTAAAACTGACTGTGTATACTAGGCTTTTGTTTTAAACATGAAGGCTTTTATTTAAAAACGACCATGTAAAGTAAAGGTTTTAAAATTAACATAGAGGCTTTTAAAAATGCCTATGGTAGCCAAACAATCAACTTTACATTGCAGACACGTTTCAGAATCCACCCGCCGTGAGTACTGATAACGCTTGCAGACACCAGAGAGAATATTTTATATTGCCCATCCATCCAATTTCTGTACTGATTCTCCCCACGGGGTTAGTAGGCGTACTGGAGCCTATCACATAGGGATGGGCGGATCGATACAAAAGTATCGATATATCGATCCAGGCTGCTCATTTTTGAGTACCGATCTCCCTAGCTAAAATATCTATACTTACAATTATTTAATTATATTTTTCCTCATTTTTTTCTGCTCCAATTTGACGACTTGCACTCATGCTAGCACTACTTTTCCTTCCGCCTGCTGCACCGGCGTGTCCTGCTCTGCTTTGCTCCCGCCCCCTTTTCTCACAAGCCAAGCCCTCCTCCTCCGCCTCCCGTTCCAATCCAAACAAACACAAACAAGCATGGTCACGGCGGCGGCCCAGTCCGAACGCAAGAGAAGTCTGGTTTGGGGATATTATATTTTACTTAATAACAACGAGGCAAAATGTGAAATATGTCACAAAACAATTAAATATTGTGGCAACACCACAAACTTGACAAAACATTTAAGCAAAATTCACCCCACGGTTCATGAAGAGCTGCAGTTGAAACGTGCCGCAGACACTAAGGCAGCGACGGAAAACCCTGCAGCCACACCGAGGCTAAGGTATCAAAGTACCTTAGAAGCAGCGTTTCAGAAAGGCAAGACATATCCAGGTATCAGGTGCTAACCAAAAATTGTAAGCATTTGTGGTTGATGTGCTATTTGAAGCAATAATTACTACGCTTTAGTCAGTCATTTATAAATAAAGTTTTCCCCTTTTCAATTTGTGGTCGAACGCCATACGTTTTATTTGTAACTCCACTTCCTATAAACAACACTAAAGTATTACAATATTAAATGTATGTATCCAGTGGCTTTACAAATTGATAGTTTTGCTGCTCATGACGATTAAGCCCTGCATCTCTGTTGGTACCATGTCTCTTTTTAGATTATACTAAAAGACAAAACTTTTTCCCAACAACAGAGAGAGAGAGAGAGAGAGAGAGAGAAAAGTAAAGAATAGCTCCTTTTTATTAAAGTTATACTATTAACATGCATATTCCACTAATGCACTAATGTCTAAAAAGGTTAATAATTCACGTGACGTAATACTTTTTTCTACAAAATTCAATAGATGACTTTCCAAGAGCAAGAATGCCACTGCATTTAAATCGTTTTTTGGGCGGGAAATTACACTTCCGGTATCGATATCGGATCGAATATCGGGTATTTTGGGTAGGAAATACTTGGTACCGGATCGATTCCAAAATCATTGGTATCGCCCATCCCCACTGGACATCATAAACTGGTGGCCAGCCAATCGTAGGGCCGATATGTTTTCTATTTTGTTGTAAAGGATAGAATTCTTCTGCTATTCACATTTAGATAAAGGTCATGAACTTGATTGAATCAAACCCTTTCAAGACGTTATTGACTTTCTGCTTTATCCTGTGAGAATGAAGCAGACCGATTCTAATGGCTTCCTGACTTAATGATCCTTTATTTGACCAGCAGAGGGGTGCACCGTTCCTGGAAGTACTGCAATACCAGGTCGATACGTGGAGTGGACGAAGCAAGCCCCTAATTCCATCTCCCGGTTCCAAAATTCAATTTAATATATGGTCCCCGGGAAGGGGACTTATCAGATATTAAACTGATAAGAACAGATACTACACTTGATCTTAGCCAAAAGGCCGAGAAGCGATAACCTAAAGTTGATCTGAGAAAACTACTTAAATAAAGAGACTACCAATTCAAGTTACGGTTTAAATATATTGAGTCATACTAATGCCACGTACCGACCACCGTAACAAACCTCAACTCTTAACAGTTTGGAATGATAATGCGTCACCGGGCTGTTTTCAACCTGTGCATCGGTTGCAGATTTTCGTGTGTTCGTGGAGGTTTAGTGTCACGTGGTTCACGTTGACCCAATAGAATAACAATGAACTGAGCTCCTGATGGGAATAGCTTTTAATGACCAACAAAACGAATTGGTCATTCGCCAAAAACAATCGGATCTTTTGATACATTTCGGGACCGAAGGCAAGATAGCTGTTTGACGAACATTTTGACGGGAAAAAAAACACGCAGCAAAAAAACACGCGGCCCACTTCGCCAAACTACTTCCTGTTTCCTGCTGTGGCAATTTACATTAACCCTCGAACGCCACCATCGCAGTGGAGGTGAATCGCATTCCAATCCACGCCAGCATTTCTTAACACTCATTTGAGGAAATTACGATCGTCTTTTGTTTCCCGATTTGTGTTGAATAAAAATCTGAAATTACACATTTGAAAATAACACACGGAAATCGGATCATTTCCATTTCTCTCATACCAAAAGTACACGGACCAAGACATACAACTGTTTATACGTTCAAAACTCACACTCAAAATAGTTGCCCAATCGATAGGTGACGCTGTTTGAAATATCAGGTATCCATAATCCTGTGCGCCAACAATGTTTCAAGGAAAAAACACATTGATGAACACAAAATACTCATTTAAACTGTCTATTTAGGTTGAGTCCTTCTAAATGTAGTAAATCTATGAACGTCTATTGTTTGTATTAGAAGGAATGGTTGCTGCAATTTCACCGATCGCCTTTTACTAAAGATTTCCGTGGGGAGGAACAATGAGAGTTCATCTCAATTTTTTGATGCTCTGCGAAAGCGGAGCCACCTATACTTGTCAATGGGAAATAGTTAGTAGTCCTGCCTTGTAGTTATTAATTCTGCTAAAGTTTACAGACCAAATTGGTTAAGCTTTAGGGACAGCTTTTGGTGACATCCACCCATTCAAATATAAAACTATTGATTATGCATTGAGCAATAAATTAATATATTTTCCACAAATTATACTATATGTAAGGAACAATAATAGGAGCCATTTAGCTATTAAAGTATTAATATAAAAATACCCTCGTAAATACCCATAAACTGATGCTTTGCTTCTCTTTCTACTGCCTCCACGCCTTTGTTCACCTCCTTTTTCTTAGAGTTGCCATCTAGTGGTGGTGGCAGCATAAGAAATGAAGTAAAAACATACCCATCATGCATTGCCTCTTTTCACCTGAGAACCATATGAATTTGTATTTATAGAAAATCTCCAACAGTACCGCAGAAAGATATATATTTCTTTTTCTGAGCAAGTTTAGAAAATGACATTCTCTTAAAAATTTGAGAACAAGGATTGTACTAAAAATTTCTGGCACAATTTCTGATTTAAAGAAAGACATTTTGATCATATTTTTTCGTATATCCTTGCTGCCAGCCGCCATGAACTTGAATCAATGACGTCATTGACCCTCTGCTTTATCCTGTGAGAATGAAGCTAACGGACTGTGATGTAAACTACTCTTGATTTGACCAGTAGAGTAGGGGGTGCAAAAATCAGTTGTATGTCTGGGTCCACGTACCTTTTGGCCATTAGTTTTTCTTTATAGTGTAGGTAAATGGAGAACGGGAAATGATCCGTGGGGCTATTCCAGAAAGCAGGTTATATGAAAGTTATATCATATACGTTCGTATCAATAACGGGTCGGGAACGTAGTAATTACATTTTATTTTGCAATTACTAATTTGTTGAATGAAGTTCGGCAAGTAGGTGCACAGTTGCAGAGCACAGCTTGATGCACCAACTGTATGTGGCGACCATGAAATTTGGCTTCGTGTGAGGGATTTTGTATTGTACAGGAGAATCAGGGGAGAGCGCGAACGCAGTCCCCCACTACCAGAAATTGTGCAGTCGAGATTCCCACATTTGGGGAATTCGCACGGGTCAGCACAACCGGAGTGCAATGGCTGAGCCACACCCTGGGTGAACCACCTTCTTGATCATGGTATCTCCCCTGCCAGGTAAGTATGAGTTGTATACGTCGCCGGGGCCGACGTTTTCACCGCGCACACCATCTACAGTCAGAGGCTAATTTGGTACAAAAGTGTGAGCACACGTATTCAGTGGATGAGACAGCATTCGTAGAACTGTTAACATAGTACACCTTTAGTCATTCAAAACCAAAACATTTTAAATTAAGTAAAAAATAGATTCAGAAACATGACCATCATGCCTTGCTTCTTTTTCTACTGCCTCCACGTCTTTGTTCACCTCCTTTTTCCTAGAGTCGCCGTCTAGTGGTGATGCCAGCAACTATAATAAACCGATAAATGAAGTCAAAACATGCCCATCATGCAGTGCCTCTTTTCTCCTGAGAACCCTAAAACGGTATGAATTTGTATTTATTGAACAATGATAGGAAAATCTCAAGCAAAAAAAGACATTTTGACCATATTTTAGAACAGTTACGTAAATTCTTGCTGCCGCCTAAGATGAACCGTCATGAACTGTCATGTACTGATATTGTACTGTGGGCCTACGTGATGACGTAGTGAAGGAGTGACATTCAGGGAAATGAATATGCAGACAGAGCGGCAAGTTGATGGCCCTCTGTTTCATGAATAAAAGTGATTAAAGACATCGGTTCGGGTCCTGATTAAATTCAGAGTGCATTACCTAATAAAGATATAAGGTGAGCACACAACAATGGCGACGAGGATGACGTCCACCTTCTAAGGAAGAGGAGATAACGACGACGATTTTCGTGAGCAAGTTTAAGTTTGAGCTAACATGGCTAAGTCGGAGCTACAACCGTTTGCTTGCTGCACTGATCCAGCTACTCTCGGGCCAAGATGGACACGATGGCTAACATCTTTCGAGTTGTATGCTGACGGTAAAGGACTGATAATGAACGAGGATACGACCAATGCTACTAAACAAAGAAGACGCGCTCTACTTTTGCATTTGGCGGGACAGGACGTGCAGGATGTTTTCTTCACTTTACCAAACACGGGTGAGGTGACCGACTGCGCGGCAGCAGTAAGGACACTTGACTCCTACTTTGTTCCCCAAGTGAATGCAGCGTACGCGCGCCAATCCTTCCACAAGTTGTTCCAAAATCAGGGAGAAACGGTGCAACAGTTTGGTACACGTTTACGTCAGGCTGCGAAGGACTGTGACTTTCAAGGAGACAAGGACAATCAAATTAGAGACGCTATCCTGAGCAGATGCTGTTCTGGATACGTGAAGAGAAAGCTTCTCGAGGATGGACCTGGTTTGACTTTGGCTCGCACGTTGGAGTTGGCATCGCAATGTGAGCGAGTGGAAGAGCAACTAGCAGCAATGAATGGGAGCAGTATCAAGAAAGAGGGGGAAACGATCAGTCGTATCACAACGAAAAAAGGAAAGTTCACAAGGCCAAAAGGTAAATTGAAGAATTGTGATGACAATAAAGCAGAGAAGCAGTGCTACAGGTGTGGCTACACTGACCACATGGGTAAGGATCCCAAATGCCCAGCACGTGGACAAACATGTCATAAATGCAACGGTAAGGACCATTTCTCAAAAATGTGTCGTACCAAAGGACAAAAGAAGCAAAACGTTAATGCTGTAGAGACTGTGCACAATGACTATGCATTTATGGTGAAAGACTGTGAAATGCCTGAAAGACTAATATTTTGTGTAGGGGGAGTTGAGTTAAAAATGTTAGTAGATTCTGGGGCAACGAGTAATGTTATGGGAGAAAATGTTTGGGAGAAGCTAAAAGCTGAAAACATAAAATGTGAATCATATGTGCCCAAAGAGCAGAGAAATATGTATGCATATTCCTCAACCCAGACACTATCTGTCAAAGGTGCTTTCAAATGTGTAATCGAGATAGGTGACAGGACTGAAGAAGCTGAATTCATTGTGATTAGAGGTAATGGTGAACCACTCCTTGGTAAAATGACAGCTATTAAGCTTGGAGTACTAAAAATAGGGGAAAACGTTGCAGCAATCACAGATGTTAAAAGTATTCTGCAACAACAGTATTCAAATGTGTTCAAAGGAGTAGGTAAATTAAACACCAAACAAATCTCACTGTACATAGACCCAAATGTGAAACCAGTCGCTCAACCACTGAGACGGATACCCTATCATTTGAGGGATGCAGTCGAGAAGAAAATCAAGGAACTGATGGACATGGACATTGTGGAGAAGGTTGAAGGTCCTACTCCCTGGGTAAATCCGGTAGTGATTCTCCCAAAGAAACATGACAAAGACCTTAGGATGTGTTTAGACATGAGAAAAGCTAATGAGGCTATTGTGAGGGAGAGATACCCCCATCCCTACAGTGGATGAAATACTGCAAGGTCTGAATGGTTCTGCAATATTCAGTAAGCTTGATCTCAAATGGGGCTACCATCAGTTAGAGCTAACCCCAGAGTCCAGAGAAATAACAACGTTTGCTGTGCATAATGGTGTTTACAGGTACAAAAGACTGATATTTGGAGTCTCGTCCGCTAGTGAGCAATACCAGCACGAGATAGCCAATGCACTAGCAGGCATCGAGGGTGTGGAGAACATCTCAGATGACGTGATCATCCACGCTCCAGACCAGGTGACACATGACAAGCGCCTGCACGCAGTCATGAAAAGACTTTCAGAATGCGGATTAACACTGAATGTGGAAAAATGCCAATTTAACATGGACAGACTTGTTTTCATGGGCATATTGTTGACCCAGAAAGGCATTGGACCAACTGAGGAGAGAGTGAGAGCTGTTAAGGATGCCAGAGAACCAAAAACGGCAGCTGAAGTGAGAAGTTTCCTAGGACTGGTAGGATTCAGCAGTAGATTTATACCCCAGTTTGCAACGCTCTCTGAACCACTGAGGAGATTGACCAGGAAAGAGACTACATTTGTGTTTGGACCAGAACAAAAACGAGCATTTCAGACTTTAAAGACTGAACTAGCCGGGGCAGGTACTTTAGCTTATTTTGACAAAGAGGCTCCTACCAGAATAATCGCAGATGCAAGTCCTGTAGGGTTAGGCGCAGTGCTTGTACAAAAACAAGATTCTGAGGAGGTACCAGTGTGCTACGTTAGTCGTAGTCTGACAGATTGTGAACGCAGATACTCACAAACAGAAAGGGAGGCCCTAGCATTAGTTTGGGCATGCGAAAGGCTACATCCATATGTGTACGGACGTAGGTTTGACTTAATCACAGACCACAAGCCATTAGAAGTCGTATACAGTAAAAGATCCAAACCATGTGCTCGTATAGAGCGATGGGTCCTCAGACTTCAACCTTATGACTTTCGGGTGGTGCACATTGCAGGAAAACAAAATATTGCTGATTCTTTATCTAGGTTGTTGTCAGACACAGGGACAAAAGGAATACATGAACATGAATCTGAAGAGTATGTGAGATTCATTGCAGTTAATGCAACACCAAAGGCGCTTACCACACGAGAGGTAGAAGAAGCCTCTGCTGTAGATCCAGAGCTGACGGAGGTGCGAAATGCAATTGAAATTGGACACTTCGAAAAATGTAAACAATATGCACCCATTGTAAATGAACTCTGTGTGATTGGATACATTGTGTTACGTGGAAGCCGCATAGTTTTACCAGAAAAACTCAGAGCAAAAGCACTTGCATTAGCTCATGAAGGACACTTAGGAATTGTAGGGAAAAAACAACATCTCAGAACAAAAGTGTGGTGGCCTGGCATGGATAAGGCAGCGGAAAAATACTGTAAAGCTTGTCATGGATGTCAAATAGTGGCCAGACCAGATCCACCTGAGCCTTTGAGGAACACAATCTTACCAGATCGACCATGGCAAGACGTGGCTGTAGATCTGTTAGGACCACTACCAAACAATCAGTCTATATTTGTTTTAGTAGATTATTACAGTCGCTACTATGAGTATGAAATAATGACGTCTACAACCACGGACAGAGTTATTGACTGAATTGAGGACATTTTCAGTAGGCATGGACTACCAGTGACGATCAAATCGGACAATGGACCACAGTTCAAATCTGACTTCTTCAGGGAATACTGTGAAACAAATGGAATCAAACATGTGAGAACACCACCAAAATGGGCACAAGCCAATGGAGAAGTGGAACGTCAAAATGCATCACTGATGAAGAGAATCAGGATTGCACAGGCAGAAGGGCTGGACTGGAAACGTGAACTGAGGAAATATGTAACTATTTACAGGAGCATTGAACACCCCACGACAGGGAAAAGTCCAGCTGAACTTCTTTTCAACAGGAAAATGAGAGGAAAGTTGCCTGACCTCTCTGAGTCCAAAACAACGGCTCTAGATGTTCGTGACAGGGATGCTGAACAAAAAGGGAAAGCAAAGCTTTATGCTGATGAACGACGAGGAGCCCAGTACTCAAATGTGGACATTGGAGACACAGTACTGGTACAACAGGACAAACAGGACAAATTCACAACACCATTCAATCCAACCCCACATAGAGTCGTGAGTCAAACTGGAAATCAAGTGGTAATTGAATCCCCAACTGGAGCTCGCTACCACCGGAATACCACTCACGTGAAGAAATACCAATCATATGAGAATACTGAAGGACATGACACACCGAAGACTTTTACTGAAGGGGAGGAAAATGTACTGAGCAGAAATGTGGACAGTTGCAACCAGACACCACAAGAGGAAGCTCAGGAACCTGAAATGAGGCCCCAGAGAGTCAAAAAGATACCAGCAAAGTTCAAAGACTTTGTGACAAAGTAAAAGTAAAGGGTTGTGTCTGAATATATTGTTCACTGTTTAAGAGAAAAAAATGTTTATGGGTTACATAAGAAAAGTTAGACAATACAATGTTCGGTTAGCAAAAGATGATGATGTAAATTACATGGTCAATATTAGTATGTGATGGTACAGTTTATTTCTAAGGAAAGGGGGGATGTCATGTACTGATATTGTACTGTGGGCCTACGTGATGACGTAGTGAAGGAGTGACGTTCAGGGAAATGAATATGCAGACAGAGCGGCAAGTTGATGGCCCTCTGTTTCATGAATAAAAGTGATTAAAGACATCGGTTCGGGTCCTGATTAAATTCAGAGTGCATTACCTAATAAAGATATAAGGTGAGTGTCAGGGTTTTCCAAAACTATCTTGATCATATGATTATGTTGGAATGTATGTAACCAGTAATGAATAACCTTGGTAGATTAGTTTTATGCTTATGTTGGTGTGTAACCAGTAATAAATAACCTAGCTTGTTCCATCCTACACAATGTCGTAAAACATCCCCTGCCCTGCTAATCTAGAGGTCAAGGGCCTTTTTTACTTGTCTATTCAGTCTATGGTCACCCCCACCCTTTTTCTCTTAATAAAGATGGTCTTGTGGGAAGCGAGAGTCAGACGTCATTCGATCATTGCTGTACGCACAGTGACGAATGGACTCTCCGCCTGCAGGTGCCCAAAATGACTAACTTGTCTCCGAGTGGTTCTTGCAAAATAAGTTAGAGTGAGCACCACTCTAACAGTGAGCACACAACATGAACTTGAATCAAATCCGATCAAGACGTCGTTGACTTTCTGCTTCATCCTGTGAGAATGAAGCTAACGGATTGTGATGTAAACTACTTTTTATTTGCCCAGTAGAGGGGGGCGCACCGCTCCTGGAGGTACTGCAATACCAGGTCGATGCATAGAGTGGACGGAGCAAGCCCCTATACCATCTCCCTGTTGCGAAAATCCAATATATACATGGTCCCCGGATAGGGAACGTATCAGATATTAATCTGATAAGAACAGATACTACACCTGGTCTTAGCCAAAAGGCCGAGAAGCGATGTACTGAAACTGGTCTGAGGAAACCACTTAAATAAAGAGACTGTGGTGTGCAAGGACTGGAGTCGGAGGCGGAGTGATAAATGACGGTGCCAACGGCAGTTGTTTTAATGACATTTATAATTAGCTTCTCTCAACCACGGGCCGACTCTTTTCCCTTCGAGATCCTAACACACACTCCTCAAACAGGAAACTCCCACACGTGTAAAACATCCCACCGGAACTCGGCAACGTGAACTTAGGTTCCGGGTGAATTATGTCAACCCACTACACAAGCCCCCCCAGAATTCACCCATAGTCAAAATCCCCGCGCCGGAAAGGAACGACAGCCCGACCACAGCGGGTGTAGGTGGCAGGGGCTGGCAGGGGGTCAAGGGTAGGGGGCGCCGCCGGAAAGACCGCTGGGCTGGACGGTCGCGTTGTCGGTCGGGCAGGCGGGAGCTCGGTCAGGTCGGAGGGGCGAGGCGCTGGGGGGCGTCCGCGGCGTGGGGCCTGCGCCAATTCCAACGTCCGGGAAACATCCACGTGGGCAGGCTTAATCCTATCAACCGAGATAGTCTCAGGCCTACCGCCGATGTCCACGACCATGCTCTTACTCCCGTGCTGCAAGACCTTAAAAGGCCCGTCGTAAGGCGGACGCAACGGCCCGCGGTGGGCGTCGTGGCGGATGAACACAAAACCCGCCGAGCGTAGGTTGGTGGGCACCCGGGAAACAGGGGTGCAGTGCCGTGACGTGGGGACAGGTGCGAACGTCCCGGCAACTTCCAGCAGGGAGGACCGCTGCCCTGCCGCCGACCAAGGCGTTGTGGCGTCTGGAATGAAGTCCCCTGGAACTCGTAGTACCTGGCCGTAGACGAGCTCAGCGGACGAGGACTGCAAGTCCTCCTTAGGGGCCGTCCTGAGGCCCAGCATGACCCAGGGAAGTCTGTCCACCCAGTTGCCATCCACCAGACTGGCGCGTAGAGCAGCCTTCATGGAGCGGTGGAACCGCTCGCACAGCCCGTTAGCCTGGGGGTGATAAGCGGTGGTGCGGTGCAGCTTGACGCCCAGGCCTCCAGCAACCACATTCCAGATCTCGGAAGTAAACTGTGCACCCCGGTCCGAGGAGAGGTCTGAAGGTGTTCCAAAGCGCGCGACCCATGTGCCAATAAACGCCCGGGCCACGTCAGCAGCCGAGGTTGAGGAGAGGGGGACGGCCTCAGGCCAACGGGTCGTCCTGTCCACCATGGTGAGGAGGTAGGTGAAACCATGGGAAGGGGGGAGCGGGCCCACAAGGTCGATGTTGACGTGGTCGAACCTCCTCTCGGGGACAGTGAACGGCTCCAACGGGGCCTTGGTATGGCGGTGCACCTTCGCACGCTGACAAGCCACACACGAGTCGACCCAGGCCCGCACGTCCCTCTTCAGCCCTTTCCAGACGAACTTCTGAGCCACCAGCCTCACGGACGCTTTTCTGCCAGGATGGGACAGGCCGTGTATCGCCTCAAAGACAGCCCGCTGCCAGCCGGCAGGGACAAGTGGTCTAGGCTGGCCGGTGGAGAGGTCGCACCACAGCCTGACTCCTGAGTCGCCAACCGCGACCACCTCCAGACGCAGCCCAGTGTCAGAGTCTTTGAGCGACTGGATCCCAGGATCTGAGGCTTGGTCAGCACTCATACTTGAGTAGTCGAGCCCCAGCTGAACCGTGTGGACGACCGCTCTAGAGAGGCAATCGGCGACCACGTTGGACTTGCCGGCGATGTGTCGGATATCTGTGGTGTACTCAGAGATAAATGACAGCTGACGCTGCTGGCGGGCGGACCACGGCTCAGCCACCTTGGACATAGAGAACGTGAGGGGCTTGTGGTCGACGAAAACCGTAAACTCACGGCCTTCCAGGATGGAGCGGAAATGGCGGATCGCCAACCAGACGCCGAGTAGCTCCCTGTCGAATGTGCTGTATTTGCGCTCCCTAGGGACCAGCTGGCGGCTGAAAAAGGCGAGCGGTTGCCAGGCGCCACCAACCCACTGCTCAAATACAGCACCAACTGCGTAGTCAGATGCGTCGGTTGTGAGGGCGACCGGGGCTCCAGGCGACGGGTGGACCAACAAGGTGGCCTGGCACAGCGCAGCCTTAGTATCCTCGAAAGCTTCGATCCTCTCGGGGGTCCAGTCGATGTCCTGGTTGGGGGTCTTACCCTTAAGGGCCCCATACAGTGGGTGCATGATGTGGGCCGCCCGGCGTATGAATCGGTGGTAGAACGTAACCATCCCAAGGAACTCCCGTAGCCCCCGGGCCGAACGTGGGCGGGGAAAAGCGGAGACTGCTTCCACCTTTGTCGGCAAGGGGGTGGCCCCATTACTGCCGATGAGATGCCCAAGAAACTGGATCGACGGCACCCCGAAGACGCACTTCGCCGGGTTAATGATCAGGCCATGCTGGTCGAGCCTTGTGAAAAGGGCCCGCAGGTGTGCCGCATGCTCCTCCTCCGAGGAGCTGGCGACGAGGACATCGTCCTAGACATGAAAGGCATGTCCCTAAGTGCAGAGTCCATCAACCGCTGGAAGGACTGGGCCGCGTTTTTCAGGCCGAAGGGCATCCTAAGAAACTCGAAAAGCCCGAAAGGAGTCACCACCACCGTTTTAGGGATGTCAGCAAGGTGCACCGGGACGTGGTGATAACCCCGCACCAGGTCCACTTTGGAGAACAGGTGCTTCCCTGCTAGATGTATCAAAAAGTCCTGAACATGGGGGACCGGGTAGCGGTCGGGCGTGGTGGCATCATTGAGGCGGCGGTAGTCGCCACACGGGCGCCAACCACCATCCGGCTTAGGCACCATGTGGAGTGGGGAGGCCCACGGGCTGTCAGAGCGGCGAACAATGCCAAGGCGTTCCATGCTGGCGAACTCGGCCCGAGCAATTGTCAGTCTCTCCGGGTTGAGCGGCAAAAGTGGGCCGTGTAAGGCTGGGGAACTCTCCGAGGAGTTTCTGGTACATGTCGCCCTCGGAGAGCGAACTGGAGAGACCCACATAATTCCCCTCATCGCGGACACATGCGAAGGAGGAGAAGGTTAACGCGTCCACCAGGCGGCCGTTCTTAACATCCACGAGCAGTCCGTGGGCGCACAAAAAATCTGCGCCAAGCAGGGGGAAGGAGATGTCGGCAGTGACAAAGTCCCATGTGAAACACTGACCCCCGAAACATATGTCCACAGTCCTTGTGCCATACGTCCTGATGGGGGTGTCGTTGGCGGATGTTAAGGGCGGGCCGTGCAACCCTCCAGCAGCGTCGTCCACTGTAGCCGGCAGGACGCTTCTCTGGGCGCCGGTGTCACAGAGGAATCTGCGACCAGAGAGGGAGTCCTCAACGAACAGCAGCCGGTTCTTTTTGCCTGCGGTCACGGCCACTACTGAGCGCAGGCTTTGGCGTTTCCCGTCGTGTCGAAGTTGCAAGGGGAGCGGCACCTTTTAGCCTTGGCGCCAAAACGTGCATGGAAGTAGCACAAACCTGTGCTGGTGCGGCTGTCAGTTGCAGCGCGTCCTCTGCCAGGGGCAACGCCAGCGCTCGGGGACGTGTAGCTGCGTGTTGGGGCCAGCACACCAGGGGCGAAATGCTGGGTGGCCAAGTAGAAACGGTCCGCTTCCTCCGAAAGAGCACGCGGCTCCGTAATGGTCGTATTTGCGAGGGCCGTTTGGACGTGCGGCGGCATATGTCGCAGAAACAGTTCAATGAAAAGAAAATTCGGCTCTTCCCCACCCAGCAGGTTTAACATCATCTCCATGTGTTCAGAGGGTTTGCTGTCCCCCATGCCTTGAATAGCAAGCAGGCGCCGGGCTCGTTCGGATCGCGACAGTTCAAAAATCCTGAGGAGATAAGCCTTGAGCCCTGCATATTTATCCTGGGCCGGAGGGGAAGTGATGAAACTTACAGCTCTGGCTGCGGTGGAGCTTCCGAGTGCCGAGACAACGTGGTAGTAGCATGTGGCGTCATCCGTAATTCCCCGGAGGGCGAACTGAGCCTCCGCCTGTGCGAACCATGCACGTTGCTGCAGAAGTCTCCCAAAACTCAGGCAGCCTAAGGACGGCGGAATGCGCCATGCCGTCTCGCTCGGTATTCTGTTCAGTCCCGGAATCCTCAGCGGGACTGATGTCAGGGTCACCAGTGTGGTGTGCAAGGACTGGAGTCGGAGGCGGAGTGATAAATGACGGTGCCAACGGCAGTTGTTTTAATGACATTTATAATTAGCTTCTCTCAACCACGGGCCGACTCTTTTCCCTTCGAGATCCTAACACACACTCCTCAAACAGGAAACTCCCACACGTGTAAAACATCCCACCGGAACTCGGCAACGTGAACTTAGGTTCCGGGTGAATTATGTCAACCCACTACAAGACTACCAATTCAAGTTACGGTTTAAATATATCGACTCACACTAATGCTTCTTTTCCTGCGCATCACGTGATTCCCGTTTCTTTTTGTGGTCAGGTGCGGAAGTCAACGCTGCTGCCATCTAGCGGTGTAACGGCATATACGCTTTAACAAATAATAATCACTCGCAGGGCACACAGAGACGAAAAACCGTCCGCACTCGCACCTACAGGCAATTTGGAGCGCTCAATGGGCCTATCATGCATGTTTGGGGGAAATGGAAGGAAACCAGAGTGGAGAACGTGCACAATGCAAACAAACAGGTCAGGGAGTTGGAACCTGTTGGACTCACAACGACACGTTTAGAGTGTAAACGTTTCCATAGAATTGCCAAACACCAAATACTTGTTCGAACTATACATCTTAGTTGAGTGTTAAGGCCTCCTAAATTTAGCAAATATATGAAGATCTATTTTTATTAAAAGGAAATGGTTGCTAGTGTGACACCGCCTGTTACTTTGGTGAGACCAGCAATGGGGTGGCCCGTTTGGACAAGCCGAAATCAGTTAAAGTTAATTCAGATTTGTGTCGAAGTTGTAAAGATTTAAGCCGTGTAAATGAATACAGCCATAAGTACTTCAGTACAAAAGTACTTCAGAAATACATAACAGGCTTTTGTTAGTTGAACTAATACGACGATACTGTTAATCGACTGAGTTGAATATCAGGAGTACGCCACTACATTAGCTTAATTTTTATTTAACCAATTTCAAAGAACTACTCTGATCATGTCCCTCTCCTCAATGCTCCACTAGGACGCATAGAACGCTCATCAAAAGTGGAGAATCTATGATATAAACATCATTATTCTCCGCTAGCTTCACGCTCAGGAAGGAACATCAATTCTCATCATCGTAGTTGGCGAGACCGTTCACTTTAGAAACACATATCTCAAGTTAATAACTATAGAAATGATCCCTGAAAGTATAGTCTTAATTCATCAACGAGGGGCGGCGGGAAGTCATCTGCGAGTGTACCATTTTTACCCAGAGGGCAACCACGACTAGTAAAGGACTATGTTTAGATTGTAGGGGTGTAACGATACATCGATACACATCGATTAATCGATATTATGCTCTACGATTTATTGGCATCGATGCTAAAGGTAAATAACAATTCATACGCAAAATAAACAAGGTACTGCAAACTCTTTATTTAGGAAATTACAAGAGTATTGTAGTATACAAATTCCTTACTTTAACACTGAACTTTGATGTCGTGTTTTTTTTTTAAATGTGCGGCGAGATTTGTGCTCCCTGAATATTTGATCACCGCATGGCAGGATTTACAAACTGCACGTGTCTTGGCCGTTGAGCCATCTTTTCTTTGGAATCCAAAGTGCTTCCAAACGAATGACTTGAAGCCTAAAGGGGAGCAAATTTCCTCGTCTTTTTGGACACTAGCCATAGGAGCAGCCCAGGAGCCGCGTACTAGTTGTCCCCTCCCCTTTCACGTGCGTGATCTGCTCACAACACAACAACGCCGGGCGCACTGCTCCCGAAAAGAGGAAGCAAGCAACTATGAACTGGATTTCAAAATTAAGTCGCGTCTAATGTCCGAGGTCAAACACGGCGATATAAATCGATGTTTACCTTTAGCATCGATGCCAATAAATCGCAGAGCATTATATCGATTAATCGATGTGTATCGATGTATCGTTACACCCCTAGTTAGTAGGCGTGCTGGAGCCTATCACATAGGGATGGGCGGATCGATACAAAAGTATCGATATATCGATCCAGGCTGCTCATTTTTGAGTATCGATCTCCCTAGCTAAAATATCGATACTTACAATTATTTAATTATATTTTTCCTCATTTTTTTCTGCTCCAATTTGACGACTTGCACTCATGCTAGCACTACTT
This sequence comes from Syngnathus typhle, assembly GCF_033458585.1. Classification (NCBI taxonomy): domain Eukaryota; kingdom Metazoa; phylum Chordata; class Actinopteri; order Syngnathiformes; family Syngnathidae; genus Syngnathus; species Syngnathus typhle. The sequence goes on from NC_083758.1 coordinate 1,375,426, forward strand.
TTCCTTCCCCCTGCTGCACCGGCGTGTCCTGCTCTGCTTTGCTCCCGCCCCCTTTTCTCACAAGCCAAGCCCTCTTCCTCCGCCTCCCGTTCCAATCCAAACAAACACAAACAAGCATGGCCACGGCGGCGGCCCAGTCCGAACGCAAGAGAAGTCTGGTTTGGGGATATTATATTTTACTTAATAACAACGAGGCAAAATGTGAAATATGTCACAAAACAATTAAATATTGTGGCAACACCACAAACTTGACAAAACATTTAAGCAAAATTCACACCACAGTTCATGAAGAGCTGCAGTTGAAACGTGCCGCAGACACTAAGGCAGCGACGGAAACCCCTGCAGCCACACCGAGGCTAAGGTATCAAAGTACCTTAGAAGCAGCGTTTCAGAAAGGCAAGACATATCCAGGTATCAGGTGCTAACCAAAAATTGTAAGCATTTGTGGTTGATGTGCTATTTGAAGCAATAATTACTACGCTTTAGTCAGTCATTTATAAATAAAGTTTTCCCCTTTTCAATTTGTGGTCGAACGCCATACGTTTTATTTGTAACTCCACTTCCTATAAACAACACTAAAGTATTACAATATTAAATGTAAGTATCCAGTGGCTTTACAAATTGATAGTTTTGCTGCTCATGACGATTAAGCCCTGCATCTCTGTTGGTACCATGTCTCTTTTTAGATTATACTAAAAGACAAAACTTTTTCCCAACAACAGAGAGAGAGAGAGAGAGAGAGAGAGAAAAGTAAAGAATAGCTCCTTTTTATTAAAGTTATACTATTAATATGCATATTCCACTAATGCACTAATGTCTAAAAAGGTTAATAATTCACGTGACGTAATACTTTTTTCTACAAAATTCAATAGATGACTCTCCAAGAGCAAGAATGCCACTGCATTTAAATCGTTTTTTGGAAGGGAAATTACACTTCCGGTATCGATATCGGATCGAATCTCGGGTATTTTGGGTAGGAAATACTTGGTATCGGATCGATTCCAAAATCATTGGTATCACCCATCCCCACTGGACATCATAAACTGGTGGCCAGCCAATCGTAGGGCCGATATGTTTTCTATTTTGTTGTAAAGAATAGAATTCTTCTGCTATTCACATTTAGATAAAGGTCATGAACTTGATTGAATCAAACCCTTTCAAGACGTTATTGACTTTCTGCTTTATCCTGTGAGAATGAAGCAGACCGATTCTAATGGCTTCCTGACTTAATGATCCTTTATTTGACCAGCAGAGGGGTGCACCGTTCCTGGAAGTACTGCAATACCAGGTCGATGCGTGGAGTGGACGGAGCAAGCCCCTAATTCCATCTCCCGGTTCCAGAAATCAATTTAATATATGGTCCCCGGATAGGGGACGTATCAGATATTAAACTGATAAGAACAGATACTTCACTTGATATTAGCCAAAAGGCCGAGAAGCGATAACCTAAAGTTGGTCTGAGAAAACTACTTAAATAAAGAGACTACCAATTCAAGTTACGGTTTAAATATATTGAGTCATACTAATGCCACGTACCGACCACCGTAACAAACCTCAACTCTTAACAGTTTGGAATGATAATGCGTCACCGGGCTGTTTTCAACCTGTGCATCGGTTGCAGATTTTCGTGTGTTCGTGGAGGTTTAGTGTCACGTGGTTCACGTTGACCCAATAGAATAACGATGAACTGAGCTCCTGATGGGAATAGCTTTTAATGACCAACAAAACGAATTGGTCATTCGCCAAAAACAATCGGATCTTTTGATACATTTCGGGACCGAAGGCAAGATAGCTGTTTGACGAACATTTTGACGGGAAAAAAAACACGCAGCAAAAAAACACGCGGCCCACTTCGCCAAACTACTTCCTGTTTCCTGCTGTGGCAATTTACATTAACCCTCAAACGCCACCATCGCAGTGGAGGTGAATCGCATTCCAATCCACGCCAGCATTTCTTAACACTCATTTGAGGAAATTACGATCGTCTTTTGTTTCCCGATTTGTGTTGAATAAAAATCTGAAATTACACATTTGAAAATAACACACGGAAATCGGATCATTTCCATTTCTCTCATACCAAAAGTACACGGACCAAGACATACATCTGTTTATACGTTCAAAACTCACACTCAAAATAGTTGCCCAATCGATAGGTGACGCTGTTTGAAATATCAGGTATCCATAATCCTGTGCGCCAACAATGTTTCAAGGAAAAAACACATTGATGAACACAAAATACTCGTTTAAACTGTCTATTTAGGTTGAGTCCTTCTAAATGTAGTAAATCTATGAACGTCTATTGTTTGTATTAGAAGGAATGGTTGCTGCAAATTCACCGATCGCCTTTTACTAAAGATTTCCGTAGGGAGGAACAATGAGAGTTCATCTCAATTTTTTGATGCTCTGCGAAAGCGGAGCCACCTATACTTGTCAATGGGAAATAGTTAGTAGTCCTGCCTTGTAGTTATTAATTCTGCTAAAGTTTACAGACCAAATTGGTTAAGCTTTAGGGACAGCTTTTGGTGACATCCACCCATTCAAATATAAAACTATTGATTATGCATTGAGCAATAAATTAATATATTTTCCACAAATTATACTATATGTAAGGAACAATAATAGGAGCCATTTAGCTATTAAAGTATTGTGGTGAATGGTCTTTGTTGTTTCGCTGGTCTCCAAAAAAACACTCAGTGGACGATGGCTGGTCCGGGTAAGGAAGCACTTCGGTGACACACGGCTGATTGGGAAAAGATTTATTCAACCGATGTCAAAGTGATGTCTCTCCAAAAGTTTGAGTGGCCCCAAAAGCAAAGATGGTTCAGCTCTTGACAGCACAGATGTTCGCCCCAAAAAGGCCCTCGCGCTTCTTGCTCTTGCCCCTTGCGCCCCTGCGCCTTGCGCGCCCCTTGCTCTTCGCGCTCTCCTCTTCGCGTTCTTGACGCCCCTCTATCTGTTCTCCCCCATCATTTGTACCTCGTAAGACAACAGCTGTGGTCCGAGTCTCACTCTATTGGTTACTTCCGATGCCCTTAAAAGTGCATGGACAAAGGTATTCCTGGTCACGGACGAATGGCCCTTCCATATTCTAAGCACCTACACATTGCTGAAACTAGATCTTCTCTGTACCGCAAAAATAGCTTAGGGTCTTCTCACTGCTGCAAGGTCGCCATTTAAGGTGACATACAGTGACGCATAGAATCCAAAATTTACCTCATTCCCCCCTCCGGGACTTTATAAATGTCCCGAAAACGGTCCAAAAAGAGATGACATCGGTAAACATCCAAAAATCTTCACCCAACCAAATTTTCTGATCACGTCTACAATTTGGCCTATACCTGCACAGCCTATATCACGCTCGAGGCATGCTACTTAAGGTTATTTTAACTAGGAAAGCTCAAACTACTTTGTTATCCAATTGCTCCCTGAAAGCAATCTGAGGCCTCTCAGGAACCACAAATAAAGAAAATTGAAGTCCACATTATTCAAATGACGATAACCACCCCCCTTAGGTAATATCTCAATACCGTCGATAATTAATGAAGCAATGAATTTGGTGTGGTCCGTTAGAAACCTCAAAAAGTTGCCGGCCCTCCCTCGAGAAAAAACCCTGCCAGTCTAATGACACGGAAAAAGAGGGAGGCCCTTTCTAACATCCTCAGTGATTCCTTCCACCTGGCGTCAGCCAGGTACAAGGAGTCGGCACATATCACAATCCACAAAACAGTATGAGCTCACAAAACAGAAGGAAAAGAAATGACAAGTTCACCGACCGCTAAACAGTCAAACTGCATTGTCAATGTAAACATGTGAAAAGTTAAATGAATAAGATAAAGTAATTGCAGCACGTAGTCATCAGATAAAGTACTGATTGATAAAATATTGACGCAATATCACAGCATACTGAAACGTTGAAGCGCCCTCAGTGTTGCCCCCCTTGCATATGTAAGTGCCTGTCGATGCAAAGTCCAGTCCACTGAATGCTCAGTAGTGAATTTGCCCCGGGATCACTGCTCAGGGCCTGCCGTCCATCCAAAATCTTTGTCCACTTCACCGTCCTCAGAGTCTCTTTCCAGGCCCCGGTCAGCGTCCACGGGGTCTGCAATAATCGGGAGCCACTGCCAGTATTTAACGATGACAACAGCACAAAACCTTGAGTTGCAATGAAAAAAGCAGCTATGCCCAGCGTAGGCCGGAAGTCCGCCCGGCCCCCTTCGGTCAGCCCCAGTAGACGACATCTCCATAACCAGTCGTCTGCAAACTAAATCTTCTCTTTTGGGGTTGATTGGGGCACGGGGACGACTGGTGGTCGTCGTCTCATCGAAGTGCTCAGTAGAACCTCCGAGGCGTTCTCGGCATCTACTCCTATGATCCAGAGGTCCACGTGATCCCTGAAACAAACAAACAAACAAACAAACACTCCCCCTAGGAGTTATGAATAATCCCCCTTATTTCTCGTCGTGTTGTCGGTCTCGCAAGATCCGTCCTGTAGCAGAGTAACTTCTGCCTGTTCAAGTTAGTCTTTCCTGCTGCAGCTGTCCCTGTCTGAAGTCCTGTCAATCAGTCTTTGCAATTGCTTTTCCCAGTTCAAATCTTAATTTTTACTCCAAATTTTCCTCTTTGAATCCAATTTTTCTCAGTATTCTCAAATGGGCATCAGTCCTGTCAGTTTTGTTCACCTAATTAGTTTATGTACCTTATCTTTGTCTCCCCTTCAAGTCATCTTACTGTTCAAATCAGTCGCCCTTTTGAATGAACCTGTAATCTTCCCAAAATGATTTAACTATCCAACTCTTTTCAACATTTGTTATGCAAATTAACCCTCTTAAAATGTGTTCTTAAATACTTTCCCTTCATTAGCAGCTTTAATGCATTCATATGTTAAGGATTTATCCCTATTGCTTGTTTCTGGTCCAGTTTCCTATTTTATTTAATTACCTTCCAAACATTTGTTGTCTATTGCGCTGCAGTCTAATCCCTATTAGCTGTATGATTTGTCATCATTCGTGCTTTTCCGTTGACACTTTAACCGTTACTGTCGCTAGATTGTTGCCACGCTTTGCATCCATTCCAGGCTGTTGTCTCCCATTAACTCCTTTCCTTTCGAGATGCTTCTTCTGCTCCTTCCATCACTGCCTGTTGAATTCTGGCACGTCCTGTTAAAGCCTCAAAAATAATTGAATCCGAAAAAACATTGAATGTCACAAATAGCTTTTATATCTACTTACTCATTTAAATGTAACTCCCCCCTCTGACACATTCACTCAATGTGTCATCAGGCATTCAAAAAGGAACCGGCAAAACGTCCTACCGCATCATCATATGTCCTGCAGCCAGTTTGTCGAACCTTTCACTCATTCAGAACTGTCATCCCCAACTTCCTGAAAATTGACTGTTCACCCCACACTCGGCAACAAAACAACAATCATCGCACTCCTGCCAGTGAGCATACAGCCCTGCTGACAGCGGACCCTTGTGCTCACAAAAAGTACACAGGCATAGAGTATCAAAATAAAACATAGACACACAACGAATCATGGCGCCCGGGGATTCTGTCCTGAAAATCCTCAATCATCACAAAAATCAAAAGGGTTAGGGTTAACATTTTCACGTGCATTCAATATAAACTCTCCAAGACTGCAATCGCCAACCTGCAAAATTATTACAAGTTATACAACAGCCAGCAATCTGCTCCTTGGCTGGTGGTTGATGCTGCAATAAGTCAAGTGACGCACAGAAACAAAGCAAAGCTTGCACTTGCCACAAGCAAGCTTAAGTTTCAAATGTTTGGTTGTCATCCACCTAGTCAGTCATCCCGTCGGGTGAGTCCAAGTCTGTCACGTCATATCGTCCATTGTCCTAGTGTTTGATATTAGTCCTGTCTTGTCCATTCGTGTTGCTGAAATGGGCCTTCTCCATGAACTATTTTGTTGGTCATGGTGCCTCTGAGTAACCATCAGCTGTTGGTTAAGGTTACAACTCATCACTCATCAAACTTGGGTGTTCCAGTCTCATGTGAGAGGAATCTTACCCTCAACTGTGACCCTTTCACCCCAACTCCAAAATACTTTGGCCTTTCACCCTGTCCCAGACACACATACACATTCTTAACCACACAAGTGCCAATTCGGTCACCTTCATCGCTCAGCTCTCATTCCACACCAAACAAATTTAGTATGTGTAAGTGAGTAGGCAATCAGTGAATATTGAAGGTAACACTTCATTTCTGGATGTTCTTCTCGATTAAATATTTCATACAATCGTACCTCACTTTTACCGTAAAACTGTCAATTAAATGCCTAAAAAATTCAGTTATTTCTACTGCTGAGCCTGTCCAAGGGTGAGCATGGGGAAAGAAGCAGCCTCAGATGGTCCTTAAATAATTTTATCCTAATCAATCATTCTGATCGAACCGCTGGGTAAAGATACTCAAAAGGGTCCCTCCGACAGTCTACTCCCCTATGGTGTTTTCACTTTGCCTTGTCAATGCATTTGTTATTTGAGTCCTATCACGTTTGTCATCTCGTTAACTGTCATTTTGTGTGACTCTTATGCCGCATTATTCTTAACTGTCAAAAGTTTCCATGGCTGTTATTCCTTGAACTTATCGGACTTTCTGAATTCCCCGTGAGTTGTAATTAACTTCTAATTTTATTAATTAATAATAATCAGGTCCATTGTACAATTTAGCCACCTCTTGACTGCATCCTATTGGGTCCTAATGTCCTATTTTCATCTCCAATTTGTCAATGACTCTATGTCTAATTGTTAAGCTGGGTGGACTAAATGTGATCCTACTCTTACTTCATACAATTTGGCCTGTTTTATCCAAATTTATCCTCTGATTATGATCCTTTCCCTTTTTCTGTAACACTACACATTTTGTTCCTGATTTATTTATTTATCTTTTATCAAGACTCCTCAGTTGTGTCAAGTTCAGTGCCCAAGCAAGCTTCCATTCACTTTGAGCCAAGCCCACCAAGTATTGATTACGCCCCAGCAAGGAGTCCAGTTCGCTTGTTGCACATTTCAGGTCTCATGGTTCTTTCGCCGCACCTCATTTTCAAGTTGTTGTCTTTAGTTGTAGCCTCAGAGCCAACTCATTCCTCACTCTCGGATGAGTCCATTTTCAACTGAGTCCATTCACATCTTGTAAGTTTCTTCACTCTCGCCTCAGAGGATGTCGTTTTCCTCCGGAGCGTTGTGCTCCCCCCAAGCACAAATATAGTCCTTCTTTGCTCTTGCAAAAGGTCAAAGGTGCCTCAGAGCCATGCACCGTTTTCTTGTTGTTCTCAGCTGTCGGTGGAGTCTCGGGATCGAGTTTCAGGGTCACTGCTGGATACTGGAAAAGACAGACTGGGAAACCAAACTTAAATATCGTCTTCCAATTAGCCATTAATTACCTAGTACCTTTTGTTAATCAAACTTCCAATTCTCCTATTAACAAGAATTTAATATATTTGAGAAAAACGTTGCCTTTCCTTCATGAGCTCTCGGCTGTATTGTGATGGACCTTATTTGAACAATTTTAAAGTGGCAGATTACCCCAAACTTAAAATTGCAAGTCTTAACTGTGGTTTCTCTCAATTATACTGTGATTTCCAGAAGATCATCCTAATTTCAGGCTACATTCTATTGTTTGTTTTCCTGCCTTTGATTTTATGCAATCCTCTCTATCATCTTTTCACCTTTGCTGATTTGAGCCTTCAATTTCAGATAAAGTTTCCCAATTTTGCGTACAGAATGTACATTATTCATAATTAAGTCATGTTCCAAACATTGCATCCTCTCTGGTTTGCCCTCAGTATTATTGGTGTTATGCTCACTTACCGATATTACTGGACTATCTTGAATTTTTAATTCTCCGCCACTACATCGAAGGCCATTTCTCAGCTGTTCACTTTTCCCATGCTCCAGTTAGGCTCCATTACTCGAATCTAGAATGTGATTTTCATTTGAGTTTCTTGCTTTTGGACTTCTAAAATGCTCCTATCGCTAATTTATTTGTACCGAGCATACTTTTACAAGAGTATTAAAAGAACCAACAAATTACTACCAAATCCAATCTCTCCTCGTTGGCATCTCCTCCTCTATTTTGAACTTGCTGCTTTTGACCTGTACGTCTTGTTACAGTGGGCACTGGTCAGCCTTGTCGGGCCAACGCAATTTACGAGCAGGCTCTCCATGCATACAATTCAGTCCTATGTCTAAATCCAGAGAATTCCTTTAATTCCAGCTGCTGCTGTGGCCCTCACTTGATACCTCTCTTGCTCTCATAAATTAGTGTTGACCGGTTGAGTTTTCTTTAGACACTCAAATCACCTATATTTGGGTTGTAGTGGTTAGCCCTCGCATGCTCCTACTCCACGTGTTAGACGGCTGTTAAACATTAATTCTAAGTTCATGCTGTGTCTCTATGTCCTCCATGAGACAACGGATGTATCCGCCGTCTCAGGTTTTTTATGTAACGAGAAAATCAGAAGTATTGAGGAGAGCCCCAAAGAAACGAGTATCAATAATTTGTTTTCAATTTTGTCATCCTTTCAGCAATTTAAATTAATAAGTTGAGCTTTTCGTCAGATCCAATTTCCTATTCCTCTCAGAATGCTAAAAGGAGCGTCAGCTGGCCTTAGAGGGGTCCCCCATTATTTACGAGGGGGCCACACTCTTCTGCCACCGCTTGCTGTCGTCCCAGCATGTTTTTCTTTGGATACATCTATATTGGTGTCGTATTGGTTAACACACGCATGCTCCTATTTCTCCAGTTGGTCATGCATTCTTTTGCTCCTTCAGCATTCCGTCTTTCACCATTCTATCATAGTTTCTCTCGTTGCTGGCAGGGCAGGCCCCCTTAATTGGGCATAACTTCGGCCCTGCGCCCCGCCTCGGCATCACCGCGCGGGGAGGGGCCAGCCTTAAACACAGTGGGCAGATACAGGTTGGCCACTCCCTGCCCTACCCACCGCCAGATCTCCCCCCGCGCGCGGGCACCGCAGGCGTGCACGCGCCCCAGAGCAACGAGAGCGCACTCTACTATCCGTTATTTTTGGTGGTTTTCCAAACACTCAAACTCACCCCCATGCGCGCTCATGAGCACATTCACGCACACACACACGTACTTACGGACACGCGCGCACCCACACAAACACGCACGCACACACCCCTACACACACACTTACGGGGCCCAACAAGTACACACATCAAGCGTCCATTCATTCGGAAGCTCAAACAGACAACATAAAGATGACAAAGTTCACAAAGATTACACACGGACACAAAAGACATACAACGGGATTCGAATCCATTCCACATTTTGCTTCTTTCCAACTGCTGTTGAGCAGTTTGGTCATTTTAACTGTCATCAGAGCAGATGCACTGACAAATACGCACGTCTTACTTAACTTTTGTGTCGTTTCGTTTCGTTCCTAATAGCGCTGTATATCTCCCCTTTATTCTGCAGAATTTAACTTAAGTGTGCACACAAATTACTTTTTATATCACTACTAAACCCCCCAGAGGCCTCTTTTCCACGTTTTCCATTTTCACACAGCAGCCGCACAAAACCTTCGTCCAATATCGGTTTTGTCGCCGGCTCAAATTTATCAAACTTTGACAGACGTGCATGCTATTACAGTGCGCCTCGACAAATCGGGATCGGACCGTTGCCGCGATAACGCACCAGCTACCTCGGTATTCGAAAATGACAGCCCACCGGGTTTACCTATTCATTTCCTTGCACCAGCGTTTAAATCGAGGAGCCTTGTAACCCCCACACACTTCTAATTCGATCAGTGTCCAAACGACGTGGCTTACGCGCGCTTTATTTTCCTCGGTACCCTTAAAATCTGACCGGATCTCGGCACCCATAACTGGGTCTGACCGGACCACTTCGGCACCCTTAAAAAAGGGTCTGACCGGGTCACTTCCACATTCATGCTCACAGTTACGGATGCCAAGGCTGCGCACTTTTCCTATTTGCCAAACGCGGTCAGCGCAAGCCTCCCTTTTTGGTCGGACTTTTGACGGAGACTAACCCAGCCATCGAAACTCTCCACAGGTGCGCACTTGGCCCGTACGGCCACTGAGTGCGACTGCAGTGTCTCGGCTTTTCCAGGAACTGCATCTGGGGCGGGTAGTTTCCTGTCGCAACAGTGTTCAATCGTATCTGTGTTTTCGCCTCATTCACCCAGCTAAAATTTCTATCCTCCATCGGATCTGTCGCCAAACTAAAGTCCACGTTTTATGGGACTTTCTATCATTCTTTTATTGTGACGGTCAACAGCGATGTCCCTGACAACCTGTCCCGTCACGAGCCACACTACTTCGGGCTTTTTCTTTTTCATCATTCATCATTCTCACCAGACATGTCACTCACTCCACTGTGCACATTCCCCATTAAGTTCTAAGTTACTGTTCACTTTTTATTTCTTATTTTTTATTTATTTTCTATTTTTTTTTATTTTATTTTCCTTTGCTGCTTCTATTTGGGGCCACTCCCCCTTCGAAAGTCGAATTATGACGACTTTTTGACTGGGAGAGACAACTTACTCCCGAGACAGCTCATGGCCACATCAGATTCGGTTGTAACTGCCCCCCTCAAGGGGCCGACCCCCCACCTGTCCAAGAACCGAGCATATCGCGGCAACTGCGGGCGAAGCATCTCACCTTAATGACAGCCGCTGGTCGACCGCTGGATTCTCGCTCAGGAAGCGGGCGCGAATTCCCCGGGGGAACACGAATCCTGTTCGTGACGCCAAAAATGTGGTGAATGGTCTTTGTTGTTTCGCTGGTCTCCAAAAAAACACTCAGTGGACGATGGCTGGTCCGGGTAAGGAAGCACTTCGGTGACACACGGCTGATTGGGAAAAGATTTATTCAACCGATGTCAAAGTGATGTCTCTCCAAAAGTTTGAGTGGCCCCAAAAGCAAAGATGGTTCAGCTCTTGACAGCACAGATGTTCGCCCCAAAAAGGCCCTCGCGCTTCTTGCTCTTGCCCCTTGCGCCCCTGCGCCTTGCGCGCCCCTTGCTCTTCGCGCTCTCCTCTTCGCGTTCTTGACGCCCCTCTATCTGTTCTCCCCCATCATTTGTACCTCGTAAGACAACAGCTGTGGTCCGAGTCTCACTCTATTGGTTACTTCCGATGCCCTTAAAAGTGCATGGACAAAGGTATTCCTGGTCACGGACGAATGGCCCTTCCATATTCTAAGCACCTACACATTGCTGAAACTAGATCTTCTCTGTACCGCAAAAATAGCTTAGGGTCTTCTCACTGCTGCAAGGTCGCCATTTAAGGTGACATACAGTGACGCATAGAATCCAAAATTTACCTCAGTATTAATATAAAAATACCCTCGTAAATACCCATAAACTGATGCTTTGCTTCTCTTTCTACTGCCTCCACGCCTTTGTTCACCTCCTTTTTCTTAGAGTTGCCATCTAGTGGTGGTGGCAGCATAAGAAATGAAGTGAAAACATACCCATCATGCATTGCCTCTTTTCACCTGAGAACCATATGAATTTGTATTTATAGAAAATCTCCAACAGTACCGCAGAAAGATATATATTTCTTTTTCTGAGCAAGTTTAGAAAATGACATTCTCTTAAAAATTTGAGAACAAGGATTGTACTAAAAATTTCTGGCACAATTTTTGATTTAAAGAAAGACATTTTGATCATATTTTTTCGTATATCCTTGCTGCCAGCCGCCATGAACTTGAATCAATGACGTCATTGACCCTCTGCTTTATCCTGTGAGAATGAAGCTAACGGACTGTGATGTAAACTACTCTTGATTTGACCAGTAGAGTAGGGGGTGCAAAAATCAGTTGTATGTCTGGGTCCACGTACCTTTTGGCCATTAGTTTTTCTTTATAGTGTAGGTAAATGGAGAACGGGAAATGATCCGTGGGGCTATTCCAGAAAGCAGGTTATATGAAAGTTATATCATATACGTTCGTATCAATAACGGGTCGGGAACGTAGTAATTACATTTTATTTTGCAATTACTAATTTGTTGAATGAAGTTCGGCAAGTAGGTGCACAGTTGCAGAGCACAGCTTGCTCAGTATGTGGCGACCATGAAATTTGGCTTCGTGTGAGGGATTTTGTATTGTACAGGAGAATCAGGGGAGAGCGCGAACGCAGTCCCCCACTACCAAAAATTGTGCAGTCGAGATTCCCACATTTGTGGAATTCGCAGGGGTCAGCACAACCGGAGTGCAATGGCTGAGCCTCACCCTGGGTGAACCACCTTCTTGATCATGGTATCTCCCCTGCCAGGTAAGTATGAGTTGTATACGTCGCCGGGGCCGACGTTTTCACCGCGCACACCATCTACAGTCAGAGGCTAATTTGGTACAAAAGTGTGAGCACACGTATTCAGTGGATGAGACAGCATTCGTAGAACTGTTAACATAGTACACCTTTAGTCATTCAAAACCAAAACATTTTAAATTAAGTAAAAAATAGATTCAGAAACATGACCATCATGCCTTGCTTCTTTTTCTACTGCCTCTACGTCTTTGTTCACCTCCTTTTTCCTAGAGTCGCCGTCTAGTGGTGATGCCAGCAACTATAATAAACCGATAAATGAAGTCAAAACATGCCCATCATGCAGTGCCTCTTTTCTCCTGAGAACCCTAAAACGGTATGAATTTGTATTTATTGAAAATCTCCAACATTACCGCAGAAAAATATATATACTTCTTTTTCTGAACGAGTTTTGAAAATGACATTTTCTTAACATTTGGAGAACAAGAATTGTACTAAAAGATCCTGGAACAATGATAGGAAAATCTCAAGCAAAAAAATACATTTTGACCATATTTTAGAACAGTTACGTAAATTCTTGCTGCCGCCTAAGATGAACCGTCATGAACTGTCATGTACTGATATTGTACTGTGGGCCTACGTGATGACGTAGTGAAGGAGTGACGTTCAGGGAAATGAATATGCAGACAGAGCGGCAAGTTGATGGCCCTCTGTTTCATGAATAAAAGTGATTAAAGACATCGGTTCGGGTCCTGATTCAGAGTGCATTACCTAATAAAGATATAAGGTGAGCACACAACAATGGCGACGAGGATGACGTCCACCTTCTAAGGAAGAGGAGATAACGACGACGATTTTCGTGAGCAAGTTTAAGTTTGAGCTAACATGGCTAAGTCGGAGCTACAACCGTTTGCTTGCTGCACTGATCCAGCTACTCTCGGGCCAAGATGGACACGATGGCTAACATCTTTCGAGTTGTATGCTGACGGTAAAGGACTGATAATGAACGAGGATACGACCAATGCTACTAAACAAAGAAGACGCGCTCTACTTTTGCATTTGGCGGGCCAGGACGTGCAGGATGTTTTCTTCACTTTACCAAACATGGGTGAGGTGACCGACTGCGCGGCAGCAGTAAGGACACTTGACTCCTACTTTGTTCCCCAAGTGAATGCAGCTTACGCGCGCCAATTCTTCCACAAGTTGTTCCAAAATCAGGGAGAAACGGTGCAACAGTTTGGTACACGTTTACGTCAGGCTGCGAAGGACTGTGACTTTCAAGGAGACAAGGACAATCAAATTAGAGACGCTATCCTGAGCAGATGCTGTTCTGGATACGTGAAGAGAAAGCTTCTCGAGGATGGACCTGGTTTGACTTTGGCTCGCACGTTGGAGTTGGCATCGCAATGTGAGCGAGTGGAAGAGCAACTAGCAGCAATGAATGGGAGCAGTATCAAGAAAGAGGGGGAAACGATCAGTCGTATCACAACGAAAAAAGGAAAGTTCACAAGGCCAAAAGGTAAATTGAAGAATTGTGATGACAATAAAGCAGAGAAGCAGTGCTACAGGTGTGGCTACACTGACCACATGGGTAAGGATCCCAAATGCCCAGCACGTGGACAAACATGTCATAAATGCAACGGTAAGGACCATTTCTCAAAAATGTGTCGTACCAAAGGACAAAAGAAGCAAAACGTTAATGCTGTAGAGACTGTGCACAATGACTATGCATTTATGGTGAAAGACTGTGAAATGCCTGAAAGACTAATATTTTGTGTAGGGGGAGTTGAGTTAAAAATGTTAGTAGATTCTGGGGCAACGAGTAATGTCATGGGAGAAAATGTTTGGGAGAAGCTAAAAGCTGAAAACATAAAATGTGAATCATATGTGCCCAAAGAGCAGAGAAATATGTATGCATATTCCTCAACCCAGACACTATCTGTCAAAGGTGCTTTCAAATGTGTAATCGAGATAGGTGACAGGACTGAAGAAGCTGAATTCATTGTGATTAGAGGTAATGGTGAACCACTCCTTGGTAAAATGACAGCTATTAAGCTTGGAGTACTAAAAATAGGGGAAAACGTTGCAGCAATCACAGATGTTAAAAGTATTCTGCAACAACAGTATTCAAATGTGTTCAAAGGAGTAGGTAAATTAAACACCAAACAAATCTCACTGTACATAGACCCAAATGTGAAACCAGTCGCTCAACCACTGAGACGGATACCCTATCATTTGAGGGATGCAGTCGAGAAGAAAATCAAGGAACTGATGGACATGGACATTGTGGAGAAGGTTGAAGGTCCTACTCCCTGGGTAAATCCGGTAGTGATTCTCCCAAAGAAACATGACAAAGACCTTAGGATGTGTTTAGACATGAGAAAAGCTAATGAGGCTATTGTGAGGGAGAGATACCCCCATCCCTACAGTGGATGAAATATTGCAAGGTCTGAATGGTTCTGCAATATTCAGTAAGCTTGATCTCAAATGGGGCTACCATCAGTTAGAGCTAACCCCAGAGTCCAGAGAAATAACAACGTTTGCTGTGCATAATGGTGTTTACAGGTACAAAAGACTGATATTTGGAGTCTCGTCCGCTAGTGAGCAATACCAGCACGAGATAGCCAATGCACTAGCAGGCATCGAGGGTGTGGAGAACATCTCAGATGACGTGATCATCCACGCTCCAGACCAGGTGACACATGACGAGCGCCTGCACGCAGTCATGAAAAGACTTTCAGAATGCGGATTAACACTGAATGTGGAAAAATGCCAATTTAACATGGACAGACTTGTTTTCATGGGCATATTGTTGACCCAGAAATGCATTGGACCAACTGAGGAGAGAGTGAGAGCTGTTAAGGATGCCAGAGAACCAAAAACGGCAGCTGAAGTGAGAAGTTTCCTAGGACTGGTAGGATTCAGCAGTAGATTTATACCCCAGTTTGCAACGCTCTCTGAACCACTGAGGAGATTGACCAGGAAAGAGACTACATTTGTGTTTGGACCAGAACAAAAACGAGCATTTCAGACTTTAAAGACTGAACTAGCCGGGGCAGGTACTTTAGCTTATTTTGACAAAGAGGCTCCTACCAGAATAATCGCAGATGCAAGTCCTGTAGGGTTAGGCGCAGTGCTTGTACAAAAACAAGATTCTGAGGAGGTACCAGTGTGCTACGTTAGTCGTAGTCTGACAGATTGTAAAAGCAGATACTCACAAACAGAAAGGGAGGCCCTAGCATTAGTTTGGGCATGCGAAAGGCTACATCCATATGTGTACGGACGTAGGTTTGACTTAATCACAGAGCACAAGCCATTAGAAGTCGTATACAGTAAAAGATCCAAACCATGTGCTCGTATAGAGCGATGGGTCCTCAGACTTCAACCTTATGACTTTCGGGTGGTGCACATTGCAGGAAAACAAAATATTGCTGATTCTTTATCTAGGTTGTTGTCAGACACAGGGACAAAAGGAATACATGAACATGAATCTGAAGAGTATGTGAGATTCATTGCAGTTAATGCAACACCAAAGGCGCTTACCACACGAGAGGTAGAAGAAGCCTCTGCTGTAGATCCAGAGCTGACGGAGGTGCGAAATGCAATTGAAATTGGACACTTCGAAAAATGTAAACAATATGCACCCATTGTAAATGAACTCTGTGTGATTGGATACATTGTGTTACGTGGAAGCCGCATAGTTTTACCAGAAAAACTCAGAGCAAAAGCACTTGCATTAGCTCATGAAGGACACTTAGGAATTGTAGGGACAAAACAACATCTCAGAACAAAAGTGTGGTGGCCTGGCATGGATAAGGCAGCGGAAAAATACTGTAAAGCTTGTCATGGATGTCAAATAGTGGCCAGACCAGATCCACCTGAGCCTTTGAGGAACACAATCTTACCAGATCGACCATGGCAAGACGTGGCTGTAGATCTGTTAGGACCACTACCAAACAATCAGTCTATATTTGTTTTAGTAGATTATTACAGTCGCTACTATGAGTATGAAATAATGACGTCTACAACCACGGACAGAGTTATTGACTGAATTGAGGACATTTTCAGTAGGCATGGACTACCAGTGACGATCAAATCGGACAATGGACCACAGTTCAAATCTGACTTCTTCAGGGAATACTGTGAAACAAATGGAATCAAACATGTGAGAACACCACCAAAATGGGCACAAGCCAATGGAGAAGTGGAACGTCAAAATGCATCACTGATGAAGAGAATCAGGATTGCACAGGCAGAAGGGCTGGACTGGAAACGTGAACTGAGGAAATATGTAACTATTTACAGGAGCATTGAACACCCCACGACAGGGAAAAGTCCAGCTGAACTTCTTTTCAACAGGAAAATGAGAGGAAAGTTGCCTGACCTCTCTGAGTCCAAAACAACGGCTCTAGATGTTCGTGACAGGGATGCTGAACAAAAAGGGAAAGCAAAGCTTTATCCTGATGAACGACGAGGAGCCCAGTACTCAAATGTGGACATTGGAGACACAGTACTGGTACAACAGGACAAACAGGACAAATTCACAACACCATTCAATCCAACCCCACATAGAGTCGTGAGTAAAACTGGAAGTCAAGTGGTAATTGAATCCCCAACTGGAGCTCGCTACCACCGGAATACCACTCACGTGAAGAAATACCAATCATATGAGAATACTGAAGGACATGACACACCGAAGACTTTTACTGAAGGGGAGGAAAATGTACTGAGCAGAAATGTGGACAGTTGCAACCAGACACCACAAGAGGAAGCTCAGGAACCTGAAATGAGGCCCCAGAGAGTCAAAAAGATACCAGCAAAGTTCAAAGACTTTGTGACAAAGTAAAAGTAAAGGGTTGTGTCTGAATATATTGTTCACTGTTTAAGAGAAAAAAATGTTTATGGGTTACATAAGAAAAGTTAGACAATACAATGTTCGGTTAGCAAAAGATGATGATGTAAATTACATGGTCAATATTAGTATGTGATGGTACAGTTTATTTCTAAGGAAAGGGGGGATGTCATGTACTGATATTGTACTGTGGGCCTACGTGATGACGTAGTGAAGGAGTGACGTTCAGGGAAATGAATGTGCAGACAGAGCGGCAAGTTGATGGCCCTCTGTTTCATGAATAAAAGTGATTAAAGACATCGGTTCGGGTCCTGATTAAATTCAGAGTGCATTACCTAATAAAGATATAAGGTGAGTGTCAGGGTTTTCCAAAACTATCTTGATCATATGATTATGTTGGAATGTATGTAACCAGTAATGAATAACCTTGGTAGATTAGTTTTATGCTTATGTTGGTGTGTAACCAGTAATAAATAACCTAGCTTGTTCCATCCTACACAATGTCGTAAAACATCCCCTGCCCTGCTAATCTAGAGGTCAAGGGCCTTTTTTACTTGTCTATTCAGTCTATGGTCACCCCCACCCTTTTTCTCTTAATAAAGATGGTCTTGTGGGAAGCGAGAGTCAGACGTCATTCGATCATTGCTGTACGCACAGTGACGAATGGACTCTCCGCCTGCAGGTGCCCAAAACGACTAACTTGTCTCCGAGTGGTTCTTGCAAAATAAGTTAGAGTGAGCACCACTCTAACAGTGAGCACACAACATGAACTTGAATCAAATCCGATCAAGACGTCGTTGACTTTCTGCTTCATCCTGTGAGAATGAAGCTAACGGATTGTGATGTAAACTACTTTTTATTTGCCCAGTAGAGGGGGGCGCACCGCTCCTGGAGGTACTGCAATACCAGGTTGATGCATAGAGTGGACGGAGCAAGCCCCTATACCATCTCCCTGTTGCGAAAATCCAATATATACATGGTCCCCGGATAGGGAACGTATCAGATATTAATCTGATAAGAACAGATACTACACCTGGTCTTAGCCAAAAGGCCGAGAAGCGATGTACTGAAACTGGTCTGAGGAAACCACTTAAATAAAGAGACTGTGGTGTGCAAGGACTGGAGTCGGAGGCGGAGTGATAAATGACGGTGCCAACGGCAGTTGTTTTAATGACATTTATAATTAGCTTCTCTCAACCACGGGCCGACTCTTTTCCCTTCGAGATCCTAACACACACTCCTCAAACAGGAAACTCCCACACGTGTAAAACATCCCACCGGAACTTGGCAACGTGAACTTAGGTTCCGGGTGAATTATGTCAACCCACTACACAAGCCCCCCCAGAATTCACCCATAGTCAAAATCCCCGCGCCGGAAAGGAACGACAGCCCGACCACAGCGGGTGTAGGTGGCAGGGGCTGGCAGGGGGTCAAGGGTAGGGGGCGCCGCCGGAAAGACCGCTGGGCTGGACGGTCGCGTTGTCGGTCGGGCAGGCGGGAGCTCGGTCAGGTCGGAGGGGCGAGGCGCTGGGGGGCGTCCGCGGCGTGGGGCCTGCGCCAATTCCAACGTCCGGGAAACATCCACGTGGGCAGGCTTAATCCTATCAACCGAGATAGTCTCAGGCCTACCGCCGATGTCCACGACCATGCTCTTACTCCCGTGCTGCAAGACCTTAAAAGGCCCGTCGTAAGGCGGACGCAACGGCCCGCGGTGGGCGTCGTGGCGGATGAACACAAAACCCGCCGAGCGTAGGTTGGTGGGCACCCGGGAAACAGGGGTGCAGTGCCGTGACGTGGGGACAGGTGCGAACGTCCCGGCAACTTCCAGCAGGGAGGACCGCTGCCCTGCTGCCGACCAAGGCGTTGTGGCGTCTGGAATGAAGTCCCCTGGAACTCGTAGTACCTGGCCGTAGACGAGCTCAGCGGACGAGGACTGCAAGTCCTCCTTAGGGGCCGTCCTGAGGCCCAGCATGACCCAGGGAAGTCTGTCCACCCAGTTGCCATCCACCAGACTGGCGCGTAGAGCAGCCTTCATGGAGCGGTGGAACCGCTCGCACAGCCCGTTAGCCTGGGGGTGATAAGCGGTGGTGCGGTGCAGCTTGACGCCCAGGCCTCCAGCAACCACATTCCAGATCTCGGAAGTAAACTGTGCACCCCGGTCCGAGGATAGGTCTGAAGGTGTTCCAAAGCGCGCGACCCATGTGCCAATAAACGCCCGGGCCACGTCAGCAGCCGAGGTTGAGGAGAGGGGGACGGCCTCAGGCCAACGGGTCGTCCTGTCCACCATGGTGAGGAGGTAGGTGAAACCATGGGAAGGGGGGAGCGGGCCCACAAGGTCGATGTTGACGTGGTCGAACCTCCTCTCGGGGACAGTGAACGGCTCCAACGCGGCCTTGGTATGGCGGTGCACCTTCGCACGCTGACAAGCCACACACGAGTCGACCCAGGCCCGCACGTCCCTCTTCAGCCCTTTCCAGACGAACTTCTGAGCCACCAGCCTCACGGACGCTTTTCTGCCAGGATGGGACAGGCCGTGTATCGCCTCAAAGACAGCCCGCTGCCAGCCGGCAGGGACAAGTGGTCTAGGCTGGCCGGTGGAGAGGTCGCACCACAGCCTGACTCCTGAGTCGTCAACCGCGACCACCTCCAGACGCAGCCCAGTGTCAGAGTCTTTGAGCGACTGGATCCCAGGATCTGAGGCTTGGTCAGCACTCATACTTGAGTAGTCGAGCCCCAGCTGAACCGTGTGGACGACCGCTCTAGAGAGGCAATCGGCGACCACGTTGGACTTGCCGGCGATGTGTCGGATATCTGTGGTGTACTCAGAGATAAATGACAGCTGACGCTGCTGGCGGGCGGACCACGGCTCAGCCACCTTGGACATAGAGAACGTGAGGGGCTTGTGGTCGACGAAAACCGTAAACTCACGGCCTTCCAGGATGGAGCGGAAATGGCGGATCGCCAACCAGACGCCGAGTAGCTCCCTGTCGAATGTGCTGTATTTGCGCTCCCTAGGGACCAGCTGGCGGCTGAAAAAGGCGAGCGGTTGCCAGGCGCCACCAACCCACTGCTCAAATACAGCACCAACTGCGTAGTCAGATGCGTCGGTTGTGAGGGCGACCGGGGCTCCAGGCGACGGGTGGACCAACAAGGTGGCCTGGCACAGCGCAGCCTTAGTATCCTCGAAAGCTTTGATCCTCTCGGGGGTCCAGTCGATGTCCTGGTTGGGGGTCTTACCCTTAAGGGCCCCATACAGTGGGTGCATGATGTGGGCCGCCCGGCGTATGAATCGGTGGTAGAACGTAACCATCCCAAGGAACTCCCGTAGCCCCCGGGCCGAACGTGGGCGGGGAAAAGCGGAGACTGCTTCCACCTTTGTCGGCAAGGGGGTGGCCCCATTACTGCCGATGAGATGCCCAAGAAACTGGATCGACGGCACCCCGAAGACGCACTTCGCCGGGTTAATGATCAGGCCATGCTGGTCGAGCCTTGTGAAAAGGGCCCGCAGGTGTGCCGCATGCTCCTCCTCCGAGGAGCTGGCGACGAGGACATCGTCCAAGTAGACGAAGATGAAAGGCATGTCCCTAAGCGCAGAGTCCATCAACCGCTGGAAGGACTGGGCCGCGTTTTTCAGGCCGAAGGGCATCCTAAGAAACTCGAAAAGCCCGAAAGGAGTCACCACCGCCGTTTTAGGGATGTCAGCAAGGTGCACCGGGACTTGGTGATAACCCCGCACCAGGTCCACTTTGGAGAACAGGTGCTTCCCTGCTAGATGTATCGAAAAGTCCTTAACATGGGGGACCGGGTAGCGGTCGGGCGTGGTGGCATCATTGAGGCGGCGGTAGTCGCCACACGGGCGCCAACCACCGTCCGGCTTAGGCACCATGTGGAGTGGGGAGGCCCACGGGCTGTCAGAGCGGCGAACAATGCCAAGGCGTTCCATGCTGGCGAACTCGGCCCGAGCAATTGTCAGTCTCTCCGGGTTGAGCCGTCGGGCCCTAGCGTAGATGGGGGGGCCTTTGGTCTCGATGTGGTGCTCGACCCCATGTTTAGCTGTGGTGGCGGCAAAAGTGGGCCATGTAAGGCTGGGGAACTCTCCGAGGAGTTTCTGGTACATGTCGCCCTCGGAGAGCGAACTGGAGAGACCCACATAATTCCCCTCATCGCGGACACATGCGAAGGAGGAGAAGGTTAACGCGTCCACCAGGCGGCCGTTCTTAACATCCACGAGCAGTCCGTGGGCGCACAAAAAATCTGCGCCAAGCAGGGGGAAGGAGATGTCGGCAGTGACAAAGTCCCATGTGAAACGCTGACCCCCGAAACATATGTCCACAGTCCTTGTGCCATACGTCCTGATGGGAGTGTCGTTGGCGGATGTTAAGGGCGGGCCGTGCAACCCTCCAGCAGCGTCGTCCACTGTAGCCGTCAGGACGCTTCTCTGGGCGCCGGTGTCACAGAGGAATCTGCGACCAGAGAGGGAGTCCTCAACGAACAGCAGCCGGTTCTTTTTGCCTGCGGTCACGGCCACTACTGAGCGCAGGCTTTGGCGTTTCCCGTCGTGTCGAAGTTGCAAGGGGAGCGGCACCTTTTAGCCTTGGCGCCAAAACGTGCATGGAAGTAGCACAAACCTGTGCTGGTGCGGCTGTCAGTTGCAGCGCGTCCTCTGCCAGGGGAAACGCCAGCGCTCGGGGACGTGTAGCTGCGTGTTGGGGCCAGCACACCAGGGGCGAAACGCTGGGTGGCCAAGTAGAAACGGTCCGCTTCCTCCGAAAGAGCACGCGGCTCCGTAATGGTCGTATTTGCGAGGGCCGTTTGGACGTGCGGCGGCATATGTCGCAGAAACAGTTCAATGAAAAGAAAATTCGGCTCTTCCCCACCCAGCAGGTTTAACATCATCTCCATGTGTTCAGAGGGTTTGCTGTCCCCCATGCCTTGAATAGCAAGCAGGCGCCGGGCTCGTTCGGATCGCGACAGTTCAAAAATCCTGAGGAGATAAGCCTTGAGCCCTGCATATTTATCCTGGGCCGGAGGGGAAGTGATGAAACTTACGGCTCTGGCTGCGGTGGAGCTTCCGAGTGCCGAGACAACGTGGTAGTAGCATGTGGCGTCATCCGTAATTCCCCGGAGGGCGAACTGAGCCTCCGCCTGTGCGAACCATGCACGTTGCTGCAGAAGTCTCCCAAAACTCAGGCAGCCTAAGGACGGCGGAATGCGCCATGCCGTCTCGCTCGGTATTCTGTTCAGTCCCGGAATCCTCAGCGGGACTGATGTCAGGGTCACCAGTGTGGTGTGCAAGGACTGGAGTCGGAGGCGGAGTGATAAATGACGGTGCCAACGGCAGTTGTTTTAATGACATTTATAATTAGCTTCTCTCAACCACGGGCCGACTCTTTTCCCTTCGAGATCCTAACACACACTCCTCAAACAGGAAACTCCCACACGTGTAAAACATCCCACCGGAACTCGGCAACGTGAACTTAGGTTCCGGGTGAATTATGTCAACCCACTACAAGACTACCAATTCAAGTTACGGTTTAAATATATCGACTCATACTAATGCTTCTTTTCCTGCGCATCACGTGATTCCCGTTTCTTTTTGTGGTCAGGTGCGGAAGTCAACGCTGCTGCCATCTAGCGGTGTAACGGCATATACGCTTTAACAAATAATAATCACTCGCAGGGCACACAGAGACGAAAAACCGTCCGCACTCGCACCTACGGGCAATTTGGAGCGCTCAATGGGCCTATCATGCATGTTTGGGGGAAATGGAAGGAAACCAGAGTGGAGAACGTGCACAATGCAAACAAACAGGTCAGGGAGTTGGAACCGAACGCAGCAGAGCAAGCATGGACTCACAACGACACGTTTAGAGTGTAAACGTTTCCATAGAATTGCCAAACACCAAATACTTGTTCGAACTATACATCTTAGTTGAGTGTTAAGGCCTCCTAAATTTAGCAAATATATGAAGATCTATTTTTATTAAAAGGAAATGGTTGCTAGTGTGACACCGCCTGTTACTTTGGTGAGACCAGCAATGGGGTGGCCCGTTTGGACAAGCCGAAATCAGTTCACTCTTGTTTCTCTTCAGATCGTATAAATCTTTCGCCTTTTACTAAAGATTTCCGTGGGGAGGAACAGCAAGAGTATATCTCAATTTTTGATGCTCTGCGAAAGCGGAGCTTCCTGTACTTGTCAATGGAAAGTAATCAAAATTCCTGCTTTGTTGCTATTAATTCTGCCATAGCTTACAGGTAACATCCACCCATTCAAATATAAAACTATCTAATATGAGCAATAAATTAATATATTTTCTACTAATTATACTATATGTAAGGAACAATAAACGGAGCCATTTAGCCATTAATATATTTATTATTAAAGTTAATTCAGATTTGTGTCGAAGTTGTAAAGATTTAAGCCGTGTAAATGAATACAGCCATAAGTACTTCAGTACAAAAGTACTTCAGAAATACATAACAGGCTTTTGTTAATTGAACTAATACGACGATACTGTTAATCGACTGAGTTGAATATCAGGAGTACGCCACTACATTAGCTTAATTTTTATTTAACCAATTTCAAAGAACTACTCTGATCATGTCCCTCCCCTCAATGCTCCACTAGGAAGCATAGAACGCTCATCAAAAGTGGAGAATCTATGATATAAACATCATTATTCTCCGCTAGCTTCACGCTCAGGAAGGAACATCAATTCTCATCATCGTAGATGGCGAGGCCGTTCACTTTAGAAACACATATCTCAAGTTAATAACTATAGAAATGATCCCTGAAAGTATAGTCTTAATTCATCAACGAGGGGCGGCGGGAAGTCATCTGCGAGTGTACCATTTTTACCCAGAGGGCAACCACGACTAGTAAAGGACTATGTTTAGATTGTAGGGGTGTAACGATACATCGATACACATCGAATAATCGATATTATGCTCTACGATTTATTGGCATCGATGCTAAAGGTAAACATCGATTTATATCGCCGTGTTTGACCTCGGACATTAGACGCGACTTTATTTTGAAATCCAGTTCATTGTTGCTTGCTTCCTCTTCCGGGAGCAGGGAGCAGTGCGCGGCGTTGTTGTGTTGTGAGCAGAGCAGGCACGTGAAAGGGGAGTCGACAACTAGTACGCGGCTCCTGGGCTGGTGCTATGGCTAGTGTCCAAAAAGACGAGGAAATTTGCTCCCCTTTAGGCTTCAAGTCATTCGTTTGGAAGCACTTTGGATTCCAAAGAAAAGATGGCTCAACGGACAAGACACGTGCAGTTTGTAAATCCTGCCATGCGGTGATCAAATATTCAGGGAGCACAAATCTCGCCGCACATTTAAAGAAAAAACACGACATCAAAGTTAAGTGTTAAAGTAAGCAATTTGTATACTACAGTACTCTTGTAATTTCCTAAATAAAGAGTTTGCAGTACCTTGTGGATTTTGCGTATGAATTGTTATAAATCAGGATATTGTTCTATATTTTTTATTAAAAAAAAAAAATATCGATCGTAGAGCACTATATCGCGATATATCGTGATTGAATCGCAGCAGGCTTTAAGATATCGGCAAATATTGTATCGAAGTTCTTTATATCGATATTATATCGTATCGTGACAAAACCCGCGATTTACACCCCTATTAGATTGTATTAGAAAGAGTGCCGACGTCATTAGGGTATTTGGCAACACAGCCATCATTGGCTGAGCGCTCGATCACGTACCCACGATCCTTTGCGTCAATGTTTAGAACAAGCAATTTTTTAACACTTGTGTTACAAGTATACTTGTTTAAATTGTCTAAATTGTAAGGCTTTAAAACTGACTGTGTATACTAGGCTTTTGTTTTAAACATGAAGGCTTTTATTTAAAAACGACCATGTAAAGTAAAGGTTTTAAAATTAACATAGAGGCTTTTAAAAATGCCTATGGTAGCCAAACAATCAACTTTACATTGCAGACACGTTTCAGAATCCACCCGCCGTGAGTACTGATAACGCTTGCAGACACCAGAGAGAATATTTTATATTGCCCATCCATCCAATTTCTGTACTGATTCTCCCCACGGGGTTAGTAGGCGTACTGGAGCCTATCACATAGGGATGGGCGGATCGATACAAAAGTATCGATATATCGATCCAGGCTGCTCATTTTTGAGTACCGATCTCCCTAGCTAAAATATCTATACTTACAATTATTTAATTATATTTTTCCTCATTTTTTTCTGCTCCAATTTGACGACTTGCACTCATGCTAGCACTACTTTTCCTTCCGCCTGCTGCACCGGCGTGTCCTGCTCTGCTTTGCTCCCGCCCCCTTTTCTCACAAGCCAAGCCCTCCTCCTCCGCCTCCCGTTCCAATCCAAACAAACACAAACAAGCATGGTCACGGCGGCGGCCCAGTCCGAACGCAAGAGAAGTCTGGTTTGGGGATATTATATTTTACTTAATAACAACGAGGCAAAATGTGAAATATGTCACAAAACAATTAAATATTGTGGCAACACCACAAACTTGACAAAACATTTAAGCAAAATTCACCCCACGGTTCATGAAGAGCTGCAGTTGAAACGTGCCGCAGACACTAAGGCAGCGACGGAAAACCCTGCAGCCACACCGAGGCTAAGGTATCAAAGTACCTTAGAAGCAGCGTTTCAGAAAGGCAAGACATATCCAGGTATCAGGTGCTAACCAAAAATTGTAAGCATTTGTGGTTGATGTGCTATTTGAAGCAATAATTACTACGCTTTAGTCAGTCATTTATAAATAAAGTTTTCCCCTTTTCAATTTGTGGTCGAACGCCATACGTTTTATTTGTAACTCCACTTCCTATAAACAACACTAAAGTATTACAATATTAAATGTATGTATCCAGTGGCTTTACAAATTGATAGTTTTGCTGCTCATGACGATTAAGCCCTGCATCTCTGTTGGTACCATGTCTCTTTTTAGATTATACTAAAAGACAAAACTTTTTCCCAACAACAGAGAGAGAGAGAGAGAGAGAGAGAGAAAAGTAAAGAATAGCTCCTTTTTATTAAAGTTATACTATTAACATGCATATTCCACTAATGCACTAATGTCTAAAAAGGTTAATAATTCACGTGACGTAATACTTTTTTCTACAAAATTCAATAGATGACTTTCCAAGAGCAAGAATGCCACTGCATTTAAATCGTTTTTTGGGCGGGAAATTACACTTCCGGTATCGATATCGGATCGAATATCGGGTATTTTGGGTAGGAAATACTTGGTACCGGATCGATTCCAAAATCATTGGTATCGCCCATCCCCACTGGACATCATAAACTGGTGGCCAGCCAATCGTAGGGCCGATATGTTTTCTATTTTGTTGTAAAGGATAGAATTCTTCTGCTATTCACATTTAGATAAAGGTCATGAACTTGATTGAATCAAACCCTTTCAAGACGTTATTGACTTTCTGCTTTATCCTGTGAGAATGAAGCAGACCGATTCTAATGGCTTCCTGACTTAATGATCCTTTATTTGACCAGCAGAGGGGTGCACCGTTCCTGGAAGTACTGCAATACCAGGTCGATACGTGGAGTGGACGAAGCAAGCCCCTAATTCCATCTCCCGGTTCCAAAATTCAATTTAATATATGGTCCCCGGGAAGGGGACTTATCAGATATTAAACTGATAAGAACAGATACTACACTTGATCTTAGCCAAAAGGCCGAGAAGCGATAACCTAAAGTTGATCTGAGAAAACTACTTAAATAAAGAGACTACCAATTCAAGTTACGGTTTAAATATATTGAGTCATACTAATGCCACGTACCGACCACCGTAACAAACCTCAACTCTTAACAGTTTGGAATGATAATGCGTCACCGGGCTGTTTTCAACCTGTGCATCGGTTGCAGATTTTCGTGTGTTCGTGGAGGTTTAGTGTCACGTGGTTCACGTTGACCCAATAGAATAACAATGAACTGAGCTCCTGATGGGAATAGCTTTTAATGACCAACAAAACGAATTGGTCATTCGCCAAAAACAATCGGATCTTTTGATACATTTCGGGACCGAAGGCAAGATAGCTGTTTGACGAACATTTTGACGGGAAAAAAAACACGCAGCAAAAAAACACGCGGCCCACTTCGCCAAACTACTTCCTGTTTCCTGCTGTGGCAATTTACATTAACCCTCGAACGCCACCATCGCAGTGGAGGTGAATCGCATTCCAATCCACGCCAGCATTTCTTAACACTCATTTGAGGAAATTACGATCGTCTTTTGTTTCCCGATTTGTGTTGAATAAAAATCTGAAATTACACATTTGAAAATAACACACGGAAATCGGATCATTTCCATTTCTCTCATACCAAAAGTACACGGACCAAGACATACAACTGTTTATACGTTCAAAACTCACACTCAAAATAGTTGCCCAATCGATAGGTGACGCTGTTTGAAATATCAGGTATCCATAATCCTGTGCGCCAACAATGTTTCAAGGAAAAAACACATTGATGAACACAAAATACTCATTTAAACTGTCTATTTAGGTTGAGTCCTTCTAAATGTAGTAAATCTATGAACGTCTATTGTTTGTATTAGAAGGAATGGTTGCTGCAATTTCACCGATCGCCTTTTACTAAAGATTTCCGTGGGGAGGAACAATGAGAGTTCATCTCAATTTTTTGATGCTCTGCGAAAGCGGAGCCACCTATACTTGTCAATGGGAAATAGTTAGTAGTCCTGCCTTGTAGTTATTAATTCTGCTAAAGTTTACAGACCAAATTGGTTAAGCTTTAGGGACAGCTTTTGGTGACATCCACCCATTCAAATATAAAACTATTGATTATGCATTGAGCAATAAATTAATATATTTTCCACAAATTATACTATATGTAAGGAACAATAATAGGAGCCATTTAGCTATTAAAGTATTAATATAAAAATACCCTCGTAAATACCCATAAACTGATGCTTTGCTTCTCTTTCTACTGCCTCCACGCCTTTGTTCACCTCCTTTTTCTTAGAGTTGCCATCTAGTGGTGGTGGCAGCATAAGAAATGAAGTAAAAACATACCCATCATGCATTGCCTCTTTTCACCTGAGAACCATATGAATTTGTATTTATAGAAAATCTCCAACAGTACCGCAGAAAGATATATATTTCTTTTTCTGAGCAAGTTTAGAAAATGACATTCTCTTAAAAATTTGAGAACAAGGATTGTACTAAAAATTTCTGGCACAATTTCTGATTTAAAGAAAGACATTTTGATCATATTTTTTCGTATATCCTTGCTGCCAGCCGCCATGAACTTGAATCAATGACGTCATTGACCCTCTGCTTTATCCTGTGAGAATGAAGCTAACGGACTGTGATGTAAACTACTCTTGATTTGACCAGTAGAGTAGGGGGTGCAAAAATCAGTTGTATGTCTGGGTCCACGTACCTTTTGGCCATTAGTTTTTCTTTATAGTGTAGGTAAATGGAGAACGGGAAATGATCCGTGGGGCTATTCCAGAAAGCAGGTTATATGAAAGTTATATCATATACGTTCGTATCAATAACGGGTCGGGAACGTAGTAATTACATTTTATTTTGCAATTACTAATTTGTTGAATGAAGTTCGGCAAGTAGGTGCACAGTTGCAGAGCACAGCTTGATGCACCAACTGTATGTGGCGACCATGAAATTTGGCTTCGTGTGAGGGATTTTGTATTGTACAGGAGAATCAGGGGAGAGCGCGAACGCAGTCCCCCACTACCAGAAATTGTGCAGTCGAGATTCCCACATTTGGGGAATTCGCACGGGTCAGCACAACCGGAGTGCAATGGCTGAGCCTCACCCTGGGTGAACCACCTTCTTGATCATGGTATCTCCCCTGCCAGGTAAGTATGAGTTGTATACGTCGCCGGGGCCGACGTTTTCACCGCGCACACCATCTACAGTCAGAGGCTAATTTGGTACAAAAGTGTGAGCACACGTATTCAGTGGATGAGACAGCATTCGTAGAACTGTTAACATAGTACACCTTTAGTCATTCAAAACCAAAACATTTTAAATTAAGTAAAAAATAGATTCAGAAACATGACCATCATGCCTTGCTTCTTTTTCTACTGCCTCCACGTCTTTGTTCACCTCCTTTTTCCTAGAGTCGCCGTCTAGTGGTGATGCCAGCAACTATAATAAACCGATAAATGAAGTCAAAACATGCCCATCATGCAGTGCCTCTTTTCTCCTGAGAACCCTAAAACGGTATGAATTTGTATTTATTGAACAATGATAGGAAAATCTCAAGCAAAAAAAGACATTTTGACCATATTTTAGAACAGTTACGTAAATTCTTGCTGCCGCCTAAGATGAACCGTCATGAACTGTCATGTACTGATATTGTACTGTGGGCCTACGTGATGACGTAGTGAAGGAGTGACGTTCAGGGAAATGAATATGCAGACAGAGCGGCAAGTTGATGGCCCTCTGTTTCATGAATAAAAGTGATTAAAGACATCGGTTCGGGTCCTGATTAAATTCAGAGTGCATTACCTAATAAAGATATAAGGTGAGCACACAACAATGGCGACGAGGATGACGTCCACCTTCTAAGGAAGAGGAGATAACGACGACGATTTTCGTGAGCAAGTTTAAGTTTGAGCTAACATGGCTAAGTCGGAGCTACAACCGTTTGCTTGCTGCACTGATCCAGCTACTCTCGGGCCAAGATGGACACGATGGCTAACATCTTTCGAGTTGTATGCTGACGGTAAAGGACTGATAATGAACGAGGATACGACCAATGCTACTAAACAAAGAAGACGCGCTCTACTTTTGCATTTGGCGGGACAGGACGTGCAGGATGTTTTCTTCACTTTACCAAACACGGGTGAGGTGACCGACTGCGCGGCAGCAGTAAGGACACTTGACTCCTACTTTGTTCCCCAAGTGAATGCAGCGTACGCGCGCCAATCCTTCCACAAGTTGTTCCAAAATCAGGGAGAAACGGTGCAACAGTTTGGTACACGTTTACGTCAGGCTGCGAAGGACTGTGACTTTCAAGGAGACAAGGACAATCAAATTAGAGACGCTATCCTGAGCAGATGCTGTTCTGGATACGTGAAGAGAAAGCTTCTCGAGGATGGACCTGGTTTGACTTTGGCTCGCACGTTGGAGTTGGCATCGCAATGTGAGCGAGTGGAAGAGCAACTAGCAGCAATGAATGGGAGCAGTATCAAGAAAGAGGGGGAAACGATCAGTCGTATCACAACGAAAAAAGGAAAGTTCACAAGGCCAAAAGGTAAATTGAAGAATTGTGATGACAATAAAGCAGAGAAGCAGTGCTACAGGTGTGGCTACACTGACCACATGGGTAAGGATCCCAAATGCCCAGCACGTGGACAAACATGTCATAAATGCAACGGTAAGGACCATTTCTCAAAAATGTGTCGTACCAAAGGACAAAAGAAGCAAAACGTTAATGCTGTAGAGACTGTGCACAATGACTATGCATTTATGGTGAAAGACTGTGAAATGCCTGAAAGACTAATATTTTGTGTAGGGGGAGTTGAGTTAAAAATGTTAGTAGATTCTGGGGCAACGAGTAATGTCATGGGAGAAAATGTTTGGGAGAAGCTAAAAGCTGAAAACATAAAATGTGAATCATATGTGCCCAAAGAGCAGAGAAATATGTATGCATATTCCTCAACCCAGACACTATCTGTCAAAGGTGCTTTCAAATGTGTAATCGAGATAGGTGACAGGACTGAAGAAGCTGAATTCATTGTGATTAGAGGTAATGGTGAACCACTCCTTGGTAAAATGACAGCTATTAAGCTTGGAGTACTAAAAATAGGGGAAAACGTTGCAGCAATCACAGATGTTAAAAGTATTCTGCAACAACAGTATTCAAATGTGTTCAAAGGAGTAGGTAAATTAAACACCAAACAAATCTCACTGTACATAGACCCAAATGTGAAACCAGTCGCTCAACCACTGAGACGGATACCCTATCATTTGAGGGATGCAGTCGAGAAGAAAATCAAGGAACTGATGGACATGGACATTGTGGAGAAGGTTGAAGGTCCTACTCCCTGGGTAAATCCGGTAGTGATTCTCCCAAAGAAACATGACAAAGACCTTAGGATGTGTTTAGACATGAGAAAAGCTAATGAGGCTATTGTGAGGGAGAGATACCCCCATCCCTACAGTGGATGAAATACTGCAAGGTCTGAATGGTTCTGCAATATTCAGTAAGCTTGATCTCAAATGGGGCTACCATCAGTTAGAGCTAACCCCAGAGTCCAGAGAAATAACAACGTTTGCTGTGCATAATGGTGTTTACAGGTACAAAAGACTGATATTTGGAGTCTCGTCCGCTAGTGAGCAATACCAGCACGAGATAGCCAATGCACTAGCAGGCATCGAGGGTGTGGAGAACATCTCAGATGGCGTGATCATCCATGCTCCAGACCAGGTGACACATGACGAGCGCCTGCACGCAGTCATGAAAAGACTTTCAGAATGCCGATTAACACTGAATGTGGAAAAATGCCAATTTAACATGGACAGACTTGTTTTCATGGGCATATTGTTGACCCAGAAATGCATTGGACCAACTGAGGAGAGAGTGAGAGCTGTTAAGGATGCCAGAGAACCAAAAACGGCAGCTGAAGTGAGAAGTTTCCTAGGACTGGTAGGATTCAGCAGTAGATTTATACCCCAGTTTGCAACGCTCTCTGAACCACTGAGGAGATTGACCAGGAAAGAGACTACATTTGTGTTTGGACCAGAACAAAAACGAGCATTTCAGACTTTAAAGACTGAACTAGCCGGGGCAGGTACTTTAGCTTATTTTGACAAAGAGGCTCCTACCAGAATAATCGCAGATGCAAGTCCTGTAGGGTTAGGCGCAGTGCTTGTACAAAAACAAGATTCTGAGGAGGTACCAGTGTGCTACGTTAGTCGTAGTCTGACAGATTGTGAACGCAGATACTCCCAAACAGAAAGGGAGGCCCTAGCATTAGTTTGGGCATGCGAAAGGCTACATCCATATGTGTACGGACGTAGGTTTGACTTAATCACAGACCACAAGCCATTAGAAGTCGTATACAGTAAAAGATCCAAACCATGTGCTCGTATAGAGCGATGGGTCCTCAGACTTCAACCTTATGACTTTCGGGTGGTGCACATTGCAGGAAAACAAAATATTGCTGATTCTTTATCTAGGTTGTTGTCAGACACAGGGACAAAAGGAATACATGAACATGAATCTGAAGAGTATGTGAGATTCATTGCAGTTAATGCAACACCAAAGGCGCTTACCACACGAGAGGTAGAAGAAGCCTCTGCTGTAGATCCAGAGCTGACGGAGGTGCGAAATGCAATTGAAATTGGACACTTCGAAAAATGTAAACAATATGCACCCATTGTAAATGAACTCTGTGTGATTGGATACATTGTGTTACGTGGAAGCCGCATAGTTTTACCAGAAAAACTCAGAGCAAAAGCACTTGCATTAGCTCATGAAGGACACTTAGGAATTGTAGGGACAAAACAACATCTCAGAACAAAAGTGTGGTGGCCTGGCATGGATAAGGCAGCGGAAAAATACTGTAAAGCTTGTCATGGATGTCAAATAGTGGCCAGACCAGATCCACCTGAGCCTTTGAGGAACACAATCTTACCAGATCGACCATGGCAAGACGTGGCTGTAGATCTGTTAGGACCACTACCAAACAGTCAGTCTATATTTGTTTTAGTAGATTATTACAGTCGCTACTATGAGTATGAAATAATGACGTCTACAACCACGGACAGAGTTATTGACTGAATTGAGGACATTTTCAGTAGGCATGGACTACCAGTGACGATCAAATCGGACAATGGACCACAGTTCAAATCTGACTTCTTCAGGGAATACTGTGAAACAAATGGAATCAAACATGTGAGAACACCACCAAAATGGGCACAAGCCAATGGAGAAGTGGAACGTCAAAATGCATCACTGATGAAGAGAATCAGGATTGCACAGGCAGAAGGGCTGGACTGGAAACGTGAACTGAGGAAATATGTAACTATTTACAGGAGCATTGAACACCCCACGACAGGGAAAAGTCCAGCTGAACTTCTTTTCAACAGGAAAATGAGAGGAAAGTTGCCTGACCTCTCTGAGTCCAAAACAACGGCTCTAGATGTTCGTGACAGGGATGCTGAACAAAAAGGGAAAGCAAAGCTTTATCCTGATGAACGACGAGGAGCCCAGTACTCAAATGTGGACATTGGAGACACAGTACTGGTACAACAGGACAAACAGGACAAATTCACAACACCATTCAATCCAACCCCACATAGAGTCGTGAGTAAAACTGGAAGTCAAGTGGTAATTGAATCCCCAACTGGAGCTCGCTACCACCGGAATACCACTCACGTGAAGAAATACCAATCATATGAGAATACTGAAGGACATGACACACCGAAGACTTTTACTGAAGGGGAGGAAAATGTACTGAGCAGAAATGTGGACAGTTGCAACCAGACACCACAAGAGGAAGCTCAGGAACCTGAAATGAGGCCCCAGAGAGTCAAAAAGATACCAGCAAAGTTCAAAGACTTTGTGACAAAGTAAAAGTAAAGGGTTGTGTCTGAATATATTGTTCACTGTTTAAGAGAAAAAAATGTTTATGGGTTACATAAGAAAAGTTAGACAATACAATGTTCGGTTAGCAAAAGATGATGATGTAAATTACATGGTCAATATTAGTATGTGATGGTACAGTTTATTTCTAAGGAAAGGGGGGATGTCATGTACTGATATTGTACTGTGGGCCTACGTGATGACGTAGTGAAGGAGTGACGTTCAGGGAAATGAATATGCAGACAGAGCGGCAAGTTGATGGCCCTCTGTTTCATGAATAAAAGTGATTAAAGACATCGGTTCGGGTCCTGATTAAATTCAGAGTGCATTACCTAATAAAGATATAAGGTGAGTGTCAGGGTTTTCCAAAACTATCTTGATCATATGATTATGTTGGAATGTATGTAACCAGTAATGAATAACCTTGGTAGATTAGTTTTATGCTTATGTTGGTGTGTAACCAGTAATAAATAACCTAGCTTGTTCCATCCTACACAATGTCGTAAAACATCCCCTGCCCTGCTAATCTAGAGGTCAAGGGCCTTTTTTACTTGTCTATTCAGTCTATGGTCACCCCCACTCTTTTTCTCTTAATAAAGATGGTCTTGTGGGAAGCGAGAGTCAGACGTCATTCGATCATTGCTGTACGCACAGTGACGAATGGACTCTCCGCCTGCAGGTGCCCAAAACGACTAACTTGTCTCCGAGTGGTTCTTGCAAAATAAGTTAGAGTGAGCACCACTCTAACAGTGAGCACACAACATGAACTTGAATCAAATCCGATCAAGACGTCGTTGACTTTCTGCTTCATCCTGTGAGAATGAAGCTAACGGATTGTGATGTAAACTACTTTTTATTTGCCCAGTAGAGGGGGGCGCACCGCTCCTGGAGGTACTGCAATACCAGGTCGATGCATAGAGTGGACGGAGCAAGCCCCTATACCATCTCCCTGTTGCGAAAATCCAATATATACATGGTCCCCGGATAGGGAACGTATCAGATATTAATCTGATAAGAACAGATACTACACCTGGTCTTAGCCAAAAGGCCGAGAAGCGATGTACTGAAACTGGTCTGAGGAAACCACTTAAATAAAGAGACTGTGGTGTGCAAGGACTGGAGTCGGAGGCGGAGTGATAAATGACGGTGCCAACGGCAGTTGTTTTAATGACATTTATAATTAGCTTCTCTCAAC
The DNA here is from genome assembly GCF_033458585.1 of Syngnathus typhle. Classification (NCBI taxonomy): domain Eukaryota; kingdom Metazoa; phylum Chordata; class Actinopteri; order Syngnathiformes; family Syngnathidae; genus Syngnathus; species Syngnathus typhle. The sequence goes on from NC_083758.1 coordinate 1,410,347, forward strand.
CACGGGCCGACTCTTTTCCCTTCGAGATCCTAACACACACTCCTCAAACAGGAAACTCCCACACGTGTAAAACATCCCACCGGAACTCGGCAACGTGAACTTAGGTTCCGGGTGAATTATGTCAACCCACTACACAAGCCCCCCCAGAATTCACCCATAGTCAAAATCCCCGCGCCGGAAAGGAACGACAGCCCGACCACAGCGGGTGTAGGTGGCAGGGGCTGGCAGGGGGTCAAGGGTAGGGGGCGCCGCCGGAAAGACCGCTGGGCTGGACGGTCGCGTTGTCGGTCGGGCAGGTGGGAGCTCGGTCAGGTCGGAGGGGCGAGGCGCTGGGGGGCGTCCGCGGCGTGGGGCCTGCGCCAATTCCAACGTCCGGGAAACATCCACGTGGGCAGGCTTAATCCTATCAACCAAGATAGTCTCAGGCCTACCGCCGATGTCCACGACCATGCTCTTACTCCCGTGCTGCAAGACCTTAAAAGGCCCGTCGTAAGGCGGACGCAACGGCCCGCGGTGGGCGTCGTGGCGGATGAACACAAAACCCGCCGAGCGTAGGTTGGTGGGCACCCGGGAAACAGGGGTGCAGTGCCGTGACGTGGGGACAGGTGCGAACGTCCCGGCAACTTCCAGCAGGGCGGACCGCTGCCCTGCCGCCGACCAAGGCGTTGTGGCGTCTGGAATGAAGTCCCCTGGAACTCGTAGTACCTGGCCGTAGACGAGCTCAGCGGACGAGGACTGCAAGTCCTCCTTAGGGGCCGTCCTGAGGCCCAGCATGACCCAGGGAAGTCTGTCCACCCAGTTGCCATCCACCAGACTGGCGCGTAGAGCAGCCTTCATGGAGCGGTGGAACCGCTCGCACAGCCCGTTAGCCTGGGGGTGATAAGCGGTGGTGCGGTGCAGCTTGACGCCCAGGCCTCCAGCAACCACATTCCAGATCTCGGAAGTAAACTGTGCACCCCGGTCCGAGGAGAGGTCTGAAGGTGTTCCAAAGCGCGCGACCCATGTGCCAATAAACGCCCGGGCCACGTCAGCAGCCGAGGTTGAGGAGAGGGGGACGGCCTCAGGCCAACGGGTCGTCCTGTCCACCATGGTGAGGAGGTAGGTTAAACCATGGGAAGGGGGGAGCGGGCCCACAAGGTCGATGTTGACGTGGTCGAACCTCCTCTCGGGGACAGTGAACGGCTCCAACGGGGCCTTGGTATGGCGGTATACCTTCGCACGCTGACAAGCCACACACGAGTCGACCCAGGCCCGCACGTCCCTCTTCAGCCCTTTCCAGACGAACTTCTGAGCCACCAGCCTCACGGACGCTTTTCTGCCAGGATGGGACAGGCCGTGTATCGCCTCAAAGACAGCCCGCTGCCAGCCGGCAGGGACAAGTGGTCTAGGCTGGCCGGTGGAGAGGTCGCACCACAGCCTGACTCCTGAGTCGCCAACCGCGACCACCTCCAGACGCAGCCCAGTGTCAGAGTCTTTGAGCGACTGGATCCCAGGATCTGAGGCTTGGTCAGCACTCATACTTGAGTAGTCGAGCCCCAGCTGAACCGTGTGGACGACCGCTCTAGAGAGGCAATCGGCGACCACGTTGGACTTGCCGGCGATGTGTCGGATATCTGTGGTGTACTCAGAGATAAATGACAGCTGACGCTGCTGGCGGGCGGACCAGGGCTCAGCCACCTTGGACATAGAGAACGTGAGGGGCTTGTGGTCGACGAAAACCGTAAACTCACGGCCTTCCAGGATGGAGCGGAAATGGCGGATCGCCAACCAGACGCCGAGTAGCTCCCTGTCGAATGTGCTGTATTTGCGCTCCCTAGGGACCAGCTGGCGGCTGAAAAAGGCGAGCGGTTGCCAGGCGCCACCAACCCACTGCTCAAATACAGCACCAACTGCGTAGTCAGATGCGTCGGTTGTGAGGGCGACCGGGGCTCCAGGCGACGGGTGGACCAACAAGGTGGCCTGGCACAGCGCAGCCTTAGTATCCTCGAAAGCTTTGATCCTCTCGGGGGTCCAGTCGATGTCCTGGTTGGGGGTCTTACCCTTAAGGGCCCCATACAGTGGGTGCATGATGTGGGCCGCCCGGCGTATGAATCGGTGGTAGAACGTAACCATCCCAAGGAACTCCCGGAGCCCCCGGGCCGAACGTGGGCGGGGAAAAGCGGAGACTGCTTCCACCTTTGTCGGCAAGGGGGTGGCCCCATTACTGCCGATGAGATGCCCAAGAAACTGGATCGACGGCACCCCGAAGACGCACTTCGCCGGGTTAATGATCAGGCCATGCTGGTCGAGCCTTGTGAAAAGGGCCCGCAGGTGTGCCGCATGCTCCTCCTCCGAGGAGCTGGCGACGAGGACATCGTCCAAGTAGACGAAGATGAAAGGCATGTCCCTAAGCGCAGAGTCCATCAACCGCTGGAAGGACTGGGCCGCGTTTTTCAGGCCGAAGGGCATCCTAAGAAACTCGAAAAGCCCGAAAGGAGTCACCACCGCCGTTTTAGGGATGTCAGCAAGGTGCACCGGGACTTGGTGATAACCCCGCACCAGGTCCACTTTGGAGAACAGGTGCTTCCCTGCTAGATGTATCGAAAAGTCCTGAACATGGGGGACCGGGTAGCGGTCGGGCGTGGTGGCATCATTGAGGCGGCGGTAGTCGCCACACGGGCGCCAACCACCGTCCAGCTTAGGCACCATGTGGAGTGGGGAGGCCCACGGGCTGTCAGAGCGGCGAACAATGCCAAGGCGTTCCATGCTGGCGAACTCGGCCCGAGCAATTGTCAGTCTCTCCGGGTTGAGCCGTCGGGCCCTAGCGTAGATGGGGGGGCCTTTGGTCTCGATGTGGTGCTCGACCCCATGTTTAGCTGTGGTGGCGGCAAAAGTGGGCCGTGTAAGGCTGGGGAACTCTCCGAGGAGTTTCTGGTACATGTCGCCCTCGGAGAGCGAACTGGAGAGACCCACATAATTCCCCTCATCGCGGACACATGCGAAGGAGGAGAAGGTTAACGCGTCCACCAGGCGGCCGTTCTTAACATCCACGAGCAGTCCGTGGGCGCACAAAAAATCTGCGCCAAGCAGGGGGAAGGAGATGTCGGCAGTGACAAAGTCCCATGTGAAACGCTGACCCCCGAAACATATGTCCACAGTCCTTGTGCCATACGTCCTGATGGGGGTGTCGTTGGCGGATGTTAAGGGCGGGCCGTGCAACCCTCCAGCAGCGTCGTCCACTGTAGCCGTCAGGACGCTTCTCTGGGCGCCGGTGTCACAGAGGAATCTGCGACCAGAGAGGGAGTCCTCAACGAACAGCAGCCGGTTCTTTTTGCCTGCGGTCACGGCCACTACTGAGCGCAGGCTTTGGCGTTTCCCGTCGTGTCGAAGTTGCAAGGGGAGCGGCACCTTTTAGCCTTGGCGCCAAAACGTGCATGGAAGTAGCACAAACCTGTGCTGGTGCGGCTGTCAGTTGCAGCGCGTCCTCTGCCAGGGGAAACGCCAGCGCTCGGGGACGTGTAGCTGCGTGTTGGGGCCAGCACACCAGGGGCGAAACGCTGGGTGGCCAAGTAGAAACGGTCCGCTTCCTCCGAAAGAGCACGCGGCTCCGTAATGGTCGTATTTGCGAGGGCCGTTTGGACGTGCGGCGGCATATGTCGCAGAAACAGTTCAATGAAAAGAAAATTCGGCTCTTCCCCACCCAGCAGGTTTAACATCATCTCCATGTGTTCAGAGGGTTTGCTGTCCCCCATGCCTTGAATAGCAAGCAGGCGCCGGGCTCGTTCGGATCGCGACAGTTCAAAAATCCTGAGGAGATAAGCCTTGAGCCCTGCATATTTATCCTGGGCCGGAGGGGAAGTGATGAAACTTACGGCTCTGGCTGCGGTGGAGCTTCCGAGTGCCGAGACAACGTGGTAGTAGCATGTGGCGTCATCCGTAATTCCCCGGAGGGCGAACTGAGCCTCCGCCTGTGCGAACCATGCACGTTGCTGCAGAAGTCTCCCAAAACTCAGGCAGCCTAAGGACGGCGGAATGCGCCATGCCGTCTCGCTCGGTATTCTGTTCAGTCCCGGAATCCTCAGCGGGACTGATGTCAGGGTCACCAGTGTGGTGTGCAAGGACTGGAGTCGGAGGCGGAGTGATAAATGACGGTGCCAACGGCAGTTGTTTTAATGACATTTATAATTAGCTTCTCTCAACCACGGGCCGACTCTTTTCCCTTCGAGATCCTAACACACACTCCTCAAACAGGAAACTCCCACACGTGTAAAACATCCCACCGGAACTCGGCAACGTGAACTTAGGTTCCGGGTGAATTATGTCAACCCACTACAAGACTACCAATTCAAGTTACGGTTTAAATATATCGACTCATACTAATGCTTCTTTTCCTGCGCATCACGTGATTCCCGTTTCTTTTTGTGGTCAGGTGCGGAAGTCAACGCTGCTGCCATCTAGCGGTGTAACGGCATATACGCTTTAACAAATAATAATCACTCGCAGGGCACACAGAGACGAAAAACCGTCCGCACTCGCACCTACGGGCAATTTGGAGCGCTCAATGGGCCTATCATGCATGTTTGGGGGAAATGGAAGGAAACCAGAGTGGAGAACGTGCACAATGCAAACAAACAGGTCAGGGAGTTGGAACCGAACGCACCAGAGCAAGCATGGACTCACAACGACACGTTTAGAGTGTAAACGTTTCCATAGAATTGCCAAACACCAAATACTTGTTCGAACTATACATCTTAGTTGAGTGTTAAGGCCTCCTAAATTTGGCAAATATATGAAGATCTATTTTTATTAAAAGGAAATGGTTGCTAGTGTGACACCGCCTGTTACTTTGGTGAGACCAGCAATGGGGTGGCCCGTTTGGACAAGCCGAAATCAGTTCACTCTTGTTTCTCTTCAGATCGTATAAATCTTTCGCCTTTTACTAAAGATTTCCGTGGGGAGGAACGACAAGAGTATATCTCAATTTTTTGATGCTCTGCGAAAGCGGAGCTTCCTGTACTTGTCAATGGAAAGTAATCAAAATTCCTGCTTTGTTGCCATTAATTCTGCCATAGCTTACAGGTAACATCCACCCATTCAATTATAAAACGATCTAATATGAGCAATAAATTAAAATATTTTCTACTAATTATACTATATGTAAGGGACAATAAACAATTTAGCCATTAAAATATTTATTATTAAAGTTAATTCAGATTTGTGTCGAAGTTGTAAAGATTTAAGCCGTGTAAATGAATACAGCCATAAGTACTTCAGTACAAAAGTACTTCAGAAATACATAACAGGCTTTTGTTAGTTGAACTAATACGACGATACTGTTAATCGACTGAGTTGAATATCAGGAGTACGCCACTACATTATCTAAATTTTTATTTAACCAATTTCAAAGAACTACTCTGATCATGTCCCTCCCCTCAATGCTCCACTAGGAAGCATAGAACGCTCATCAAAAGTGGAGAATCTATGATATAAACATCATTATTCTCCGCTAGCTTCACGCTCAGGAAGGAACATCATTTCTCATCATCGTAGTTGGCGAGACCGTTCATTTTAGAAACACATATCTCAAGTTAATAACTATAGAAATGATCCCTGAAAGTATAGTCTTAATTCATCAACGAGGGGCGGCGGGAAGTCATCTGCGAGTGTACCATTTTTACCCAGAGGGCAACCACGACTAGTAAAGGACTATGTTTAGATTGTAGGGGTGTAACGATACATCGATACACATAAATTAATCGATATTATGCTCTACGATTTATTGGCATTGATGCTAAAGGTAAACATCGATTTATATCGCCGTGTTTGACCTCGGACATTAGACGCGACTTTATTTTGAAATCCAGTTCATTGTTGCTTGCTTCCTCTTCCGGGAGCAGGGAGCAGTGCGCGGCGTTGTTGTGTTGTGAGCAGAGCAGGCACGTGAAAGGGGAGTCGACAACTAGTACGCGGCTCCTGGGCTGGTGCTATGGCTAGTGTCCAAAAAGACGAGGAAATTTGCTCCCCTTTAGGCTTCAAGTCATTCGTTTGGAAGCACTTTGGATTCCAAAGAAAAGATGGCTCAACGGACAAGACACGTGCAGTTTGTAAATCCTGCCATACGGTGATCAAATATTCAGGGAGCACAAATCTCGCCGCACATTTAAAGAAAAAACACGACATCAAAGTTAAGTGTTAAAGTAAGCAATTTGTATACTACAATACTCTTGTAATTTCCTAAATAAAGAGTTTGCAGTACCTTGTGGATTTTGCGTATGAATTGTTATAAATCAGGATATTGTTCTATATTTTTTATTAAAAAAAAAAATATCGATCGAAGAGCACTATATCGCGATATATCGTGATTGAATCGCAGCAGGCTTTAAGATATCGGCAAATATCGTATCGAAGTTCTTTATATCGATATTATATCGTATCGTGACAAAACCCGCGATTTAAGGCTTTAAAACTGACTGTGTATACTAGGCTTTTGTTTTAAACATGAAGGCTTTTATTTAAAAACGACCATGTAAAGTAAAGGTTTTAAAATTAACATAGAGGCTTTTAAAAATGCCTATGGTAGCCAAACAATCAACTTTACATTGCAGACACGTTTCAGAATCCACCCGCCGTGAGTACTGATAACGCTTGCAGACACCAGAGAGAATATTTTATATTGCCCATCCATCCAATTTCTGTACTGATTCTCCCCACGGGGTTAGTAGACGTGCTGGAGCCTATCACATAGGGATGGGCGGATCGATACAAAAGTATCGATATATCGATCCAGGCTGCTCATTTTTGAGTATCGATCTCCCTAGCTAAAATATCGATACTTACAATTATTTAATTATATTTTTCCTCATTTTTTTCTGCTCCAATTTGACGACTTGCACTCATGCTAGCACTACTTTTCCTTCCGCCTGCTGCACCGGCGTGTCCTGCTCTGCTTTGCTCCCGCCCCCTTTTCTCACAAGCCAAGCCCTCCTCCTCCGCCTCCCGTTCCAATCCAAACAAACACAAACAAGCATGGCCACGGCGGCGGCCCAGTCCGAACGCAAGAGAAGTCTGGTTTGGGGATATTATATTTTACTTAATAACAACGAGGCAAAATGTGAAATATGTCACAAAACAATTAAATATTGTGGCGACACCACAAACTTGACAAAACATTTAAGCAAAATTCACCCCACGGTTCATGAAGAGCTGCAGTTGAAACGTGCCGCAGACACTAAGGCAGCGACGGAAAACCCTGCAGCCACACCGAGGCTAAGGTATCAAAGTACCTTAGAAGCAGCGTTTCAGAAAGGCAAGACATATCCAGGTATCAGGTGCTAACCAAAAATTGTAAGCATTTGTGGTTGATGTGCTATTTGAAGCAATAATTACTACGCTTTAGTCAGTCATTTATAAATAAAGTTTTCCCCTTTTCAATTTGTGGTCGAACGCCATACGTTTTATTTGTAACTCCACTTCCTATAAACAACACTAAAGTATTACAATATTAAATGTAAGTATCCAGTGGCTTTACAAATTGATAGTTTTGCTGCTCATGACGATTAAGCCCTGCATCTCTGTTGGTACCATGTCCCTTTTTAGATTATACTAAAAGACAAAACTTTTTCCCAACAACAGAGAGAGAGAGAGAGAGAGAGAAAAGTAAAGAATAGCTCCTTTTTATTAAAGTTATACTATTAATATGCATATTCCACTAATGCACTAATGTCTAAAAAGGTTAATAATTCACGTGACGTAATACTTTTTTCTACAAAATTCAATAGATGACTCTCCAAGAGCAAGAATGCCACTGCATTTAAATCGTTTTTTGGGCGGGAAATTACACTTCCGGTATCGATATCGGATCGAATATCGGGTATTTTGGGTAGGAAATACTTGGTATCGGATCGATTCCAAAATCATTGGTATCGCCCATCCCCACTGGACATCATAAACTTTGTATTAGAAGGAATGGTTGCTGCAATTTCACCGATCGCCTTTTACTAAAGATTTCCGTGGGGAGGAACAATGAGAGTTCATCTCAATTTTTTGATGCTCTGCGAAAGCGGAGCCACCTATACTTGTCAATGGGAAATAGTTAATAGTCCTGCCTTGTAGTTATTAATTCTGCTAAAGTTTACAGACCAAATTGGTTAAGCTTTAGGGACAGCTTTTGGTGACATCCACCCATTCAAATATAAAACTATTGATTATGCATTGAGCAATAAATTAATATATTTTCCACAAATTATACTATATGTAAGGAACAATAATAGGAGCCATTTAGCTATTAAAGTATTAATATAAAAATACCCTCGTAAATACCCATAAACTGATGCTTTGCTTCTCTTTCTACTGCCTCCACGCCTTTGTTCACCTCCTTTTTCTTAGAGTTGCCATCTAGTGGTGGTGGCAGCATAAGAAATGAAGTAAAAACATACCCATCATGCATTGCCTCTTTTCACCTGAGAACCATATGAATTTGTATTTATAGAAAATCTCCAACAGTACCGCAGAAAGATATATATTTCTTTTTCTGAGCAAGAAAATGACATTCTCTTAAAAATTTGAGAACAAGGATTGTACTAAAAATTTCTGGCACAATTTCTGATTTAAAGAAAGACATTTTGATCATATTTTTTCGTATATCCTTGCTGCCAGCCGCCATGAACTTGAATCAATGACGTCATTGACCCTCTGCTTTATCCTGTGAGAATGAAGCTAACGGACTGTGATGTAAACTACTCTTGATTTGACCAGTAGAGTAGGGGGTGCAAAAATCAGTTGTATGTCTGGGTCCACGTACCTTTTGGCCATTAGTTTTTCTTTATAGTGTAGGTAAATGGAGAACGGGAAATGATCCGTGGGGCTATTCCAGAAAGCAGGTTATATGAAAATTATATCATATACGTTCATATCAATAACGGGTCGGGAACGTAGTAAGTACATTTTATTTTGCAATTACTAATTTGTTGAATGAAGTTCGGCAAGTAGGTGCGCAGTTGCAGAGCACAGCTTGATGCACCATCGCTCACCTTCTTGATCATGGTATCTCCCCTGCCAGGTAAGTATGAGTTGTATACGTCGCCGGGGCCGACGTTTTCACCGCGCACACCATCTACAGTCAGAGGCTAATTTGGTACAAAAGTGTGAGCACACGTATTCAGTGGATGAGACAGCATTCGTAGAACTGTTAACATAGTACACCTTTAGTCATTCAAAACCAAAACATTTTAAATTAAGTAAAAAATAGATTCAGAAACATGACCATCATGGCTTGCTTCTTTTTCTACTGCCTCCACGTCTTTGTTCACCTCCTTTTTCCTAGAGTCGCCGTCTAGTGGTGATGCCAGCAACTATAATAAACCGATAAATGAAGTCAAAACATGCCCATCATGCAGTGCCTCTTTTCTCCTGAGAACCCTAAAACGGTATGAATTTGTATTTATTGAAAATCTCCAACATTACCGCAGAAAAATATATATACTTCTTTTTCTGAACGAGTTTTGAAAATGACATTTTCTTAACATTTGGAGAACAAGAATTGTACTAAAAGATCCTGGAACAATGATAGGAAAATCTCAAGCAAAAAAATACATTTTGACCATATTTTAGAACAGTTACGTAAATTCTTGCTGCCGCCTAAGATGAACCGTCATGAACTGTCATGTACTGATATTGTACTGTGGGCCTACGTGATGACGTAGTGAAGGAGTGACGTTCAGGGAAATGAATATGCAGACAGAGCGGCAAGTTGATGGCCCTCTGTTTCATGAATAAAAGTGATTAAAGACATCGGTTCGGGTCCTGATTAAATTCAGAGTGCATTACCTAATAAAGATATAAGGTGAGCACACAACATGAACTTGAATCAAATCCGATCAAGACGTCGTTGACTTTCTGCTTCATCCTGTGAGAATGAAGCTAACGGATTGTGATGTAAACTACTTTTTATTTGCCCAGTAGAGGGGGGCGCACCGCTCCTGGAGGTACTGCAATACCAGGTCGATGCATAGAGTGGACGGAGCAAGCCCCTATACCATCTCCCTGTTGCGAAAATCCAATATATACATGGTCCCCGGATAGGGAACGTATCAGATATTAATCTGATAAGAACAGATACTACACCTGGTCTTAGCCAAAAGGCCGAGAAGCGATGTACTGAAACTGGTCTGAGGAAACCACTTAAATAAAGAGACTGTGGTGTGCAAGGACTGGAGTCGGAGGCGGAGTGATAAACGACGGTGCCAACGGCAGTTGTTTTAATGACATTTATAATTAGCTTCTCTCAACCACGGGCCGACTCTTTTCCCTTCGAGATCCTAACACACACTCCTCAAACAGGAAACTCCCACACGTGTAAAACATCCCACCGGAACTCGGCAACGTGAACTTAGGTTCCGGGTGAATTATGTCAACCCACTACACAAGCCCCCCCAGAATTCACCCATAGTCAAAATCCCCGCGCCGGAAAGGAACGACAGCCCGACCACAGCGGGTGTAGGTGGCAGGGGCTGGCAGGGGGTCAAGGGTAGGGGGCGCCGCCGGAAAGACCGCTGGGCTGGACGGTCGCGTTGTCGGTCGGGCAGGCGGGAGCTCGGTCAGGTCGGAGGGGCGAGGCGCTGGGGGGCGTCCGCGGCGTGGGGCCTGCGCCAATTCCAACGTCCGGGAAACATCCACGTGGGCAGGCTTAATCCTATCAACCGAGATAGTCTCAGGCCTACCGCCGATGTCCACGACCATGCTCTTACTCCCGTGCTGCAAGACCTTAAAAGGCCCGTCGTAAGGCGGACGCAACGGCCCGCGGTGGGCGTCGTGGCGGATGAACACAAAACCCGCCGAGCGTAGGTTGGTGGGCACCCGGGAAACAGGGGTGCAGTGCCGTGACGTGGGGACAGGTGCGAACGTCCCGGCAACTTCCAGCAGGGAGGACCGCTGCCCTGCCGCCGACCAAGGCGTTGTGGCGTCTGGAATGAAGTCCCCTGGAACTCGTAGTACCTGGCCGTAGACGAGCTCAGCGGACGAGGACTGCAAGTCCTCCTTGGGGGCCGTCCTGAGGCCCAGCATGACCCAGGGAAGTCTGTCCACCCAGTTGCCATCCACCAGACTGGCGCGTAGAGCAGCCTTCATGGAGCGGTGGAACCGCTCGCACAGCCCGTTAGCCTGGGGGTGATAAGCGGTGGTGCGGTGCAGCTTGACGCCCAGGCCTCCAGCAACCACATTCCAGATCTCGGAAGTAAACTGTGCACCCCGGTCCGAGGAGAGGTCTGAAGGTGTTCCAAAGCGCGCGACCCATGTGCCAATAAACGCCCGGGCCACGTCAGCAGCCGAGGTTGAGGAGAGGGGGACGGCCTCAGGCCAACGGGTCGTCCTGTCCACCATGGTGAGGAGGTAGGTGAAACCATGGGAAGGGGGGAGCGGGCCCACAAGGTCGATGTTGACGTGGTCGAACCTCCTCTCGGGGACAGTGAACGGCTCCAACGGGGCCTTGGTATGGCGGTATACCTTCGCACGCTGACAAGCCACACACGAGTCGACCCAGGCCCGCACGTCCCTCTTCAGCCCTTTCCAGACGAACTTCTGAGCCACCAGCCTCACGGACGCTTTTCTGCCAGGATGGGACAGGCCGTGTATCGCCTCAAAGACAGCCCGCTGCCAGCCGGCAGGGACAAGTGGTCTAGGCTGGCCGGTGGAGAGGTCGCACCACAGCCTGACTCCTGAGTCGCCAACCGCGACCACCTCCAGACGCAGCCCAGTGTCAGAGTCTTTGAGCGACTGGATCCCAGGATCTGAGGCTTGGTCAGCACTCATACTTGAGTAGTCGAGCCCCAGCTGAACCGTGTGGACGACCGCTCTAGAGAGGCAATCGGCGACCACGTTGGACTTGCCGGCGATGTGTCGGATATCTGTGGTGTACTCAGAGATAAATGACAGCTGACGCTGCTGGCGGGCGGACCACGGCTCAGCCACCTTGGACATAGAGAACGTGAGGGGCTTGTGGTCGACGAAAACCTTAAACTCACGGCCTTCCAGGATGGAGCGGAAATGGCGGATCGCCAACCAGACGCCGAGTAGCTCCCTGTCGAATGTGCTGTATTTGCGCTCCCTAGGGACCAGCTGGCGGCTGAAAAAGGCGAGCGGTTGCCAGGCGCCACCAACCCACTGCTCAAATACAGCACCAACTGCGTAGTCAGATGCGTCGGTTGTGAGGGCGACCGGGGCTCCAGGCGACGGGTGGACCAACAAGGTGGCCTGGCACAGCGCAGCCTTAGTATCCTCGAAAGCTTTGATCCTCTCGGGGGTCCAGTCGATGTCCTGGTTGGGGGTCTTACCCTTAAGGGCCCCATACAGTGGGTGCATGATGTGGGCCGCCCGGCGTATGAATCGGTGGTAGAACGTAACCATCCCAAGGAACTCCCGTAGCCCCCGGGCCGAACGTGGGCGGGGAAAAGCGGAGACTGCTTCCACCTTTGTCGGCAAGGGGGTGGCCCCATTACTGCCGATGAGATGCCCAAGAAACTGGATCGACGGCACCCCGAAGACGCACTTCGCCGGGTTAATGATCAGGCCATGCTGGTCGAGCCTTGTGAAAAGGGCCCGCAGGTGTGCCGCATGCTCCTCCTCCGAGGAGCTGGCGACGAGGACATCGTCCAAGTAGACGAAGATGAAAGGCATGTCCCTAAGCGCAGAGTCCATCAACCGCTGGAAGGACTGGGCCGCGTTTTTCAGGCCGAAGGGCATCCTAAGAAACTCGAAAAGCCCGAAAGGAGTCACCACCGCCGTTTTAGGGATGTCAGCAAGGTGCACCGGGACTTGGTGATAACCCCGCACCAGGTCCACTTTGGAGAACAGGTGCTTCCCTGCTAGATGTATCGAAAAGTCCTGAACATGGGGGACCGGGTAGCGGTCGGGCGTGGTGGCATCATTGAGGCGGCGGTAGTCGCCACACGGGCGCCAACCACCGTTCGGCTTAGGCACCATGTGGAGTGGGGAGGCCCACGGGCTGTCAGAGCGGCGAACAATGCCAAGGCGTTCCATGCTGGCGAACTCGGCCCGAGCAATTGTCAGTCTCTCCGGGTTGAGCCGTCGGGCCCTAGCGTAGATGGGGGGGCCTTTGGTCTCGATGTGGTGCTCGACCCCATGTTTAGCTGTGGTGGCGGCAAAAGTGGGCCGTGTAAGGCTGGGGAACTCTCCGAGGAGTTTCTGGTACATGTCGCCCTCGGAGAGCGAACTGGAGAGACCCACATAATTCCCCTCATCGCGGACACATGCGAAGGAGGAGAAGGTTAACGCGTCCACCAGGCGGCCGTTCTTAACATCCACGAGCAGTCCGTGGGCGCACAAAAAATCTGCGCCAAGCAGGGGGAAGGAGATGTCGGCAGTGACAAAGTCCCATGTGAAACGCTGACCCCCGAAACATATGTCCACAGTCCTTGTGCCATACGTCCTGATGGGAGTGTCGTTGGCGGATGTTAAGGGCGGGCCGTGCAACCCTCCAGCAGCGTCGTCCACTGTAGCCGTCAGGACGCTTCTCTGGGCGCCGGTGTCACAGAGGAATCTGCGACCAGAGAGGGAGTCCTCAACGAACAGCAGCCGGTTCCTTTTGCCTGCGGTGACGGCCACTACTGAGCGCAGGCTTTGGCGTTTCCCGTCGTGTCGAAGTTGCAAGGGGAGCGGCACCTTTTAGCCTTGGCGCCAAAACGTGCATGGAAGTAGCACAAACCTGTGCTGGTGCGGCTGTCAGTTGCAGCGCGTCCTCTGCCAGGGGAAACGCCAGCGCTCGGGGACGTGTAGCTGCGTGTTGGGGCCAGCACACCAGGGGCGAAACGCTGGGTGGCCAAGTAGAAACGGTCCGCTTCCTCCGAAAGAGCACGCGGCTCCGTAATGGTCGTATTTGCGAGGGCCGTTTGGACGTGCGGCGGCATATGTCGCAGAAACAGTTCAATGAAAAGAAAATTCGGCTCTTCCCCACCCAGCAGGTTTAACATCATCTCCATGTGTTCAGAGGGTTTGCTGTCCCCCATGCCTTGAATAGCAAGCAGGCGCCGGGCTCGTTCGGATCGCGACAGTTCAAAAATCCTGAGGAGATAAGCCTTGAGCCCTGCATATTTATCCTGGGCCGGAGGGGAAGTGATGAAACTTACGGCTCTGGCTGCGGTGGAGCTTCCGAGTGCCGAGACAACGTGGTAGTAGCATGTGGCGTCATCCGTAATTCCCCGGAGGGCGAACTGAGCCTCCGCCTGTGCGAACCACGTTGCTGCAGAAGTCTCCCAAAACTCAGGCAGCCTAAGGACGGCGGAATGCGCCATGCCGTCTCGCTCGGTATTCTGTTCAGTCCCGGAATCCTCAGCGGGACTGATGTCAGGGTCACCAGTGTGGTGTGCAAGGACTGGAGTCGGAGGCGGAGTGATAAATGACGGTGCCAACGGCAGTTGTTTTAATGACATTTATAATTAGCTTCTCTCAACCACGGGCCGACTCTTTTCCCTTCGAGATCCTAACACACACTCCTCAAACAGGAAACTCCCACACGTGTAAAACATCCCACCGGAACTCGGCAACGTGAACTTAGGTTCCGGGTGAATTATGTCAACCCACTACAAGACTACCAATTCAAGTTACGGTTTAAATATATCGACTCATACTAATGCTTCTTTTCCTGCGCATCACGTGATTCCCGTTTCTTTTTGTGGTCAGGTGCGGAAGTCAACGCTGCTGCCATCTAGCGGTGTAACGGCATATACGCTTTAACAAATAATAATCACTCGCAGGGCACACAGAGACGAAAAACCGTCCGCACTCGCACCTACGAGCAATTTGGAGCGCTCAATGGGCCTATCATGCATGTTTGGGGGAAATGGAAGGAAACCAGAGTGGAGAACGTGCACAATGCAAACAAACAGGTCAGGGAGTTGGAACCGAACGCAGCAGAGCAAGCATGGACTCACAACGACACGTTTAGAGTGTAAACGTTTCCATAGAATTGGCAAACACCAAATACTTGTTCGAACTATACATCTTAGTTGAGTGTTAAGGCCTCCTAAATTTAGCAAATATATGAAGATCTATTTTTATTAAAAGGAAATGGTTGCTAGTGTGACACCGCCTGTTACTTTGGTGAGACCAGCAATGGGGTGGCCCGTTTGGACAAGCCGAAATCGGTTCACTCTTGTTTCTCTTCAGATCGTATAAATCTTTCGCCTTTTACTAAAGATTTCCGTGGCGAGGAACAACAAGAGTATATCTCAATTTTTTGATGCTCTGCGAAAGCGGAGCTTCCTGTACTTGTCAATGGAAAGTTATCAAAATTCCTGCTTTGTTGCCATTAATTCTGCCATAGCTTACAGGTAACATCCACCCATTCAAATATAAAACTATCTAATATGAGCAATAAATTAATATATTTTCTACTAATTATACTATACGTAAGGAACAATAAACGGAGCCATTTAGCCATTAATATATTTATTATTAAAGTTAATTTAGATTTGTGTCGAAGTTGTAAAGATTTAAGCCGTGTAAATGAATACAGCCATAAGTACTTCAGTACAAAAGTACTTCAGAAATACATAACAGGCTTTTGTTAGTTGAACTAATACGACGATACTGTTAATCGACTGAGTTGAATATCAGGAGTACGCCACTACATTAGCTTAATTTTTATTTAACCAATTTCAAAGAACTACTCTGATCATGTCCCTCCCCTCAATGCTCCACTAGGAAGCATAGAACGCTCATCAAAAGTGGAGAATCTATGATATAAACATCATTATTCTCCGCTAGCTTCAGGCTCAGGAAGGAACATCAATTCTCATCATCGTAGTTGGCGAGACCGTTCACTTTAGAAACACATATCTCAAGTTAATAACTATAGAAACTATCCCTGAAAGTATAGTCTTAATTCATCAACGAGGGGCGGCGGGAAGTCATCTGCGAGTGTACCATTTTTACCCAGAGGGCAACCACGACTAGTAAAGGACTATGTTTAGATTGTAGGGGTGTAACGATACATCGATACACATCGATTAATCGATATTATGCTCTACGATTTATTGGCATCGATGCTAAAGGTAAACATCGATTTATATCGCCGTGTTTGACCTCGGACATTAGACGCGACTTTATTTTGAAATCCAGTTCATTGTTGCTTGCTTCCTCTTCCGGGAGCAGGGAGCAGTGCGCGGCGTTGTTGTGTTGTGAGCAGAGCAGGCACGTGAAAGGGGTGTCGACAACTAGTACGCGGCTCCTGGGCTGGTGCTATGGCTAGTGTCCAAAAAGACGAGGAAATTTGCTCCCCTTTAGGCTTCAAGTCATTCGTTTGGAAGCACTTTGGATTCCAAAGAAAAGATGGCTCAACGGACAAGACACGTGCAGTTTGTAAATCCTGCCATGCGGTGATCAAATATTCAGGGAGCACAAATCTCGCCGCACATTTAAAGAAAAAACACGACATCAAAGTTAAGTGTTAAAGTAAGCAATTTGTATACTACAATACTCTTGTAATTTCCTAAATAAAGAGTTTGCAGTGCCTTGTGGATTTTGCGTATGAATTGTTATAAATCAGGATATTGTTCTATATTTTTTATTAAAAAAAAAAAATATCGATCGTAGAGCACTATATCGCGATATATCGTGATTGAATCGCAGCAGGCTTTAAGATATCGGAAAATATCGTATCGAAGTTCTTTATATCGATATTATATCGTATCGTGACAAAACCCGCGATTTACACCCCTATTAGATTGTATTAGAAAGAGTGCCGACGTCATTAGGGTATTTGGCAACACAGCCATCATTGGCTGAGCGCTCGATCACGTACCCACGATCCTTTGCGTCAATGTTTAGAACAAGCAATTTTTTTAACACTTGTTGTGTTACAAGTATACTTGTTTAAATTGTCTAAATTGTAAGGCTTTAAAACTGACTGTGTATACTAGGCTTTTGTTTTAAACATGAAGGCTTTTATTTAAAAACGACCATGTAAAGTAAAGGTTTTAAAATTAACATAGAGGCTTTTAAAAATGCCTATGGTAGCCAAACAATCAACTTTACATTGCAGACACGTTTCAGAATCCACCCGCCGTGAGTACTGATAACGCTTGCAGACACCAGAGAGAATATTTTATATTGCCCATCCATCCAATTTCTGTACTGATTCTCCCCACGGGGTTAGTAGACGTGCTGGAGCCTATCACATAGGGATGGGCGGATCGATACAAAAGTATCGATATATCGATCCAGGCTGCTCATTTTTGAGTATCGATCTCCCTAGCTAAAATATCGATACTTACAATTATTTAATTATATTTTTCCTCATTTTTTTCTGCTCCAATTTGACGACTTGCACTCATGCTAGCACTACTTTTCCTTCCGCCTGCTGCACCGGCGTGTCCTGCTCTGCTTTGCTCCCGCCCCCTTTTCTCACAAGCCAAGCCCTCCTCCTCCGCCTCCCGTTCCAATCCAAACAAACACAAACAAGCATGGCCACGGCGGCGGCCCAGTCCGAACGCAAGAGAAGTCTGGTTTGGGGATATTATATTTTACTTAATAACAACGAGGCAAAATGTGAAATATGTCACAAAACAATTAAATATTGTGGCGACACCACAAACTTGACAAAACATTTAAGCAAAATTCACCCCACGGTTCATGAAGAGCTGCAGTTGAAACGTGCCGCAGACACTAAGGCAGCGACGGAAAACCCTGCAGCCACACCGAGGCTAAGGTATCAAAGTACCTTAGAAGCAGCGTTTCAGAAAGGCAAGACATATCCAGGTATCAGGTGCTAACCAAAAATTGTAAGCATTTGTGGTTGATGTGCTATTTGAAGCAATAATTACTACGCTTTAGTCAGTCATTTATAAATAAAGTTTTCCCCTTTTCAATTTGTGGTCGAACGCCATACGTTTTATTTGTAACTCCACTTCCTATAAACAACACTAAAGTATTACAATATTAAATGTAAGTATCCAGTGGCTTTACAAATTGATAGTTTTGCTGCTCATGACGATTAAGCCCTGCATCTCTGTTGGTACCATGTCTCTTTTTAGATTATACTAAAAGACAAAACTTTTTCCCAACAACAGAGAGAGAGAGAGAGAGAGAGAGAGAGAAAAAAGTAAAGAATAGCTCCTTTTTATTAAAGTTATATTATTAATATGCATATTCCACTAATGCACTAATGTCTAAAAAGGTTAATAATTCACGTGACGTAATACTTTTTTTTACAAAATTCAATAGATGACTCTCCAAGAGCAAGAATGCCACTGCATTTAAATCGTTTTTTGGGCGGGAAATTACACTTCCGGTATCGATATCGGATCGAATATCGGGTATTTTGGGTAGGAAATACTTGGTATCGGATCGATTCCAAAATCATTGGTATCGCCCATCCCCACTGGACATCATAAACTGGTGGCCAGCCAATCGTAGGGCCGATATGTTTTCTATTTTGTTGTAAAGGATAGAATTCTTCTGCTATTCACATTTAGATAAAGGTCATGAACTTGATTGAATCAAACCCTTTCAAGACGTTATTGACTTTCTGCTTTATCCTGTGAGAATGAAGCGAACCGATTCTAATGGCTTCCTGACTTAACTATCCTTTATTTGACCAGCAGAGGGGGGTGCACCGTTCCTGGAAGTACTGCAATACCAGGTCGATGCGTGGAGTGGACGGAGCAAGCCCCTAATTCCATCTCCCAGTTCCAAAAATCAATTTAATATATGGTCCCCGGATAGGGGACGTATCAGATATTAAACTGATAAGAACAGATACTACACTTGATCTTAGCCAAAAGGCCGAGAAGCGATAACCTAAAGTTGGTCTGAGAAAACTACTTAAATAAAGAGACTACCAATTCAAGTTACGGTTTAAATATATTGAGTCATACTAATGCCACGTACCGACCACCGTAACAAACCTCAACTATTAAGAGTTTGGAATGATAATGCGTCACCGGGCTTTTTTCAACCTGTGCATCGGTTGCAGATTTTTGTGTGTTCGTGGAGGTTTAGTGTCACGTGGTTCACGTTGACCCAATAGAATAACGATGAACTGAGCTCCTGATGGGAATAGCTTTTAATGACCAACAAAACGAATTGGTCATTCGCCAAAAACAATCGGATCTTTGGATACATTTCGGGACCGAAGGCAAGATAGCTGTTTGACGAACATTTTGACGGGAAAAAAAACACGCAGCAAAAAAACACGCGGCCCACTTCGCCAAACTACTTCCTGTTTCCTGCTGTGGCAATTTACATTAACCCTCGAACGCCACCATCGCAGTGGAGGTGAATCGCATTCCAATCCACGCCAGCATTTCTTAACACTCATTTGAGGAAATTACCGTTTTTTTCCGTGTATAGTGCGCCCCCATGTATAGTACGCACCCCTAAGAATGGCATGCTGATGCTGGAAAAAAGCTTGTACCCATGTATAATACGCACCCAATTTTTATGAATTCTTTTTAAATTTTTTTTTTTTTTTTTTTTTTAAGTCCCAATGATCGTCACACACGCAGGGAGGCAATGGGTCCCATTTTTATAGTCTTTGGTATGGTCTTAACTAGGCTGGATGTAATTTTTTTTGTTGGCGTTGATTTCTCCGACTGCCCGTAAACGCACCACCGCGCTCCGTGCGCATGGAGCGTGTTTGAAGTGAACAGCAGAGAAGAAAGGAACAAGGCAAAGTGTTGTGAAATAAAATATTACCTGTAATACGGATTTAGGTAGAGAACTGAACTCTCGCTCTTTATATAGCTGACGTGTCTTGCTCATCCGTTCTGCGCATCTGTAATGGCGGCCTCCGTATGATATCCGGTTTGCGTGTGTGCGAGAGCGAGAGAGAGCGCGCGAGAGAACGCTCAACCGTAGCGCGCCGCCGACCGCCCAACTGCACCGGGCTGGTCGATTATTGTGACAGAGCCGTCGCTGAAATTTAGAAGATATTTTTAAAGTCCTGATGTACTTTCTAAAATTTAAGTGGACCTCAGTGCGCACTGCGCAGGGAGCTTAATTTGGTGCGGTCGCGCAACCGCAGCGCGCCGGGCGCTCACTGTCGCATTGCTTAAAGAGCGCCTTTGTGTTTTAGGATGAACAGCAGAGACCAAAGGAACAAGGCAAAGTGTTGTGAAATAAAATATTACCTGTAATACGCATTTTGTTATTTGCTGATTGAAACTGCTAATTAAACTGTGAATTGAAACTAATAGGAAGAAAACAACTCTCGCTCTTTATATAGCTGACGTGTCTTGCGCATCCGTTCTGTGCATTTTATTTCACAACACTTTGCCTTTCTTCTCTGCTGTTCACTTCAAACACGCTCCATGCGACCGCAATGCTCTCGTATCAGACGCTTGCTCGATCACCTGCTCGTTTGCTGTCCCGTGCGCGCACGAAGCGCGGTGGTGCGTTTACGGGCAGTCGGAGAAATCAACGCCAACAAAAAAAATTACATCCAGCCTAGTTAAGACCATACCAAAGACTATAAAAATGGGACCCATTGCCTCCCTGCGTGTGTGACGATCATTGGGACTTAAAAAAAAACAAACAAAAAAAAAATTAAAAAAAAAAAATTTTTTTTTTTTTTTTGTACCCATGTATAATGCGCACCCCGGATTTTAGGACAATAAATTAGTTAAATTTTGCGCACTATACACGGAAAAAAACGGTACGATCGTCTTTTGTTTCCCGATTTGTGTTGAATAAAAATCTGAAATTACACATTTGAAAATAACACACGGAAATCGGATCATTTCCATTTCTCTCATACCAAAAGTACACGGACCAAGACATACAACTGTTTATACGTTCAAAACTCACACTCAAAATAGTTGCCCAATCGATAGGTGACGCTGTTTGAAATATCAGGTATCCATAATCCTGTGCGCCAACAATGTTTCAAGGAAAAAACACATTGATGAACACAAAATACTCGTTTAAACTGTCTATTTAGGTTGAGTCCTTCTAAATGTAGTAAATCTATGAACGTCTATTGTTTGTATTAGAAGGAATGGTTGCTGCAATTTCACCGATCGCCTTTTACTAAAGATTTCCGTGGGGAGGAACAATGAGAGTTCATCTCAATTTTTTGATGCTCTGCGAAAGCGGAGCCACCTATACTTGTCAATGGGAAATAGTTAATAGTCCTGCCTTGTAGTTATTAATTCTGCTAAAGTTTACAGACCAAATTGGTTAAGCTTTAGGGACAGCTTTTGGTGACATCCACCCATTCAAATATAAAACTATTGATTATGCATTGAGCAATAAATTAATATATTTTCCACAAATTATACTATATGTAAGGAACAATAATAGGAGCCATTTAGCTATTAAAGTATTAATATAAAAATACCCTCGTAAATACCCATAAACTGATGCTTTGCTTCTCTTTCTACTGCCTCCACGCCTTTGTTCACCTCCTTTTTCTTAGAGTTGCCATCTAGTGGTGGTGGCAGCATAAGAAATGAAGTAAAAACATACCCATCATGCATTGCCTCTTTTCACCTGAGAACCATATGAATTTGTATTTATAGAAAATCTCCAACAGTACCGCAGAAAGATATATATTTCTTTTTCTGAGCAAGTTTAGAAAATGACATTCTCTTAAAAATTTGAGAACAAGGATTGTACTAAAAATTTCTGGCACAATTTCTGATTTAAAGAAAGACATTTTGATCATATTTTTTCGTATATCCTTGCTGCCAGCCGCCATGAACTTGAATCAATGACGTCATTGACCCTCTGCTTTATCCTGTGAGAATGAAGCTAACGGACTGTGATGTAAACTACTCTTGATTTGACCAGTAGAGTAGGGGGTGCAAAAATCAGTTGTATGTCTGGGTCCACGTACCTTTTGGCCATTAGTTTTTCTTTATAGTGTAGGTAAATGGAGAACAGGAAATGATCCGTGGGGCTATTCCAGAAAGCAGGTTATATGAAAGTTATATCATATACGTTCGTATCAATAACGGGTCGGGAACGTAGTAATTACATTTTATTTTGCAATTACTAATTTGTTGAATGAAGTTCGGCAAGTAGGTGCACAGTTGCAGAGCACAGCTTGATGCACCATCGCTCAGTATGTGGCGACCATGAAATTTGACTTCGTGTGAGGGATTTTGTATTGTACAGGAGAATCGGGGGAGAGCGCGAACGCAGTCCCCCACTACCAGAAATTGTGCAGTCGAGATTCCCACATTTGGGGAATTCGCAGGGGTCAGCACAACCGGAGTGCAATGGCTGAGCCTCACCCTGGGTGAACCACCTTCTTGATCATGGTATCTCCCCTGCCAGGTAAGTATGAGTTGTATACGTCGCCGGGGCCGACGTTTTCACCGCGCACACCATCTACAGTCAGAGGCTAATTTGGTACAAAAGTGTGAGCACACGTATTCAGTGGATGAGACAGCATTCGTAGAACTGTTAACATAGTACACCTTTAGTCATTCAAAACCAAAACATTTTAAATTAAGTAAAAAATAGATTCAGAAACATGACCATCATGCCTTGCTTCTTTTTCTACTGCCTCCACGTCTTTGTTCACCTCCTTTTTCCTAGAGTCGCCGTCTAGTGGTGATGCCAGCAACTATAATAAACCGATAAATGAAGTCAAAACATGCCCATCATGCAGTGCCTCTTTTCTCCTGAGAACCCTAAAACGGTATGAATTTGTATTTATTGAAAATCTCCAACATTACCGCAGAAAAATATATATACTTCTTTTTCTGAACGAGTTTTGAAAATGACATTTTCTTAACATTTGGAGAACAAGAATTGTACTAAAAGATCCTGGAACAATGATAGGAAAATCTCAAGCAAAAAAAGACATTTTGACCATATTTTAGAACAGTTACGTAAATTCTTGCTGCCGCCTAAGATGAACCGTCATGAACTGTCATATACTGATATTGTACTGTGGGCCTACGTGATGACGTAGTGAAGGAGTGACGTTCAGGGAAATGAATATGCAGACAGAGCGGCAAGTTGATGGCCCTCTGTTTCATGAATAAAAGTGATTAAAGACATCGGTTCGGGTCCTGATTAAATTCAGAGTGCATTACCTAATAAAGATATAAGGTGAGCACACAACAATGGCGACGAGGATGACGTCCACCTTCTAAGGAAGAGGAGATAATGACGACGATTTTCGTGAGCAAGTTTAAGTTTGAGCTAACATGGCTAAGTCGGAGCTACAACCGTTTGCTTGCTGCACTGATCCAGCTACTCTCGGGCCAAGATGGACACGATGGCTAACATCTTTCGAGTTGTATGCTGACGGTAAAGGACTGATAATGAACGAGGATACGACCAATGCTACTAAACAAAGAAGACGCGCTCTACTTTTGCATTTGGCGGGACAGGACGTGCAGGATGTTTTCTTCACTTTACCAAACACGGGTGAGGTGACCGACTGCGCGGCAGCAGTAAGGACACTTGACTCCTACTTTGTTCCCCAAGTGAATGCAGCGTACGCGCGCCAATCCTTCCACAAGTTGTTCCAAAATCAGGGAGAAACGGTGCAACAGTTTGGTACACGTTTACGTCAGGCTGCGAAGGACTGTGACTTTCAAGGAGACAAGGACAATCAAATTAGAGACGCTATCCTGAGCAGATGCTGTTCTGGATACGTGAAGAGAAAGCTTCTCGAGGATGGACCTGGTTTGACTTTGGCTCGCACGTTGGAGTTGGCATCGCAATGTGAGCGAGTGGAAGAGCAACTAGCAGCAATGAATGGGAGCAGTATAAAGAAAGAGGGGGAAACGATCAGTCGTATCACAACGAAAAAAGGAAAGTTCACAAGGCCAAAAGGTAAATTGAAGAATTGTGATGACAATAAAGCAGAGAAGCAGTGCTACAGGTGTGGCTACACTGACCACATGGGTAAGGATCCCAAATGCCCAGCACGTGGACAAACATGTCATAAATGCAACGGTAAGGACCATTTCTCAAAAATGTGTCGTACCAAAGGACAAAAGAAGCAAAGCGTTAATGCTGTAGAGACTGTGCACAATGACTATGCATTTATGGTGAAAGACTGTGAAATGCCTGAAAGACTAATATTTTGTGTAGGGGGAGTTGAGTTAAAAATGTTAGTAGATTCTGGGGCAACGAGTAATGTCATGGGAGAAAATGTTTGGGAGAAGCTAAAAGCTGAAAACATAAAATGTGAATCATATGTGCCCAAAGAGCAGAGAAATATGTATGCATATTCCTCAACCCAGACACTATCTGTCAAAGGTGCTTTCAAATGTGTAATCGAGATAGGTGACAGGACTGAAGAAGCTGAATTCATTGTGATTAGAGGTAATGGTGAACCACTCCTTGGTAAAATGACAGCTATTAAGCTTGGAGTACTAAAAATAGGGGAAAACGTTGCAGCAATCACAGATGTTAAAAGTATTCTGCAACAACAGTATTCAAATGTGTTCAAAGGAGTAGGTAAATTAAACACCAAACAAATCTCACTGTACATAGACCCAAATGTGAAACCAGTCGCTCAACCACTGAGACGGATACCCTATCATTTGAGGGATGCAGTCGAGAAGAAAATCAAGGAACTGATGGACATGGACATTGTGGAGAAGGTTGAAGGTCCTACTCCCTGGGTAAATCCGGTAGTGATTCTCCCAAAGAAACATGACAAAGACCTTAGGATGTGTTTAAACATGAGAAAAGCTAATGAGGCTATTGTGAGGGAGAGATACCCCCATCCCTACAGTGGATGAAATACTGCAAGGTCTGAATGGTTCTGCAATATTCAGTAAGCTTGATCTCAAATGGGGCTACCATCAGTTAGAGCTAACCCCAGAGTCCAGAGAAATAACAACGTTTGCTGTGCATAATGGTGTTTACAGGTACAAAAGACTGATATTTGGAGTCTCGTCCGCTAGTGAGCAATACCAGCACGAGATAGCCAATGCACTAGCAGGCATCGAGGGTGTGGAGAACATCTCAGATGACGTGATCATCCACGCTCCAGACCAGGTGACACATGACAAGCGCCTGCACGCAGTCATGAAAAGACTTTCAGAATGCGGATTAACACTGAATGTGGAAAAATGCCAATTTAACATGGACAGACTTGTTTTCATGGGCATATTGTTGACCCAGAAAGGCATTGGACCAACTGAGGAGAGAGTGAGAGCTGTTAAGGATGCCAGAGAACCAAAAACGGCAGCTGAAGTGAGAAGTTTCCTAGGACTGGTAGGATTCAGCAGTAGATTTATACCCCAGTTTGCAACGCTCTCTGAACCACTGAGGAGATTGACCAGGAAAGAGACTACATTTGTGTTTGGACCAGAACAAAAACGAGCATTTCAGACTTTAAAGACTGAACTAGCCGGGGCAGGTACTTTAGCTTATTTTGACAAAGAGGCTCCTACCGGAATAATCACAGATGCAAGTCCTGTAGGGTTAGGCGCAGTGCTTGTACAAAAACAAGATTCTGAGGAGGTACCAGTGTGCTACGTTAGTCGTAGTCTGACAGATTGTGAACGCAAATACTCACAAACAGAAAGGGAGGCCCTAGCATTAGTTTGGGCATGCGAAAGGCTACATCCATATGTGTACGGACGTAGGTTTGACTTAATCACAGACCACAAGCCATTAGAAGTCGTATACAGTAAAAGATCCAAACCATGTGCTCGTATAGAGCGATGGGTCCTCAGACTTCAACCTTATGACTTTCGGGTGGTGCACATTGCAGGAAAACAAAATATTGCTGATTCTTTATCTAGGTTGTTGTCAGACACAGGGACAAAAGGAATACATGAACATGAATCTGAAGAGTATGTGAGATTCATTGCAGTTAATGCAACACCAAAGGCGCTTACCACACGAGAGGTAGAAGAAGCCTCTGCTGTAGATCCAGAGCTGACGGAGGTGCGAAATGCAATTGAAATTGGACACTTCGAAAAATGTAAACAATATGCACCCATTGTAAATGAACTCTGTGTGATTGGATACATTGTGTTACGTGGAAGCCGCATAGTTTTACCAGAAAAACTCAGAGCAAAAGCACTTGCATTAGCTCATGAAGGACACTTAGGAATTGTAGGGACAAAACAACATCTCAGAACAAAAGTGTGGTGGCCTGGCATGGATAAGGCAGCGGAAAAATACTGTAAAGCTTGTCATGGATGTCAAATAGTGGCCAGACCAGATCCACCTGAGCCTTTGAGGAACACAATCTTACCAGATCGACCATGGCAAGACGTGGCTGTAGATCTGTTAGGACCACTACCAAACAATCAGTCTATATTTGTTTTAGTAGATTATTACAGTCGCTACTATGAGTATGAAATAATGACGTCTACAACCACGGACAGAGTTATTGACTGAATTGAGGACATTTTCAGTAGGCATGGACTACCAGTGACGATCAAATCGGACAATGGACCACAGTTCAAATCTGACTTCTTCAGGGAATACTGTGAAACAAATGGAATCAAACATGTGAGAACACCACCAAAATGGGCACAAGCCAATGGAGAAGTGGAACGTCAAAATGCATCACTGATGAAGAGAATCAGGATTGCACAGGCAGAAGGGCTGGACTGGAAACGTGAACTGAGGAAATATGTAACTATTTACAGGAGCATTGAACACCCCACGACAGGGAAAAGTCCAGCTGAACTTCTTTTCAACAGGAAAATGAGAGGAAAGTTGCCTGACCTCTCTGAGTCCAAAACAACGGCTCTAGATGTTCGTGACAGGGATGCTGAACAAAAAGGGAAAGCAAAGCTTTATCCTGATGAACGACGAGGAGCCCAGTACTCAAATGTGGACATTGGAGACACAGTACTGGTACAACAGGACAAACAGGACAAATTCACAACACCATTCAATCCAACCCCACATAGAGTCGTGAGTAAAACTGGAAGTCAAGTGGTAATTGAATCCCCAACTGGAGCTCGCTACCACCGGAATACCACTCACGTGAAGAAATACCAATCATATGAGAATACTGAAGGACATGACACACCGAAGACTTTTACTGAAGGGGAGGAAAATGTACTGAGCAGAAATGTGGACAGTTGCAACCAGACACCACAAGAGGAAGCTCAGGAACCTGAAATGAGGCCCCAGAGAGTCAAAAAGATACCAGCAAAGTTCAAAGACTTTGTGACAAAGTAAAAGTAAAGGGTTGTGTCTGAATATATTGTTCACTGTTTAAGAGAAAAAAATGTTTATGGGTTACATAAGAAAAGTTAGACAATACAATGTTCGGTTAGCAAAAGATGATGATGTAAATTACATGGTCAATATTAGTATGTGATGGTACAGTTTATTTCTAAGGAAAGGGGGGATGTCATGTACTGATATTGTACTGTGGGCCTACGTGATGACGTAGTGAAGGAGTGACGTTCAGGGAAATGAATGTGCAGACAGAGCGGCAAGTTGATGGCCCTCTGTTTCATGAATAAAAGTGATTAAAGACATCGGTTCGGGTCCTGATTAAATTCAGAGTGCATTACCTAATAAAGATATAAGGTGAGTGTCAGGGTTTTCCAAAACTATCTTGATCATATGATTATGTTGGAATGTATGTAACCAGTAATGAATAACCTTGGTAGATTAGTTTTATGCTTATGTTGGTGTGTAACCAGTAATAAATAACCTAGCTTGTTCCATCCTACACAATGTCGTAAAACATCCCCTGCCCTGCTAATCTAGAGGTCAAGGGCCTTTTTTACTTGTCTATTCAGTCTATGGTCACCCCCACCCTTTTTCTCTTAATAAAGATGGTCTTGTGGGAAGCGAGAGTCAGACGTCATTCGATCATTGCTGTACGCACAGTGACGAATGGACTCTCCGCCTGCAGGTGCCCAAAACGACTAACTTGTCTCCGAGTGGTTCTTGCAAAATAAGTTAGAGTGAGCACCACTCTAACATTTTGGTGCCGAAACCCGGGACCCTCATACCCACCATCTGACTGACGGAGGAAGACGTGCTGCATTGTCGACAAGCCAGCGTCCATTAGGAGGACCTGGAAAAGAAAGTCCTGGGAAGAGAACTTCTTCGCTGGGCCAGCATCTTAGGTCTGCCTTCGTCTGACAGATGTGGATTGGCGGGACCCGGCTGAACAGCGAACCAAGGAGACAAGTAAGTTAAAACCCTAAAGTTGTGTGATTGTGTTGTTGTGAAACGCGTAAAAGTGCACAGGAATAAAAATAGGCAAGACAGAGGATAAGAAGTCTTGAGGAAGGAGGGGGTGTTGTAGAGTCCCCCTCCGGATGAAGTGGCTCTTCTGGAGCAGTGGTTTTCAAAATATTTTTGTCAAATCTCACGTACCTCCGTGTACCCTGATTTGACAACCACTGTTCTAAGGGGACAACTTCGCGTTGGCAGGGCTGGGTAACTGGACGGTTGTCTTTAGTTCCCAGGGAAGGAAGGGGTGTTGTAGAGTCCCCTCTCCGGATGAAGCAGCTCTTTTTATTTTTTAAAAAGAGGACTTCGCGTTGGCAGGGCTGGGTAACTGGACGGTTGTCTTTAGTTCCCAGGGAAGGAAGGGGTGTTGTAGAGTCCCCTATCCGGATAAATAAATTTATTTTTAAAAGAGGACTTCGCGTTGGCAGGGATAAGAAATTTGTGTGGTTGAGAAAGTGTGATTGGTAGGATAAATTGACTAAATAGCAGTTCTAGCATTGATCCACGAAAATAATACAGGCTAGTAATTGTTCAAAGGTCAATTTAAACTTGCATTGAGGATCCTCAAAGAAAAATAATAAAAATAATAATAATAATAATAATAATTGTATAAACCTAAAATACCAAATTAAGATGGCAAATAAAAACAGTAGATCCCTAGCTCTTGATGGAGATGAGAAGTACATGGCGAGTAAATTTGTTAACTGTATGCAATACATGCCGAAGTGGAAGAAAAAGTATGGAGTAGAAGGGAAGTTGAAAGTTGAAGTGTGGAAGATAGTGGTTGATGTCTTGGAAGAGAGTGTGAATAGGAAGTCAGAGGGACTGAAAAAGAAAAGAAAAGAGAAAGATTTGATTTGTGCTAAAATATGGTTGAATGCTTCACAAGAGAGAAGAGAATAAATCCAAAAGACAGAAAGTTGAAAAGTGCTGCGACGATGTTTGTCAGGCCGGAAGACAATGAGGCCACAGTGCGCAGGCGCACTGTCCCGGCCACGGCTCCAGCCGCAGCTCAAGCAGAAGAGCAAGAAAGCCATTCCGCTCGTGTGCAAAACTTGTATACAACAACTATGCAGTGGGACAGGCATGCTGAAAAAGTTATCCAAAAAGGCAAATGTTCTGATGTATTTCATCTAGATGATGATAATGATCTAAATGAAGATACAACGATCTTCTTCCAAAGTTCCCAAAGGGGAGAGAAAGAGAGAGAGACCAACAAGGCCGAAGGTCACCATATAATTCAAAACCCCCATCAGATTCTGACAACTGTTGGAACTGTGGGAAACGTGGACACTGGTCAATAGAGTGTTTTAGAAGAAAAAAAACGGTGCCAGTCAAGGGGCAGAGGAAGAGGCAGAGGAAAAATCACATTTACAGCATGACAAGCTTCCTCTCCTTTGACCCCTCATGCTAATACAGAGAAAGAAGGAATAGATGCCCATATGACAGCAAAACATGTCATTGTCTGATTATTGGAACATTTTTTGGATTATTAGAGCTCCTGTCCATGCAAGAAGTATGACAATGCTGTTTGTATGCCCAACGACAAATTACCAGGGATCAAATTGTGTGTGTGCACGGAAGTTAGAATTTGCAAATCAAGTGGTAAATGAATGCAACTTGAAGATAAATAAAAAAAATTGGAGTGTACTGTCCTTGTGTGCGTGGGAGGGACTGGCTCATGGTCGACCACGGGAAATGGCCAGCCTGTGGCGAATCATTGGTGCTGGGACCTGCCCTACGCGCGCGAGAGCTGTGCATGTGTGTTAAAATGATGAAAATTGGCTAAACTTTCAGTGTGAAGAAATTTGTTAGACTGTGGTCTATCCAATTTGTACCGCAGAACAGAAACGATTTGGAAAGATAAAAATGAGAGAAGGAGAGAAAAATGTGTTTGCGAGCAGGAGTTGATCCACACTGGTGCATGTTGAGTGTTGAGCCCTCATGAGAAATTTGAAGGAGAAGCGACAGAGCATGCTTTCAGGAATTGGAAGAGGCAAAATTGTGAATTTGAGACATTGCAATGCTACATTTAATGGGAATAATTGATTGATGGTGTTATAAAATTATATGCGAGCTAAATCTGAGAAATTGAGTTTGTTAAATCTAAAAGCAAAGAAAATTTCGGATTGATTTGCCAGTGGTTTTTATGAGTTGAGTTTTTTTTGGTGGATTGTTCTATCGGGAACCTTGAGTTGGGGGTGGTATATGAGTGTTGTGTGGTGAGCTTGGATGAGTTGAGACCAATGTGATGGAGAGACTCCTTTTTGGAGACTGTGTGTGAGATGCAAATGAGCATTGATGAATGATTGCCTTGAATGATGGGAAAATACAGGTTGAATGGTTGGAGCTGTTGGCGACTGCTATGGAGAATTGGTAGAGCGACTTTGCTAAAAGAGTGGTTTTGAGTAAGTTGAAT
This sequence comes from Syngnathus typhle, assembly GCF_033458585.1. NCBI lineage: Eukaryota > Metazoa > Chordata > Actinopteri > Syngnathiformes > Syngnathidae > Syngnathus > Syngnathus typhle. Next base: position 1,440,891 of record NC_083758.1, read on the forward strand.
GCTGGAATGAAAAACATAGCTTTTGGATTGATGATTGACTGGAGAAAAACTGGAGAACCAGTAACACATGCAGAAGATGTGTGAACTGGGAAATTGAGAAGCGTTTTGGAAAGAAAGTCAAATTAAATGATGGAATCATATGTAGTAAAGAACACATCCTCCCAAAAAGTTTGTCAAGGTGTGAGGCATGGGCGTTGCCAAGCCTCAGAAGGAGGGAGTGAATAGGACAGATAGTGGAAGATAGTAATAATACAAACCTTTACGACATATGGATTTTCTAATACATTTAGTGTCATACTGTGGTAAAATTCTATTCTGGTATCATGCAATGTATATCTCACTAGTAAGCCTAAGTGTGACCGGATCATGTTTCGGGTCAGGTTCGTGCGGGATTGTTTGGGCCTTGGTCCATGATCTCATTGGCACGAGACATCTGGTTTCCATTAACAACTGACAAGATATGCACCCGAGTGAGGAAAGGGAGGCTAACTCATAAATAATGAGGAGATATTGGGAGTAATCTGTTGGTCCTTTCTTTAAGACCCTTCCTGGTGCAGATAGGTTAGCAACAAGAGAGATTTAGAGGTTCAACAGAAAGACAGTTAAAAGAAAACAACATTATTAATTTGGACAGTTGCAGGCTAACAGGAGCATGAGAAAGAAGAGCTAAGAAGCGGGATCCAATTTGATCAGGGAGATTGGAAATTCACAACACCATATTCTAAGTCACATTTTTGAGCAAGCATGACACAGGTAATAACGTTTGAGAGGTCAAGACATAGATCAGGGCTAGATGTGGAACGCAGACCTCGTTGAGTTAATTTTAAATAATGATACTGAAGACAATGTACTGTCTCATTAAATAGGAACTATAGACAGAACGTAGCTCGAAAATAGGATGAGTTGCAGGACTTACAATATAAAGACGAGATCGCTGTTACTAGGAGAATTTGAAGTTTGGTAAACAAACGTTACTAGCGAATTGATGGCAGCAGCTACATTTGGTTACAAGTTTGATGTCCCAGTCTGTCACTCTCAGTGCCAGGATCCCTGAAAATTCAATCCCGAGACTCTGCCTGCAGCCATGGACGTCTACAAAACGGTGCCTGGCTTTGAGGCACCTTTGACCTTTGGCAAGGACAAAGAAAGACTATTGTTGTACTTGTAGGGGGACAAGTACACTCGGGAAGAAAAGACGACATCCTCGGGGACGAGAAAAGACAGTGAGAAGTGGAGGAACTCACAATGTTGAAGAAAAAATGGACATTTGAACAATGGACTCATTCGAGAGTGATGGATGGGTTGACTCAACAACAAAAGAACACCATCTTGAGAGGGTGAGGTGCGGCAAAAGATATGGACTTGAAATGTCCAACGACCAAATCGCACTCCGTGCTGTGGCGGTGCTGAAACTTCGTGGGGCTTGGGGTAAAGTGGAAAGGAGCTTCATTGTGCACTGGGTTTGACAGAACTGAGGAGATTTGATAAAAAATTGAATAATGCGTAGAGCTACAGAGAAACTCATCATAATCGGAGACTGAACAGATTTGGATAGGACAAATAGGGTAAAACGGTAGGAAACAAGAGCGAGATCTGATGTTTTGGCTCATCAGGCATAAGTCAAAGTCAAAGTCAAAGTCAGCTTTATTGTCAATCTCTCCACATGTCACAACACACAAAGAGACCGAAATTACGTTTTTCTCTATCCCACGGTGACGAGACACATAACACGATAGACATACATGTACGCGACACAATATAAAAACAAGAAGGCAAAAATTCTACCAATCAATAGTAAGAGTGATGAATAAATAATAAATAAACAGATAACACAATAAATAACGGAGCCAGCAAGCATAGCGCAAAAGTAAAAAACATCATAAACAAAAAGGCACAAACAATAAATAAGAGTAATAACAAATAATAAATAATAAGAGCCAGTGTGCATTCAGACAGTCCAGACAGTAAAAGTACAGGACGCTACGCAGAACGGGGGAGCGAGTTCAGGATCCTAACAGCCTGGAGCATGAAGCTGTTTGAGAGTCTGGAGGTGCGGGAGCGCAGGCTTCTGTACCTCTTCCCAGAGGGCAGAAGCTCGAACAAAGAGTGAGCGGGGTGACTCGCATCACTCACAATCGTGGTCGCCTTGCGGGTGAGATGGGAGGTGTAAATGTCCTTCAAGGAGGGGAGCGAAGCACCAGCAATCTTACCAGCAGTGTTCACTATGCGCTGCAGGGCCTTCAAGTTGTAGTCAGTGCAGCCGCCACCCCCAAAACAGCAATAATTGAGCAATTGAGTTAGATACATTTTAGAATAGGACATTTGGACTAAAGTGAATTCAGTCAAGAGGAAGCTAGGTTGCTCAATGTACCTACTCAATAAAATAGTAAATTCGTTGCACCACGGTGGAGTTTGGGTGGTCAGAATGTTGGATACGTTAAATTTTTGACTTTCACACAATCATGCATAGGAGTCGCACAAGGCGACAGTTAACAAGACAATGACTGCAGTAGGGATCACTTACGACTGCACCGACATGGAAAAGTAGAAGCAAGGGAGTTGAGTAAGGGATTATATGCGGAACAGTCCGCTATACAGTTACCAATAGGAGGTTCTATCAAAAGGAGCTACATGTGAGATGTATGGAATCCCTTTGTCTGTGTTCTGTGTTCTGTGTTCGTGCGTAATCTCTGTAAAGTTGTGTCAGGCTGTTGTCGTTTGTCTGAGCCTTGGGTGCGCGCTCGGTGTGTGTGCGTTTATGTGCACACCCTGTGTGTGTGCGAAAGTGTTAGGAAGAAGACGGCATGGATAAGGGAATCTCCTTTAAGACAGGAGGCAATAAATGGGAAAGCCCCTGTCATAAACGGTCTTTGGTTAGGAGGAATCATTAGGAAGTGCTCAAACTCTTCTTTCAAACACTCCTATCTGCCTCGTTAAAAAGGGCATTACAATTGACTACAGGAGTTGCAAAAAGCAGATGAAGAACATAGGTAGCATGATCAGGGCCCTCAGGCTGGAGGATGTGTCAAATGCAAATTTTCTGCCGCCTGATCTTTCCTCCTCACAGGTCGACAACCCCATCAATCCAGGAGACTGGGTCTACATCAAGGTCATCAAAAGAAAGAACTGGGCCAGCCATGGTGGGAGGGACCATTCCAAGTCTTGCTGACTACCCCCCTCCGCAGTGAAGATTGCTGAACGACCCGGCTGGATTCACCTTAGCCAATGCAAGCTACAAGGAGTGCTGGACCCCTCATTTTGGGACGGTGGCGAAGTCTGCAAACAACGATCCCAACTCCGCTAGGCGGGGGGATGTCTCGGTGTTCCTGTCATCTTAGTAGCAACGGGGCTCCACATGCCGGGTGGATCCTCTGCTGCGTTGTGGTTGGAGCATGCTATGGTCTATGGACACATCTGAACAGACCAAGTGATAATGTTGACCGTGGGAAACGATGGTCACACGATGAGAACTTTGAGGACTGGTCATGAGACCCCAGAAACCCATACGAAACCAACGCTTGGTACTGGTATGTGAAGGTCGCTGTGAGAGCGCACACACAGGAGGGATGTTATCTGTGTTTCCAAAAACTCCCCTTGCTCCACACAAGTTCACTTGGAGGCCAGAGCAATGAATGTCACTGAAGCGAAATGTATGGCATCCATGGGAGGAGATTGATATCAACACCGTACTGTCAGTCAGTGACGCTACCCCTACCGCCCTGGACTCGCAGGAATGAATCTGGGATCAAACTATTTTGGATTAATCCCAATGTGACTGTTGGAGGACGACAGATGCCAGAAGTGGCCTAAACCAGGACGCTACCTGGAATGGACTACACGTGTTTCATCCAAGAAAACAAGACCCACGGATGCATTCACGACAACTGTTCTCCAGGAGGGAACTGGATGGGAGCTTTGGACATCACCGCTGTGTGCCAGGATGGGAGAGCCATTTCAAGGTGTATGGGCTCTCCTGCCAACATGGCTGTACCATTGGACGGGTCCTACTTCATTCGGAACGGATCATGGCTTTATTTATATTTTCTTATTGATAGCATTATGGTCGCCTAAGGCAAAGGGACCGTGTGAGACTTTTCCTGCGTATTAACATCGGCCAGCAGGTTTTTAGATCACACAATAAGTTTAATCTGGAGTATTGAGGAAAGTCCTCATCTTCACTGGGAGTTGTTGCTATCATTGTTTGTTGTTTTTGTCATGTTTCACCCTACACGCTCCCCAGCCCATTCGCTGTCATCTCAGTTTTTTTTATTGATTTTTTTATTATTGTTTTTACTATTCTTCTTTATATTTTCTTACTTATGTTTTATTGATCTGGTTCACATAATCGTATGATAAAACAGGAGGGAGATGTCAGGGTTTTCCAAAACTATCTTGATCATATGATTATGTTGGAATGTATGTAACCAGTAATGAATAACCTTGGTAGATTAGTTTTATGCTTATGTTGGTGTGTAACCAGTAATAAATAACCTAGCTTGTTCCATCCTACACAATGTCGTAAAACATCCCCTGCCCTGCTAATCTAGAGGTCAAGGGCCTTTTTTACTTGTCTATTCAGTCTATGGTCACCCCCACCCTTTTTCTCTTAATAAAGATGGTCTTGTGGGAAGCGAGAGTCAGACGTCATTCGATCATTGCTGTACGCACAGTGACGAATGGACTCTCCGCCTGCAGGTGCCCAAAACGACTAACTTGTCTCCGAGTGGTTCTTGCAAAATAAGTTAGAGTGAGCACCACTCTAACAGTGAGCACACAACATGAACTTGAATCAAATCCGATCAAGACGTCGTTGACTTTCTGCTTCATCCTGTGAGAATGAAGCTAACGGATTGTGATGTTAACTACTTTTTATTTGCCCAGTAGAGGGGGGCGCACCGCTCCTGGAGGTACTGCAATACCAGGTCGATGCATAGAGTGGACGGAGCAAGCCCCTATACCATCTCCCTGTTGCGAAAATCCAATATATACATGGTCCCCGGATAGGGAACGTATCAGATATTAATCTGATAAGAACAGATACTACACCTGGTCTTAGCCAAAAGGCCGAGAAGCGATGTACTGAAACTGGTCTGAGGAAACCACTTAAATAAAGAGACTGTGGTGTGCAAGGACTGGAGTCGGAGGCGGAGTGATAAACGACGGTGCCAACGGCAGTTGTTTTAATGACATTTATAATTAGCTTCTCTCAACCACGGGCCGACTCTTTTCCCTTCGAGATCCTAACACACACTCCTCAAACAGGAAACTCCCACACGTGTAAAACATCCCACCGGAACTCGGCAACGTGAACTTAGGTTCCGGGTGAATTATGTCAACCCACTACACAAGCCCCCCCAGAATTCACCCATAGTCAAAATCCCCGCGCCGGAAAGGAACGACAGCCCGACCACAGCGGGTGTAGGTGGCAGGGGCTGGCAGGGGGTCAAGGGTAGGGGGCGCCGCCGGAAAGACCGCTGGGCTGGACGGTCGCGTTGTCGGTCGGGCAGGCGGGAGCTCGGTCAGGTCGGAGGGGCGAGGCGCTGGGGGGCGTCCGCGGCGTGGGGCCTGCGCCAATTCCAACGTCCGGGAAACATCCACGTGGGCAGGCTTAATCCTATCAACCGAGATAGTCTCAGGCCTACCGCCGATGTCCACGACCATGCTCTTACTCCCGTGCTGCAAGACCTTAAAAGGCCCGTCGTAAGGCGGACGCAACGGCCCGCGGTGGGCGTCGTGGCGGATGAACACAAAACCCGCCGAGCGTAGGTTGGTGGGCACCCGGGAAACAGGGGTGCAGTGCCGTGACGTGGGGACAGGTGCGAACGTCCCGGCAACTTCCAGCAGGGAGGACCGCTGCCCTGCCGCCGACCAAGGCGTTGTGGCGTCTGGAATGAAGTCCCCTGGAACTCGTAGTACCTGGCCGTAGACGAGCTCAGCGGACGAGGACTGCAAGTCCTCCTTGGGGGCCGTCCTGAGGCCCAGCATGACCCAGGGAAGTCTGTCCACCCAGTTGCCATCCACCAGACTGGCGCGTAGAGCAGCCTTCATGGAGCGGTGGAACCGCTCGCACAGCCCGTTAGCCTGGGGGTGATAAGCGGTGGTGCGGTGCAGCTTGACGCCCAGGCCTCCAGCAACCACATTCCAGATCTCGGAAGTAAACTGTGCACCCCGGTCCGAGGAGAGGTCTGAAGGTGTTCCAAAGCGCGCGACCCATGTGCCAATAAACGCCCGGGCCACGTCAGCAGCCGAGGTTGAGGAGAGGGGGACGGCCTCAGGCCAACGGGTCGTCCTGTCCACCATGGTGAGGAGGTAGGTGAAACCATGGGAAGGGGGGAGCGGGCCCACAAGGTCGATGTTGACGTGGTCGAACCTCCTCTCGGGGACAGTGAACGGCTCCAACGGGGCCTTGGTATGGCGGTATACCTTCGCACGCTGACAAGCCACACACGAGTCGACCCAGGCCCGCACGTCCCTCTTCAGCCCTTTCCAGACGAACTTCTGAGCCACCAGCCTCACGGACGCTTTTCTGCCAGGATGGGACAGGCCGTGTATCGCCTCAAAGACAGCCCGCTGCCAGCCGGCAGGGACAAGTGGTCTAGGCTGGCCGGTGGAGAGGTCGCACCACAGCCTGACTCCTGAGTCGCCAACCGCGACCACCTCCAGACGCAGCCCAGTGTCAGAGTCTTTGAGCGACTGGATCCCAGGATCTGAGGCTTGGTCAGCACTCATACTTGAGTAGTCGAGCCCCAGCTGAACCGTGTGGACGACCGCTCTAGAGAGGCAATCGGCGACCACGTTGGACTTGCCGGCGATGTGTCGGATATCTGTGGTGTACTCAGAGATAAATGACAGCTGACGCTGCTGGCGGGCGGACCACGGCTCAGCCACCTTGGACATAGAGAACGTGAGGGGCTTGTGGTCGACGAAAACCTTAAACTCACGGCCTTCCAGGATGGAGCGGAAATGGCGGATCGCCAACCAGACGCCGAGTAGCTCCCTGTCGAATGTGCTGTATTTGCGCTCCCTAGGGACCAGCTGGCGGCTGAAAAAGGCGAGCGGTTGCCAGGCGCCACCAACCCACTGCTCAAATACAGCACCAACTGCGTAGTCAGATGCGTCGGTTGTGAGGGCGACCGGGGCTCCAGGCGACGGGTGGACCAACAAGGTGGCCTGGCACAGCGCAGCCTTAGTATCCTCGAAAGCTTTGATCCTCTCGGGGGTCCAGTCGATGTCCTGGTTGGGGGTCTTACCCTTAAGGGCCCCATACAGTGGGTGCATGATGTGGGCCGCCCGGCGTATGAATCGGTGGTAGAACGTAACCATCCCAAGGAACTCCCGTAGCCCCCGGGCCGAACGTGGGCGGGGAAAAGCGGAGACTGCTTCCACCTTTGTCGGCAAGGGGGTGGCCCCATTACTGCCGATGAGATGCCCAAGAAACTGGATCGACGGCACCCCGAAGACGCACTTCGCCGGGTTAATGATCAGGCCATGCTGGTCGAGCCTTGTGAAAAGGGCCCGCAGGTGTGCCGCATGCTCCTCCTCCGAGGAGCTGGCGACGAGGACATCGTCCAAGTAGACGAAGATGAAAGGCATGTCCCTAAGCGCAGAGTCCATCAACCGCTGGAAGGACTGGGCCGCGTTTTTCAGGCCGAAGGGCATCCTAAGAAACTCGAAAAGCCCGAAAGGAGTCACCACCGCCGTTTTAGGGATGTCAGCAAGGTGCACCGGGACTTGGTGATAACCCCGCACCAGGTCCACTTTGGAGAACAGGTGCTTCCCTGCTAGATGTATCGAAAAGTCCTGAACATGGGGGACCGGGTAGCGGTCGGGCGTGGTGGCATCATTGAGGCGGCGGTAGTCGCCACACGGGCGCCAACCACCGTTCGGCTTAGGCACCATGTGGAGTGGGGAGGCCCACGGGCTGTCAGAGCGGCGAACAATGCCAAGGCGTTCCATGCTGGCGAACTCGGCCCGAGCAATTGTCAGTCTCTCCGGGTTGAGCCGTCGGGCCCTAGCGTAGATGGGGGGGCCTTTGGTCTCGATGTGGTGCTCGACCCCATGTTTAGCTGTGGTGGCGGCAAAAGTGGGCCGTGTAAGGCTGGGGAACTCTCCGAGGAGTTTCTGGTACATGTCGCCCTCGGAGAGCGAACTGGAGAGACCCACATAATTCCCCTCATCGCGGACACATGCGAAGGAGGAGAAGGTTAACGCGTCCACCAGGCGGCCGTTCTTAACATCCACGAGCAGTCCGTGGGCGCACAAAAAATCTGCGCCAAGCAGGGGGAAGGAGATGTCGGCAGTGACAAAGTCCCATGTGAAACGCTGACCCCCGAAACATATGTCCACAGTCCTTGTGCCATACGTCCTGATGGGAGTGTCGTTGGCGGATGTTAAGGGCGGGCCGTGCAACCCTCCAGCAGCGTCGTCCACTGTAGCCGTCAGGACGCTTCTCTGGGCGCCGGTGTCACAGAGGAATCTGCGACCAGAGAGGGAGTCCTCAACGAACAGCAGCCGGTTCCTTTTGCCTGCGGTGACGGCCACTACTGAGCGCAGGCTTTGGCGTTTCCCGTCGTGTCGAAGTTGCAAGGGGAGCGGCACCTTTTAGCCTTGGCGCCAAAACGTGCATGGAAGTAGCACAAACCTGTGCTGGTGCGGCTGTCAGTTGCAGCGCGTCCTCTGCCAGGGGAAACGCCAGCGCTCGGGGACGTGTAGCTGCGTGTTGGGGCCAGCACACCAGGGGCGAAACGCTGGGTGGCCAAGTAGAAACGGTCCGCTTCCTCCGAAAGAGCACGCGGCTCCGTAATGGTCGTATTTGCGAGGGCCGTTTGGACGTGCGGCGGCATATGTCGCAGAAACAGTTCAATGAAAAGAAAATTCGGCTCTTCCCCACCCAGCAGGTTTAACATCATCTCCATGTGTTCAGAGGGTTTGCTGTCCCCCATGCCTTGAATAGCAAGCAGGCGCCGGGCTCGTTCGGATCGCGACAGTTCAAAAATCCTGAGGAGATAAGCCTTGAGCCCTGCATATTTATCCTGGGCCGGAGGGGAAGTGATGAAACTTACGGCTCTGGCTGCGGTGGAGCTTCCGAGTGCCGAGACAACGTGGTAGTAGCATGTGGCGTCATCCGTAATTCCCCGGAGGGCGAACTGAGCCTCCGCCTGTGCGAACCACGTTGCTGCAGAAGTCTCCCAAAACTCAGGCAGCCTAAGGACGGCGGAATGCGCCATGCCGTCTCGCTCGGTATTCTGTTCAGTCCCGGAATCCTCAGCGGGACTGATGTCAGGGTCACCAGTGTGGTGTGCAAGGACTGGAGTCGGAGGCGGAGTGATAAATGACGGTGCCAACGGCAGTTGTTTTAATGACATTTATAATTAGCTTCTCTCAACCACGGGCCGACTCTTTTCCCTTCGAGATCCTAACACACACTCCTCAAACAGGAAACTCCCACACGTGTAAAACATCCCACCGGAACTCGGCAACGTGAACTTAGGTTCCGGGTGAATTATGTCAACCCACTACAAGACTACCAATTCAAGTTACGGTTTAAATATATCGACTCATACTAATGCTTCTTTTCCTGCGCATCACGTGATTCCCGTTTCTTTTTGTGGTCAGGTGCGGAAGTCAACGCTGCTGCCATCTAGCGGTGTAACGGCATATACGCTTTAACAAATAATAATCACTCGCAGGGCACACAGAGACGAAAAACCGTCCGCACTCGCACCTACGAGCAATTTGGAGCGCTCAATGGGCCTATCATGCATGTTTGGGGGAAATGGAAGGAAACCAGAGTGGAGAACGTGCACAATGCAAACAAACAGGTCAGGGAGTTGGAACCGAACGCAGCAGAGCAAGCATGGACTCACAACGACACGTTTAGAGTGTAAACGTTTCCATAGAATTGGCAAACACCAAATACTTGTTCGAACTATACATCTTAGTTGAGTGTTAAGGCCTCCTAAATTTAGCAAATATATGAAGATCTATTTTTATTAAAAGGAAATGGTTGCTAGTGTGACACCGCCTGTTACTTTGGTGAGACCAGCAATGGGGTGGCCCGTTTGGACAAGCTGAAATCAGTTCACTCTTGTTTCTCTTCAGATCGTATAAATCTTTCGCCTTTTACTAAAGATTTCCGTGGCGAGGAACAACAAGAGTATATCTCAATTTTTTGATGCTCTGCGAAAGCGGAGCTTCCTGTACTTGTCAATGGAAAGTTATCAAAATTCCTGCTTTGTTGCCATTAATTCTGCCATAGCTTACAGGTAACATCCACCCATTCAAATATAAAACTATCTAATATGAGCAATAAATTAATATATTTTCTACTAATTATACTATACGTAAGGAACAATAAACGGAGCCATTTAGCCATTAATATATTTATTATTAAAGTTAATTTAGATTTGTGTCGAAGTTGTAAAGATTTAAGCCGTGTAAATGAATACAGCCATAAGTACTTCAGTACAAAAGTACTTCAGAAATACATAACAGGCTTTTGTTAGTTGAACTAATACGACGATACTGTTAATCGACTGAGTTGAATATCAGGAGTACGCCACTACATTAGCTTAATTTTTATTTAACCAATTTCAAAGAACTACTCTGATCATGTCCCTCCCCTCAATGCTCCACTAGGAAGCATAGAACGCTCATCAAAAGTGGAGAATCTATGATATAAACATCATTATTCTCCGCTAGCTTCAGGCTCAGGAAGGAACATCAATTCTCATCATCGTAGTTGGCGAGACCGTTCACTTTAGAAACACATATCTCAAGTTAATAACTATAGAAACTATCCCTGAAAGTATAGTCTTAATTCATCAACGAGGGGCGGCGGGAAGTCATCTGCGAGTGTACCATTTTTACCCAGAGGGCAACCACGACTAGTAAAGGACTATGTTTAGATTGTAGGGGTGTAACGATACATCGATACACATCGATTAATCGATATTATGCTCTACGATTTATTGGCATCGATGCTAAAGGTAAACATCGATTTATATCGCCGTGTTTGACCTCGGACATTAGACGCGACTTTATTTTGAAATCCAGTTCATTGTTGCTTGCTTCCTCTTCCGGGAGCAGTGCGCGGCGTTGTTGTGTTGTGAGCAGAGCAGGCACGTGAAAGGGGTGTCGACAACTAGTACGCGGCTCCTGGGCTGGTGCTATGGCTAGTGTCCAAAAAGACGAGGAAATTTGCTCCCCTTTAGGCTTCAAGTCATTCGTTTGGAAGCACTTTGGATTCCAAAGAAAAGATGGCTCAACGGACAAGACACGTGCAGTTTGTAAATCCTGCCATGCGGTGATCAAATATTCAGGGAGCACAAATCTCGCCGCACATTTAAAGAAAAAACACGACATCAAAGTTAAGTGTTAAAGTAAGCAATTTGTATACTACAATACTCTTGTAATTTCCTAAATAAAGAGTTTGCAGTGCCTTGTGGATTTTGCGTATGAATTGTTATAAATCAGGATATTGTTCTATATTTTTTATTAAAAAAAAAAAATATCGATCGTAGAGCACTATATCGCGATATATCGTGATTGAATCGCAGCAGGCTTTAAGATATCGGAAAATATCGTATCGAAGTTCTTTATATCGATATTATATCGTATCGTGACAAAACCCGCGATTTACACCCCTATTAGATTGTATTAGAAAGAGTGCCGACGTCATTAGGGTATTTGGCAACACAGCCATCATTGGCTGAGCGCTCGATCACGTACCCACGATCCTTTGCGTCAATGTTTAGAACAAGCAATTTTTTTAACACTTGTTGTGTTACAAGTATACTTGTTTAAATTGTCTAAATTGTAAGGCTTTAAAACTGACTGTGTATACTAGGCTTTTGTTTTAAACATGAAGGCTTTTATTTAAAAACGACCATGTAAAGTAAAGGTTTTAAAATTAACATAGAGGCTTTTAAAAATGCCTATGGTAGCCAAACAATCAACTTTACATTGCAGACACGTTTCAGAATCCACCCGCCGTGAGTACTGATAACGCTTGCAGACACCAGAGAGAATATTTTATATTGCCCATCCATCCAATTTCTGTACTGATTCTCCCCACGGGGTTAGTAGACGTGCTGGAGCCTATCACATAGGGATGGGCGGATCGATACAAAAGTATCGATATATCGATCCAGGCTGCTCATTTTTGAGTATCGATCTCCCTAGCTAAAATATCGATACTTACAATTATTTAATTATATTTTTCCTCATTTTTTTCTGCTCCAATTTGACGACTTGCACTCATGCTAGCACTACTTTTCCTTCCGCCTGCTGCACCGGCGTGTCCTGCTCTGCTTTGCTCCCGCCCCCTTTTCTCACAAGCCAAGCCCTCCTCCTCCGCCTCCCGTTCCAATCCAAACAAACACAAACAAGCATGGCCACGGCGGCGGCCCAGTCCGAACGCAAGAGAAGTCTGGTTTGGGGATATTATATTTTACTTAATAACAACGAGGCAAAATGTGAAATATGTCACAAAACAATTAAATATTGTGGCGACACCACAAACTTGACAAAACATTTAAGCAAAATTCACCCCACGGTTCATGAAGAGCTGCAGTTGAAACGTGCCGCAGACACTAAGGCAGCGACGGAAAACCCTGCAGCCACACCGAGGCTAAGGTATCAAAGTACCTTAGAAGCAGCGTTTCAGAAAGGCAAGACATATCCAGGTATCAGGTGCTAACCAAAAATTGTAAGCATTTGTGGTTGATGTGCTATTTGAAGCAATAATTACTACGCTTTAGTCAGTCATTTATAAATAAAGTTTTCCCCTTTTCAATTTGTGGTCGAACGCCATACGTTTTATTTGTAACTCCACTTCCTATAAACAACACTAAAGTATTACAATATTAAATGTAAGTATCCAGTGGCTTTACAAATTGATAGTTTTGCTGCTCATGACGATTAAGCCCTGCATCTCTGTTGGTACCATGTCTCTTTTTAGATTATACTAAAAGACAAAACTTTTTCCCAACAACAGAGAGAGAGAGAGAGAGAGAGAGAGAAAAAAGTAAAGAATAGCTCCTTTTTATTAAAGTTATATTATTAATATGCATATTCCACTAATGCACTAATGTCTAAAAAGGTTAATAATTCACGTGACGTAATACTTTTTTTTACAAAATTCAATAGATGACTCTCCAAGAGCAAGAATGCCACTGCATTTAAATCGTTTTTTGGGCGGGAAATTACACTTCCGGTATCGATATCGGATCGAATATCGGGTATTTTGGGTAGGAAATACTTGGTATCGGATCGATTCCAAAATCATTGGTATCGCCCATCCCCACTGGACATCATAAACTGGTGGCCAGCCAATCGTAGGGCCGATATGTTTTCTATTTTGTTGTAAAGGATAGAATTCTTCTGCTATTCACATTTAGATAAAGGTCATGAACTTGATTGAATCAAACCCTTTCAAGACGTTATTGACTTTCTGCTTTATCCTGTGAGAATGAAGCGAACCGATTCTAATGGCTTCCTGACTTAACTATCCTTTATTTGACCAGCAGAGGGGGGTGCACCGTTCCTGGAAGTACTGCAATACCAGGTCGATGCGTGGAGTGGACGGAGCAAGCCCCTAATTCCATCTCCCAGTTCCAAAAATCAATTTAATATATGGTCCCCGGATAGGGGACGTATCAGATATTAAACTGATAAGAACAGATACTACACTTGATCTTAGCCAAAAGGCCGAGAAGCGATAACCTAAAGTTGGTCTGAGAAAACTACTTAAATAAAGAGACTACCAATTCAAGTTACGGTTTAAATATATTGAGTCATACTAATGCCACGTACCGACCACCGTAACAAACCTCAACTATTAAGAGTTTGGAATGATAATGCGTCACCGGGCTGTTTTCAACCTGTGCATCGGTTGCAGATTTTCGTGTGTTCGTGGAGGTTTAGTGTCACGTGGTTCACGTTGACCCAAAAGAATAACGATGAACTGAGCTCCTGATGGGAATAGCTTTTAATGACCAACAAAACGAATTGGTCATTCGCCAAAAACAATCGGATCTTTGGATACATTTCGGGACCGAAGGCAAGATAGCTGTTTGACGAACATTTTGACGGGAAAAAAAACACGCAGGAAAAAAACACGCGGCCCACTTCGCCAAACTACTTTCTGTTTCCTGCTGTGGCAATTTACATTAACCCTCGAACGCCACCATCGCAGTGGAGGTGAATCGCATTCCAATCCACGCCAGCATTTCTTAACACTCATTTGAGGAAATTACGATCGTCTTTTGTTTCCCGATTTGTGTTGAATAAAAATCTGAAATTACACATTTGAAAATAACACACGGAAATCGGATCATTTCCATTTCTCTCATACCAAAAGTACACGGACCAAGACATACAACTGTTTATACGTTCAAAACTCACACTCAAAATAGTTGCCCAATCGATAGGTGACGCTGTTTGAAATATCAGGTATCCATAATCCTGTGCGCCAACAATGTTTCAAGGAAAAAACACATTGATGAACACAAAATACTCGTTTAAACTGTCTATTTAGGTTGAGTCCTTCTAAATGTAGTAAATCTATGAACGTCTATTGTTTGTATTAGAAGGAATGGTTGCTGCAATTTCACCGATCGCCTTTTACTAAAGATTTCCGTGGGGAGGAACAATGAGAGTTCATCTCAATTTTTTGATGCTCTGCGAAAGCGGAGCCACCTATACTTGTCAATGGGAAATAGTTAATAGTCCTGCCTTGTAGTTATTAATTCTGCTAAAGTTTACAGACCAAATTGGTTAAGCTTTAGGGACAGCTTTTGGTGACATCCACCCATTCAAATATAAAACTATTGATTATGCATTGAGCAATAAATTAATATATTTTCCACAAATTATACTATATGTAAGGAACAATAATAGGAGCCATTTAGCTATTAAAGTATTAATATAAAAATACCCTCGTAAATACCCATAAACTGATGCTTTGCTTCTCTTTCTACTGCCTCCACGCCTTTGTTCACCTCCTTTTTCTTAGAGTTGCCATCTAGTGGTGGTGGCAGCATAAGAAATGAAGTAAAAACATACCCATCATGCATTGCCTCTTTTCACCTGAGAACCATATGAATTTGTATTTATAGAAAATCTCCAACAGTACCGCAGAAAGATATATATTTCTTTTTCTGAGCAAGTTTAGAAAATGACATTCTCTTAAAAATTTGAGAACAAGGATTGTACTAAAAATTTCTGGCACAATTTCTGATTTAAAGAAAGACATTTTGATCATATTTTTTCGTATATCCTTGCT
The DNA here is from genome assembly GCF_033458585.1 of Syngnathus typhle. Taxonomy (NCBI): domain Eukaryota; kingdom Metazoa; phylum Chordata; class Actinopteri; order Syngnathiformes; family Syngnathidae; genus Syngnathus; species Syngnathus typhle. The sequence continues at coordinate 1,456,177 of NC_083758.1, forward strand.
GCCAGCCGCCATGAACTTGAATCAATGACGTCATTGACCCTCTGCTTTATCCTGTGAGAATGAAGCTAACGGACTGTGATGTAAACTACTCTTGATTTGACCAGTAGAGTAGGGGGTGCAAAAATCAGTTGTATGTCTGGGTCCACGTACCTTTTGGCCATTAGTTTTTCTTTATAGTGTAGGTAAATGGAGAACAGGAAATGATCCGTGGGGCTATTCCAGAAAGCAGGTTATATGAAAGTTATATCATATACGTTCGTATCAATAACGGGTCGGGAACGTAGTAATTACATTTTATTTTGCAATTACTAATTTGTTGAATGAAGTTCGGCAAGTAGGTGCACAGTTGCAGAGCACAGCTTGATGCACCATCGCTCAGTATGTGGCGACCATGAAATTTGACTTCGTGTGAGGGATTTTGTATTGTACAGGAGAATCGGGGGAGAGCGCGAACGCAGTCCCCCACTACCAGAAATTGTGCAGTCGAGATTCCCACATTTGGGGAATTCGCAGGGGTCAGCACAACCGGAGTGCAATGGCTGAGCCTCACCCTGGGTGAACCACCTTCTTGATCATGGTATCTCCCCTGCCAGGTAAGTATGAGTTGTATACGTCGCCGGGGCCGACGTTTTCACCGCGCACACCATCTACAGTCAGAGGCTAATTTGGTACAAAAGTGTGAGCACACGTATTCAGTGGATGAGACAGCATTCGTAGAACTGTTAACATAGTACACCTTTAGTCATTCAAAACCAAAACATTTTAAATTAAGTAAAAAATAGATTCAGAAACATGACCATCATGCCTTGCTTCTTTTTCTACTGCCTCCACGTCTTTGTTCACCTCCTTTTTCCTAGAGTCGCCGTCTAGTGGTGATGCCAGCAACTATAATAAACCGATAAATGAAGTCAAAACATGCCCATCATGCAGTGCCTCTTTTCTCCTGAGAACCCTAAAACGGTATGAATTTGTATTTATTGAAAATCTCCAACATTACCGCAGAAAAATATATATACTTCTTTTTCTGAACGAGTTTTGAAAATGACATTTTCTTAACATTTGGAGAACAAGAATTGTACTAAAAGATCCTGGAACAATGATAGGAAAATCTCAAGCAAAAAAAGACATTTTGACCATATTTTAGAACAGTTACGTAAATTCTTGCTGCCGCCTAAGATGAACCGTCATGAACTGTCATATACTGATATTGTACTGTGGGCCTACGTGATGACGTAGTGAAGGAGTGACGTTCAGGGAAATGAATATGCAGACAGAGCGGCAAGTTGATGGCCCTCTGTTTCATGAATAAAAGTGATTAAAGACATCGGTTCGGGTCCTGATTAAATTCAGAGTGCATTACCTAATAAAGATATAAGGTGAGCACACAACAATGGCGACGAGGATGACGTCCACCTTCTAAGGAAGAGGAGATAATGACGACGATTTTCGTGAGCAAGTTTAAGTTTGAGCTAACATGGCTAAGTCGGAGCTACAACCGTTTGCTTGCTGCACTGATCCAGCTACTCTCGGGCCAAGATGGACACGATGGCTAACATCTTTCGAGTTGTATGCTGACGGTAAAGGACTGATAATGAACGAGGATACGACCAATGCTACTAAACAAAGAAGACGCGCTCTACTTTTGCATTTGGCGGGACAGGACGTGCAGGATGTTTTCTTCACTTTACCAAACACGGGTGAGGTGACCGACTGCGCGGCAGCAGTAAGGACACTTGACTCCTACTTTGTTCCCCAAGTGAATGCAGCGTACGCGCGCCAATCCTTCCACAAGTTGTTCCAAAATCAGGGAGAAACGGTGCAACAGTTTGGTACACGTTTACGTCAGGCTGCGAAGGACTGTGACTTTCAAGGAGACAAGGACAATCAAATTAGAGACGCTATCCTGAGCAGATGCTGTTCTGGATACGTGAAGAGAAAGCTTCTCGAGGATGGACCTGGTTTGACTTTGGCTCGCACGTTGGAGTTGGCATCGCAATGTGAGCGAGTGGAAGAGCAACTAGCAGCAATGAATGGGAGCAGTATAAAGAAAGAGGGGGAAACGATCAGTCGTATCACAACGAAAAAAGGAAAGTTCACAAGGCCAAAAGGTAAATTGAAGAATTGTGATGACAATAAAGCAGAGAAGCAGTGCTACAGGTGTGGCTACACTGACCACATGGGTAAGGATCCCAAATGCCCAGCACGTGGACAAACATGTCATAAATGCAACGGTAAGGACCATTTCTCAAAAATGTGTCGTACCAAAGGACAAAAGAAGCAAAGCGTTAATGCTGTAGAGACTGTGCACAATGACTATGCATTTATGGTGAAAGACTGTGAAATGCCTGAAAGACTAATATTTTGTGTAGGGGGAGTTGAGTTAAAAATGTTAGTAGATTCTGGGGCAACGAGTAATGTCATGGGAGAAAATGTTTGGGAGAAGCTAAAAGCTGAAAACATAAAATGTGAATCATATGTGCCCAAAGAGCAGAGAAATATGTATGCATATTCCTCAACCCAGACACTATCTGTCAAAGGTGCTTTCAAATGTGTAATCGAGATAGGTGACTGGACTGAAGAAGCTGAATTCATTGTGATTAGAGGTAATGGTGAACCACTCCTTGGTAAAATGACAGCTATTAAGCTTGGAGTACTAAAAATAGGGGAAAACGTTGCAGCAATCACAGATGTTAAAAGTATTCTGCAACAACAGTATTCAAATGTGTTCAAAGGAGTAGGTAAATTAAACACCAAACAAATCTCACTGTACATAGACCCAAATGTGAAACCAGTCGCTCAACCACTGAGACGGATACCCTATCATTTGAGGGATGCAGTCGAGAAGAAAATCAAGGAACTGATGGACATGGACATTGTGGAGAAGGTTGAAGGTCCTACTCCCTGGGTAAATCCGGTAGTGATTCTCCCAAAGAAACATGACAAAGACCTTAGGATGTGTTTAAACATGAGAAAAGCTAATGAGGCTATTGTGAGGGAGAGATACCCCCATCCCTACAGTGGATGAAATACTGCAAGGTCTGAATGGTTCTGCAATATTCAGTAAGCTTGATCTCAAATGGGGCTACCATCAGTTAGAGCTAACCCCAGAGTCCAGAGAAATAACAACGTTTGCTGTGCATAATGGTGTTTACAGGTACAAAAGACTGATATTTGGAGTCTCGTCCGCTAGTGAGCAATACCAGCACGAGATAGCCAATGCACTAGCAGGCATCGAGGGTGTGGAGAACATCTCAGATGACGTGATCATCCACGCTCCAGACGAGGTGACACATGACAAGCGCCTGCACGCAGTCATGAAAAGACTTTCAGAATGCGGATTAACACTGAATGTGGAAAAATGCCAATTTAACATGGACAGACTTGTTTTCATGGGCATATTGTTGACCCAGAAAGGCATTGGACCAACTGAGGAGAGAGTGAGAGCTGTTAAGGATGCCAGAGAACCAAAAACGGCAGCTGAAGTGAGAAGTTTCCTAGGACTGGTAGGATTCAGCAGTAGATTTATACCCCAGTTTGCAACGCTCTCTGAACCACTGAGGAGATTGACCAGGAAAGAGACTACATTTGTGTTTGGACCAGAACAAAAACGAGCATTTCAGACTTTAAAGACTGAACTAGCCGGGGCGGGTACTTTAGCTTATTTTGACAAAGAGGCTCCTACCAGAATAATCGCAGATGCAAGTCCTGTAGGGTTAGGCGCAGTGCTTGTACAAAAACAAGATTCTGAGGAGGTACCAGTGTGCTACGTTAGTCGTAGTCTGACAGATTGTGAACGCAGATACTCACAAACAGAAAGGGAGGCCCTAGCATTAGTTTGGGCATGCGAAAGGCTACATCCATATGTGTACGGACGTAGGTTTGACTTAATCACAGACCACAAGCCATTAGAAGTCGTATACAGTAAAAGATCCAAACCATGTGCTCGTATAGAGCGATGGGTCCTCAGACTTCAACCTTATGACTTTCGGGTGGTGCACATCGCAGGAAAACAAAATATTGCTGATTCTTTATCTAGGTTGTTGTCAGACACAGGGACAAAAGGAATACATGAACATGAATCTGAAGAGTATGTGAGATTCATTGCAGTTAATGCAACACCAAAGGCGCTTACCACACGAGAGGTAGAAGAAGCCTCTGCTGTAGATCCAGAGCTGACGGAGGTGCGAAATGCAATTGAAATTGGACACTTCGAAAAATGTAAACAATATGCACCCATTGTAAATGAACTCTGTGTGATTGGATACATTGTGTTACGTGGAAGCCGCATAGTTTTACCAGAAAAGCTCAGAGCAAAAGCACTTGCATTAGCTCATGAAGGACACTTAGGAATTGTAGGGACAAAACAACATCTCAGAACAAAAGTGTGGTGGCCTGGCATGGATAAGGCAGCGGAAAAATACTGTAAAGCTTGTCATGGATGTCAAATAGTGGCCAGACCAGATCCACCTGAGCCTTTGAGGAACACAATCTTACCAGATCGACCATGGCAAGACGTGGCTGTAGATCTGTTAGGACCACTACCAAACAATCAGTCTATATTTGTTTTAGTAGATTATTACAGTCGCTACTATGAGTATGAAATAATGACGTCTACAACCACGGACAGAGTTATTGACTGAATTGAGGACATTTTCAGTAGGCATGGACTACCAGTGACGATCAAATCGGACAATGGACCACAGTTCAAATCTGACTTCTTCAGGGAATACTGTGAAACAAATGGAATCAAACATGTGAGAACACCACCAAAATGGGCACAAGCCAATGGAGAAGTGGAACGTCAAAATGCATCACTGATGAAGAGAATCAGGATTGCACAGGCAGAAGGGCTGGACTGGAAACGTGAACTGAGGAAATATGTAACTATTTACAGGAGCATTGAACACCCCACGACAGGGAAAAGTCCAGCTGAACTTCTTTTCAACAGGAAAATGAGAGGAAAGTTGCCTGACCTCTCTGAGTCCAAAACAACGGCTCTAGATGTTCGTGACAGGGATGCTGAACAAAAAGGGAAAGCAAAGCTTTATCCTGATGAACGACGAGGAGCCCAGTACTCAAATGTGGACATTGGAGACACAGTACTGGTACAACAGGACAAACAGGACAAATTCACAACACCATTCAATCCAACCCCACATAGAGTCGTGAGTAAAACTGGAAGTCAAGTGGTAATTGAATCCCCAACTGGAGCTCGCTACCACCGGAATACCACTCACGTGAAGAAATACCAATCATATGAGAATACTGAAGGACATGACACACCGAAGACTTTTACTGAAGGGGAGGAAAATGTACTGAGCAGAAATGTGGACAGTTGCAACCAGACACCACAAGAGGAAGCTCAGGAACCTGAAATGAGGCCCCAGAGAGTCAAAAAGATACCAGCAAAGTTCAAAGACTTTGTGACAAAGTAAAAGTAAAGGGTTGTGTCTGAATATATTGTTCACTGTTTAAGAGAAAAAAATGTTTATGGGTTACATAAGAAAAGTTAGACAATACAATGTTCGGTTAGCAAAAGATGATGATGTAAATTACATGGTCAATATTAGTATGTGATGGTACAGTTTATTTCTAAGGAAAGGGGGGATGTCATGTACTGATATTGTACTGTGGGCCTACGTGATGACGTAGTGAAGGAGTGACGTTCAGGGAAATGAATATGCAGACAGAGCGGCAAGTTGATGGCCCTCTGTTTCATGAATAAAAGTGATTAAAGACATCGGTTCGGGTCCTGATTAAATTCAGAGTGCATTACCTAATAAAGATATAAGGTGAGTGTCAGGGTTTTCCAAAACTATCTTGATCATATGATTATGTTGGAATGTATGTAACCAGTAATGAATAACCTTGGTAGATTAGTTTTATGCTTATGTTGGTGTGTAACCAGTAATAAATAACCTAGCTTGTTCCATCCTACACAATGTCGTAAAACATCCCCTGCCCTGCTAATCTAGAGGTCAAGGGCCTTTTTTACTTGTCTATTCAGTCTATGGTCACCCCCACCCTTTTTCTCTTAATAAAGATGGTCTTGTGGGAAGCGAGAGTCAGACGTCATTCGATCATTGCTGTACGCACAGTGACGAATGGACTCTCCGCCTGCAGGTGCCCAAAACGACTAACTTGTCTCCGAGTGGTTCTTGCAAAATAAGTTAGAGTGAGCACCACTCTAACAGTGAGCACACAACATGAACTTGAATCAAATCCGATCAAGACGTCGTTGACTTTCTGCTTCATCCTGTGAGAATGAAGCTAACGGATTGTGATGTAAACTACTTTTTATTTGCCCAGTAGAGGGGGGCGCACCGCTCCTGGAGGTACTGCAATACCAGGTCGATGCATAGAGTGGACGGAGCAAGCCCCTATACCATCTCCCTGTTGCGAAAATGCAATATATACATGGTCCCCGGATAGGGAACGTATCAGATATTAATCTGATAAGAACAGATACTACACCTGGTCTTAGCCAAAAGGCCGAGAAGCGATGTACTGAAACTGGTCTGAGGAAACCACTTAAATAAAGAGACTGTGGTGTGCAAGGACTGGAGTCGGAGGCGGAGTGATAAATGACGGTGCCAACGGCAGTTGTTTTAATGACATTTATAATTAGCTTCTCTCAACCACGGGCCGACTCTTTTCCCTTCGAGATCCTAACACACACTCCTCAAACAGGAAACTCCCACACGTGTAAAACATCCCACCGGAACTCGGCAACGTGAACTTAGGTTCCGGGTGAATTATGTCAACCCACTACACAAGCCCCCCCAGAATTCACCCATAGTCAAAATCCCCGCGCCGGAAAGGAACGACAGCCCGACCACAGCGGGTGTAGGTGGCAGGGGCTGGCAGGGGGTCAAGGGTAGGGGGCGCCGCCGGAAAGACCGCTGGGCTGGACGGTCGCGTTGTCGGTCGGGCAGGTGGGAGCTCGGTCAGGTCGGAGGGGCGAGGCGCTGGGGGGCGTCCGCGGCGTGGGGCCTGCGCCAATTCCAACGTCCGGGAAACATCCACGTGGGCAGGCTTAATCCTATCAACCGAGATAGTCTCAGGCCTACCGCCGATGTCCACGACCATGCTCTTACTCCCGTGCTGCAAGACCTTAAAAGGCCCGTCGTAAGGCGGACGCAACGGCCCGTGGTGGGCGTCGTGGCGGATGAACACAAAACCCGCCGAGCGTAGGTTGGTGGGCACCCGGGAAACAGGGGTGCAGTGCCGTGACGTGGGGACAGGTGCGAACGTCCCGGCAACTTCCAGCAGGGAGGACCGCTGCCCTGCCGCCGACCAAGGCGTTGTGGCGTCTGGAATGAAGTCCCCTGGAACTCGTAGTACCTGGCCGTAGACGAGCTCAGCGGACGAGGACTGCAAGTCCTCCTTAGGGGCCGTCCTGAGGCCCAGCATGACCCAGGGAAGTCTGTCCACCCAGTTGCCATCCACCAGACTGGCGCGTAGAGCAGCCTTCATGGAGCGGTGGAACCGCTCGCACAGCCCGTTAGCCTGGGGGTGATAAGCGGTGGTGCGGTGCAGCTTGACGCCCAGGCCTCCAGCAACCACATTCCAGATCTCGGAAGTAAACTGTGCACCCCGGTCCGAGGAGAGGTCTGAAGGTGTTCCAAAGCGCGCGACCCATGTGCCAATAAACGCCCGGGCCACGTCAGCAGCCGAGGTTGAGGAGAGGGGGACGGCCTCAGGCCAACGGGTCGTCCTGTCCACCATGGTGAGGAGGTAGGTGAAACCATGGGAAGGGGGGAGCGGGCCCACAAGGTCGATGTTGACGTGGTCGAACCTCCTCTCGGGGACAGTGAACGGCTCCAACGGGGCCTTGGTATGGCGGTATACCTTCGCACGCTGACAAGCCACACACGAGTCGACCCAGGCCCGCACGTCCCTCTTCAGCCCTTTCCAGACGAACTTCTGAGCCACCAGCCTCACGGACGCTTTTCTGCCAGGATGGGACAGGCCGTGTATCGCCTCAAAGACAGCCCGCTGCCAGCCGGCAGGGACAAGTGGTCTAGGCTGGCCGGTGGAGAGGTCGCACCACAGCCTGACTCCTGAGTCGCCAACCGCGACCACCTCCAGACGCAGCCCAGTGTCAGAGTCTTTGAGCGACTGGATCCCAGGATCTGAGGCTTGGTCAGCACTCATACTTGAGTAGTCGAGCCCCAGCTGAACCGTGTGGACGACCGCTCTAGAGAGGCAATCGGCGACCACGTTGGACTTGCCGGCGATGTGTCGGATATCTGTGGTGTACTCAGAGATAAATGACAGCTGACGCTGCTGGCGGGCGGACCACGGCTCAGCCACCTTGGACATAGAGAACGTGAGGGGCTTGTGGTCGACGAAAACCGTAAACTCACGGCCTTCCAGGATGGAGCGGAAATGGCGGATCGCCAACCAGACGCCGAGTAGCTCCCTGTCGAATGTGCTGTATTTGCGCTCCCTAGGGACCAGCTGGCGGCTGAAAAAGGCGAGCGGTTGCCAGGCGCCACCAACCCACTGCTCAAATACAGCACCAACTGCGTAGTCAGATGCGTCGGTTGTGAGGGCGACCGGGGCTCCAGGCGACGGGTGGACCAACAAGGTGGCCTGGCACAGCGCAGCCTTAGTATCCTCGAAAGCTTTGATCCTCTCGGGGGTCCAGTCGATGTCCTGGTTGGGGGTCTTACCCTTAAGGGCCCCATACAGTGGGTGCATGATGTGGGCCGCCCGGCGTATGAATCGGTGGTAGAACGTAACCATCCCAAGGAACTCCCGGAGCCCCCGGGCCGAACGTGGGCGGGGAAAAGCGGAGACTGCTTCCACCTTTGTCGGCAAGGGGGTGGCCCCATTACTGCCGATGAGATGCCCAAGAAACTGGATCGACGGCACCCCGAAGACGCACTTCACCGGGTTAATGATCAGGCCATGCTGGTCGAGCCTTGTGAAAAGGGCCCGCAGGTGTGCCGCATGCTCCTCCTCCGAGGAGCTGGCGACGAGGACATCGTCCAAGTAGACGAAGATGAAAGGCATGTCCCTAAGCGCAGAGTCCATCAACCGCTGGAAGGACTGGGCCGCGTTTTTCAGGCCGAAGGGCATCCTAAGAAACTCGAAAAGCCCGAAAGGAGTCACCACCGCCGTTTTAGGGATGTCAGCAAGGTGCACCGGGACTTGGTGATAACCCCGCACCAGGTCCACTTTGGAGAACAGGTGCTTCCCTGCTAGATGTATCGAAAAGTCCTGAACATGGGGGACCGGGTAGCGGTCGGGCGTGGTGGCATCATTGAGGCGGCGGTAGTCGCCACACGGGCGCCAACCACCGTCCAGCTTAGGCACCATGTGGAGTGGGGAGGCCCACAGGCTGTCAGAGCGGCGAACAATGCCAAGGCGTTCCATGCTGGCGAACTCGGCCCGAGCAATTGTCAGTCTCTCCGGGTTGAGCCGTCGGGCCCTAGCGTAGATGGGGGGGCCTTTGGTCTCGATGTGGTGCTCGACCCCATGTTTAGCTGTGGTGGCGGCAAAAGTGGGCCGTGTAAGGCTGGGGAACTCTCCGAGGAGTTTCTGGTACATGTCGCCCTCGGAGAGCGAACTGGAGAGACCCACATAATTCCCCTCATCGCGGACACATGCGAAGGAGGAGAAGGTTAACGCGTCCACCAGGCGGCCGTTCTTAACATCCACGAGCAGTCCGTGGGCGCACAAAAAATCTGCGCCAAGCAGGGAGAAGGAGATGTCGGCAGTGACAAAGTCCCATGTGAAACGCTGACTCCCGAAACATATGTCCACAGTCCTTGTGCCATACGTCCTGATGGGGGTGTCGTTGGCGGATGTTAAGGGCGGGCCGTGCAACCCTCCAGCAGCGTCGTCCACTGTAGCCGTCAGGACGCTTCTCTGGGCGCCGGTGTCACAGAGGAATCTGCGACCAGAGAGGGAGTCCTCAACGAACAGCAGCCGGTTCTTTTTGCCTGCGGTCACGGCCACTACTGAGCGCAGGCTTTGGCGTTTCCCGTCGTGTCGAAGTTGCAAGGGGAGCGGCACCTTTTAGCCTTGGCGCCAAAACGTGCATGGAAGTAGCACAAACCTGTGCTGGTGCGGCTGTCAGTTGCAGCGCGTCCTCTGCCAGGGGAAACGCCAGCGCTCGGGGACGTGTAGCTGCGTGTTGGGGCCAGCACACCAGGGGCGAAACGCTGGGTGGCCAAGTAGAAACGGTCCGCTTCCTCCGAAAGAGCACGCGGCTCCGTAATGGTCGTATTTGCGAGGGCCGTTTGGACGTGCGGCGGCATATGTCGCAGAAACAGTTCAATGAAAAGAAAATTCGGCTCCTCCCCACCCAGCAGGTTTAACATCATCTCCATGTGTTCAGAGGGTTTGCTGTCCCCCATGCCTTGAATAGCAAGCAGGCGCCGGGCTCGTTCGGATCGCGACAGTTCAAAAATCCTGAGGAGATAAGCCTTGAGCCCTGCATATTTATCCTGGGCCGGAGGGGAAGTGATGAAACTTACGGCTCTGGCTGCGGTGGAGCTTCCGAGTGCCGAGACAACGTGGTAGTAGCATGTGGCGTCATCCGTAATTCCCCGGAGGGCGAACTGAGCCTCCGCCTGTGCGAACCATGCACGTTGCTGCAGAAGTCTCCCAAAACTCAGGCAGCCTAAGGACGGCGGAATGCGCCATGCCGTCTCGCTCGGTATTCTGTTCAGTCCCGGAATCCTCAGCGGGACTGATGTCAGGGTCACCAGTGTGGTGTGCAAGGACTGGAGTCGGAGGCGGAGTGATAAATGACGGTGCCAACGGCAGTTGTTTTAATGACATTTATAATTAGCTTCTCTCAACCACGGGCCGACTCTTTTCCCTTCGAGATCCTAACACACACTCCTCAAACAGGAAACTCCCACACGTGTAAAACATCCCACCGGAACTCGGCAACGTGAACTTAGGTTCCGGGTGAATTATGTCAACCCACTACAAGACTACCAATTCAAGTTACGGTTTAAATATATCGACTCATACTAATGCTTCTTTTCCTGCGCATCACGTGATTCCCGTTTCTTTTTGTGGTCAGGTGCGGAAGTCAACGCTGCTGCCATCTAGCGGTGTAACGGCATATACGCTTTAACAAATAATAATCACTCGCAGGGCACACAGAGACGAAAAACCGTCCGCACTCGCACCTACGGGCAATTTGGAGCGCTCAATGGGCCTATCATGCATGTTTGGGGGAAATGGAAGGAAACCAGAGTGGAGAACGTGCACAATGCAAACAAACAGGTCAGGGAGTTGGAACCGAACGCAGCAGAGCAAGCATGGACTCACAACGACACGTTTAGAGTGTAAACGTTTCCATAGAATTGCCAAACACCAAATACTTGTTCGAACTATACATCTTAGTTGAGTGTTAAGGCCTCCTAAATTTGGCAAATATATGAAGATCTATTTTTATTAAAAGGAAATGGTTGCTAGTGTGACACCGCCTGTTACTTTGGTGAGACCAGCCCGTTTGGACAAGCCGAAATCAGTTCACTCTTGTTTCTCTTCAGATCGTATAAATCTTTCGCCTTTTACTAAAGATTTCCGTGGGGAGGAACAACAAGAGTATATCTCAATTTTTTGATGCTCTGCGAAAGCGGAGCTTCCTGTACTTGTCAATGGAAAGTAATCAAAATTCCTGCTTTGTTGCCATTAATTCTGCCATAGCTTACAGGTAACATCCACCCATTCAAATATAAAACTATCTAATATGAGCAATAAATTAAAATATTTTCTACTAATTATACTATATGTAAGGGACAATAAACAATTTAGCCATTAAAATATTTATTATTAAAGTTAATTCAGATTTGTGTCGAAGTTGTAAAGATTTAAGCCGTGTAAATGAATACAGCCATAAGTACTTCAGTACAAAAGTACTTCAGAAATACATAACAGGCTTTTGTTAGTTGAACTAATACGACGATACTGTTAATCAACTGAGTTGAATATCAGGAGTACGCCACTACATTATCTTAATTTTTATTTAACCAATTTCAAAGAACTACTCTGATCATGTCCCTCCCCTCAATGCTCCACTAGGAAGCATAGAACGCTCATCAAAAGTGGAGAATCTATGATATAAACATCATTATTCTCCGCTAGCTTCACGCTCAGGAAGGAACATCATTTCTCATCATCATAGTTGGCGAGACCGTTCATTTTAGAAACACATATCTCAAGTTAATAACTATAGAAATGATCCCTGAAAATATAGTCTTAATTCATCAACGAGGGGCGGCGGGAAGTCATCTGCGAGTGTACCATTTTTACCCAGAGGGCAACCACGACTAGTAAAGGACTATGTTTAGATTGTAGGGGTGTAACGATACATCGATACACATCGATTAATCGATATTATGCTCTACGATTTATTGGCATCGATGCTAAAGGTAAACATCGATTTATATCGCCGTGTTTGACCTCGGACATTAGACGCGACTTTATTTTGAAATCCAGTTCATTGTTGCTTGCTTCCTCTTCCGGGAGCAGGGAGCAGTGCGCGGCGTTGTTGTGTTGTGAGCAGAGCAGGCACGTGAAAGGGGAGTCGACAACTAGTACGCGGCTCCTGGGCTGGTGCTATGGCTAGTGTCCAAAAAGACGAGGAAATTTGCTCCCCTTTAGGCTTCAAGTCATTCGTTTGGAAGCACTTTGGATTCCAAAGAAAAGATGGCTCAACGGACAAGACACGTGCAGTTTGTAAATCCTGCCATACGGTGATCAAATATTCAGGGAGCACAAATCTCGCCGCACATTTAAAGAAAAAACACGACATCAAAGTTAAGTGTTAAAGTAAGCAATTTGTATACTACAATACTCTTGTAATTTCCTAAATAAAGAGTTTGCAGTACCTTGTGGATTTTGCGTATGAATTGTTATAAATCAGGATATTGTTCTATATTTTTTATTAAAAAAAAAAATATCGATCGTAGAGCACTATATCGCGATATATCGTGATTGAATCGCAGCAGGCTTTAAGATATCGGCAAATATCGTATCGAAGTTCTTTATATCGATATTATATCGTATCGTGACAAAACCCGCGATTTACACCCCTATTAGATTGTATTAGAAAGAGTGCCGACGTCATTAGGGTATTTGGCAACACAGCCATCATTGGCTGAGCGCTCGATCACGTACCCACGATCCTTTGCGTCAATGTTTAGAACAAGCAATTTTTTTAACACTTGTTGTGTTACAAGTATACTTGTTAAAATTGTCTAAATTGTAAGGCTTTAAAACTGACTGTGTATACTAGGCTTTTGTTTTAAACATGAAGGCTTTTATTTAAAAACGACCATGTAAAGTAAAGGTTTTAAAATTAACATAGAGGCTTTTAAAAATGCCTATGGTAGCCAAACAATCAACTTTACATTGCAGACACGTTTCAGAATCCACCCGCCGTGAGTACTGATAACGCTTGCAGACACCAGAGAGAATATTTTATATTGCCCATCCATCCAATTTCTGTACTGATTCTCCCCACGGGGTTAGTAGACGTGCTGGAGCCTATCACATAGGGATGGGCGGATCGATACAAAAGTATCGATATATCGATCCAGGCTGCTCATTTTTGAGTATCGATCTCCCTAGCTAAAATATCGATACTTACAATTATTTAATTATATTTTTCCTCATTTTTTTCTGCTCCAATTTGACGACTTGCACTCATGCTAGCACTACTTTTCCTTCCGCCTGCTGCACCGGCGTGTCCTGCTCTGCTTTGCTCCCGCCCCCTTTTCTCACAAGCCAAGCCCTCCTCCTCCGCCTCCCGTTCCAATCCAAACAAACACAAACAAGCATGGCCACGGCGGCGGCCCAGTCCGAACGCAAGAGAAGTCTGGTTTGGGGATATTATATTTTACTTAATAACAACGAGGCAAAATGTGAAATATGTCACAAAACAATTAAATATTGTGGCGACACCACAAACTTGACAAAACATTTAAGCAAAATTCACCCCACGGTTCATGAAGAGCTGCAGTTGAAACGTGCCGCAGACACTAAGGCAGCGACGGAAAACCCTGCAGCCACACCGAGGCTAAGGTATCAAAGTACCTTAGAAGCAGCGTTTCAGAAAGGCAAGACATATCCAGGTATCAGGTGCTAACCAAAAATTGTAAGCATTTGTGGTTGATGTGCTATTTGAAGCAATAATTACTACGCTTTAGTCAGTCATTTATAAATAAAGTTTTCCCCTTTTCAATTTGTGGTCGAACGCCATACGTTTTATTTGTTCCTCCACTTCCTATAAACAACACTAAAGTATTACAATATTAAATGTAAGTATCCAGTGGCTTTACAAATTGATAGTTTTGCTGCTCATGACGATTAAGCCCTGCATCTCTGTTGGTACCATGTCTCTTTTTAGATTATACTAAAAGACAAAACTTTTTCCCAACAACAGAGAGAGAGAGAGAGAGAGAGAGAGAAAAAAGTAAAGAATAGCTCCTTTTTATTAAAGTTATATTATTAATATGCATATTCCACTAATGCACTAATGTCTAAAAAGGTTAATAATTCACGTGACGTAATACTTTTTTTTACAAAATTCAATAGATGACTCTCCAAGAGCAAGAATGCCACTGCATTTAAATCGTTTTTTGGGCGGGAAATTACACTTCCGGTATCGATATCGGATCGAATATCGGGTATTTTGGGTAGGAAATACTTGGTATCGGATCGATTCCAAAATCATTGGTATCGCCCATCCCCACTGGACATCATAAACTGGTGGCCAGCCAATCGTAGGGCCGATATGTTTTCTATTTTGTTGTAAAGGATAGAATTCTTCTGCTATTCACATTTAGATAAAGGTCATGAACTTGATTGAATCAAACCCTTTCAAGACGTTATTGACTTTCTGCTTTATCCTGTGAGAATGAAGCGAACCGATTCTAATGGCTTCCTGACTTAACTATCCTTTATTTGACCAGCAGAGGGGGGTGCACCGTTCCTGGAAGTACTGCAATACCAGGTCGATGCGTGGAGTGGACGGAGCAAGCCCCTAATTCCATCTCCCAGTTCCAAAAATCAATTTAATATATGGTCCCCGGATATGGGACGTATCAGATATTAAACTGATAAGAACAGATACTACACTTGATCTTAGCCAAAAGGCCGAGAAGCGATAACCTAAAGTTGGTCTGAGAAAACTACTTAAATAAAGAGACTACCAATTCAAGTTACGGTTTAAATATATTGAGTCATACTAATGCCACGTACCGACCACCGTAACAAACCTCAACTATTAAGAGTTTGGAATGATAATGCGTCACCGGGCTGTTTTCAACCTGTGCATCGGTTGCAGATTTTTGTGTGTTCGTGGAGGTTTAGTGTCACGTGGTTCACGTTGACCCAATAGAATAACGATGAACTGAGCTCCTGATGGGAATAGCTTTTAATGACCAACAAAACGAATTGGTCATTCGCCAAAAACAATCGGATCTTTGGATACATTTCGGGACCGAAGGCAAGATAGCTGTTTGACGAACATTTTGACGGGAAAAAAAACACGCAGCAAAAAAACACGCGGCCCACTTCGCCAAACTACTTCCTGTTTCCTGCTGTGGCAATTTACATTAACCCTCGAACGCCACCATCGCAGTGGAGGTGAATCGCATTCCAATCCACGCCAGCATTTCTTAACACTCATTTGAGGAAATTACCGTTTTTTTCCGTGTATAGTGCGCCCCCATGTATAGTACGCACCCCTAAGAATGGCATGCTGATGCTGGAAAAAAGCTTGTACCCATGTATAATACGCACCCAATTTTTATGAATTCTTTTTAAAATTTTTTTTTTTTTTTTTTTTAAGTCCCAATGATCGTCACACACGCAGGGAGGCAATGGGTCCCATTTTTATAGTCTTTGGTATGGTCTTAACTAGGCTGGATGTAATTTTTTTTGTTGGCGTTGATTTCTCCGACTGCCCGTAAACGCACCACCGCGCTCCGTGCGCATGGAGCGTGTTTGAAGTGAACAGCAGAGAAGAAAGGAACAAGGCAAAGTGTTGTGAAATAAAATATTACCTGTAATACGGATTTAGGTAGAGAACTGAACTCTCGCTCTTTATATAGCTGACGTGTCTTGCTCATCCGTTCTGCGCATCTGTAATGGCGGCCTCCGTATGATATCCGGTTTGCGTGTGTGCGAGAGCGAGAGAGAGCGCGCGAGAGAACGCTCAACCGTAGCGCGCCGCCGACCGCCCAACTGCACCGGGCTGGTCGATTATTGTGACAGAGCCGTCGCTGAAATTTAGAAGATATTTTTAAAGTCCTGATGTACTTTCTAAAATTTAAGTGGACCTCAGTGCGCACTGCGCAGGGAGCTTAATTTGGTGCGGTCGCGCAACCGCAGCGCGCCGGGCGCTCACTGTCGCATTGCTTAAAGAGCGCCTTTGTGTTTTAGGATGAACAGCAGAGACCAAAGGAACAAGGCAAAGTGTTGTGAAATAAAATATTACCTGTAATACGCATTTTGTTATTTGCTGATTGAAACTGCTAATTAAACTGTGAATTGAAACTAATAGGAAGAAAACAACTCTCGCTCTTTATATAGCTGACGTGTCTTGCGCATCCGTTCTGTGCATTTTATTTCACAACACTTTGCCTTTCTTCTCTGCTGTTCACTTCAAACACGCTCCATGCGACCGCAATGCTCTCGTATCAGACGCTTGCTCGATCACCTGCTCGTTTGCTGTCCCGTGCGCGCACGAAGCGCGGTGGTGCGTTTACGGGCAGTCGGAGAAATCATCGCCAACAAAAAAAATTACATCCAGCCTAGTTAAGACCATACCAAAGACTATAAAAATGGGACCCATTGCCTCCCTGCGTGTGTGACGATCATTGAGACTTAAAAAAAAAAAAAAAAAAAAAAAAAAATTTAAAAAAAAAATTAATTTTTTTTTTTTTTTTTGTACCCATGTATAATGCGCACCCCAGATTTTAGGACAATAAATTAGTTAAATTTTGCGCACTATACACGGAAAAAAACGGTACGATCGTCTTTTGTTTCCCGATTTGTGTTGAATAAAAATCTGAAATTACACATTTGAAAATAACACACGGAAATCGGATCATTTCCATTTCTCTCATACCAAAAGTACACGGACCAAGACATACAACTGTTTATACGTTCAAAACTCACACTCAAAATAGTTGCCCAATCGATAGGTGACGCTGTTTGAAATATCAGGTATCCATAATCCTGTGCGCCAACAATGTTTCAAGGAAAAAACACATTGATGAACACAAAATACTCGTTTAAACTGTCTATTTAGGTTGAGTCCTTCTAAATGTAGTAAATCTATGAACGTCTATTGTTTGTATTAGAAGGAATGGTTGCTGCAATTTCACCGATCGCCTTTTACTAAAGATTTCCGTGGGGAGGAACAATGAGAGTTCATCTCAATTTTTTGATGCTCTGCGAAAGCGGAGCCACCTATACTTGTCAATGGGAAATAGTTAATAGTCCTGCCTTGTAGTTATTAATTCTGCTAAAGTTTACAGACCAAATTGGTTAAGCTTTAGGGACAGCTTTTGGTGACATCCACCCATTCAAATATAAAACTATTGATTATGCATTGAGCAATAAATTAATATATTTTCCACAAATTATACTATATGTAAGGAACAATAATAGGAGCCATTTAGCTATTAAAGTATTAATATAAAAATACCCTCGTAAATACCCATAAACTGATGCTTTGCTTCTCTTTCTACTGCCTCCACGCCTTTGTTCACCTCCTTTTTCTTAGAGTTGCCATCTAGTGGTGGTGGCAGCATAAGAAATGAAGTAAAAACATACCCATCATGCATTGCCTCTTTTCACCTGAGAACCATATGAATTTGTATTTATAGAAAATCTCCAACAGTACCGCAGAAAGATATATATTTCTTTTTCTGAGCAAGTTTAGAAAATGACATTCTCTTAAAAATTTGAGAACAAGGATTGTACTAAAAATTTCTGGCACAATTTCTGATTTAAAGAAAGACATTTTGATCATATTTTTTCGTATATCCTTGCTGCCAGCCGCCATGAACTTGAATCAATGACGTCATTGACCCTCTGCTTTATCCTGTGAGAATGAAGCTAACGGACTGTGATGTAAACTACTCTTGATTTGACCAGTAGAGTAGGGGGTGCAAAAATCAGTTGTATGTCTGGGTCCACGTACCTTTTGGCCATTAGTTTTTCTTTATAGTGTAGGTAAATGGAGAACAGGAAATGATCCGTGGGGCTATTCCAGAAAGCAGGTTATATGAAAGTTATATCATATACGTTCGTATCAATAACGGGTCGGGAACGTAGTAATTACATTTTATTTTGCAATTACTAATTTGTTGAATGAAGTTCGGCAAGTAGGTGCACAGTTGCAGAGCACAGCTTGATGCACCATCGCTCAGTATGTGGCGACCATGAAATTTGACTTCGTGCGAGGGATTTTGTATTGTACAGGAGAATCGGGGGAGAGCGCGAACGCAGTCCCCCACTACCAGAAATTGTGCAGTCGAGATTCCCACATTTGGGGAATTCGCAGGGGTCAGCACAACCGGAGTGCAATGGCTGAGCCTCACCCTGGGTGAACCACCTTCTTGATCATGGTATCTCCCCTGCCAGGTAAGTATGAGTTGTATACGTCGCCGGGGCCGACGTTTTCACCGCGCACACCATCTACAGTCAGAGGCTAATTTGGTACAAAAGTGTGAGCACACGTATTCAGTGGATGAGACAGCATTCGTAGAACTGTTAACATAGTACACCTTTAGTCATTCAAAACCAAAACATTTTAAATTAAGTAAAAAATAGATTCAGAAACATGACCATCATGCCTTGCTTCTTTTTCTACTGCCTCCACGTCTTTGTTCACCTCCTTTTTCCTAGAGTCGCCGTCTAGTGGTGATGCCAGCAACTATAATAAACCGATAAATGAAGTCAAAACATGCCCATCATGCAGTGCCTCTTTTCTCCTGAGAACCCTAAAACGGTATGAATTTGTATTTATTGAAAATCTCCAACATTACCGCAGAAAAATATATATACTTCTTTTTCTGAACGAGTTTTGAAAATGACATTTTCTTAACATTTGGAGAACAAGAATTGTACTAAAAGATCCTGGAACAATGATAGGAAAATCTCAAGCAAAAAAAGACATTTTGACCATATTTTAGAACAGTTACGTAAATTCTTGCTGCCGCCTAAGATGAACCGTCATGAACTGTCATATACTGATATTGTACTGTGGGCCTACGTGATGACGTAGTGAAGGAGTGACGTTCAGGGAAATGAATATGCAGACAGAGCGGCAAGTTGATGGCCCTCTGTTTCATGAATAAAAGTGATTAAAGACATCGGTTCGGGTCCTGATTAAATTCAGAGTGCATTACCTAATAAAGATATAAGGTGAGCACACAACAATGGCGACGAGGATGACGTCCACCTTCTAAGGAAGAGGAGATAATGACGACGATTTTCGTGAGCAAGTTTAAGTTTGAGCTAACATGGCTAAGTCGGAGCTACAACCGTTTGCTTGCTGCACTGATCCAGCTACTCTCGGGCCAAGATGGACACGATGGCTAACATCTTTCGAGTTGTATGCTGACGGTAAAGGACTGATAATGAACGAGGATACGACCAATGCTACTAAACAAAGAAGACGCGCTCTACTTTTGCATTTGGCGGGACAGGACGTGCAGGATGTTTTCTTCACTTTACCAAACACGGGTGAGGTGACCGACTGCGCGGCAGCAGTAAGGACACTTGACTCCTACTTTGTTCCCCAAGTGAATGCAGCGTACGCGCGCCAATCCTTCCACAAGTTGTTCCAAAATCAGGGAGAAACGGTGCAACAGTTTGGTACACGTTTACGTCAGGCTGCGAAGGACTGTGACTTTCAAGGAGACAAGGACAATCAAATTAGAGACGCTATCCTGAGCAGATGCTGTTCTGGATACGTGAAGAGAAAGCTTCTCGAGGATGGACCTGGTTTGACTTTGGCTCGCACGTTGGAGTTGGCATCGCAATGTGAGCGAGTGGAAGAGCAACTAGCAGCAATGAATGGGAGCAGTATAAAGAAAGAGGGGGAAACGATCAGTCGTATCACAACGAAAAAAGGAAAGTTCACAAGGCCAAAAGGTAAATTGAAGAATTGTGATGACAATAAAGCAGAGAAGCAGTGCTACAGGTGTGGCTACACTGACCACATGGGTAAGGATCCCAAATGCCCAGCACGTGGACAAACATGTCATAAATGCAACGGTAAGGACCATTTCTCAAAAATGTGTCGTATCAAAGGACAAAAGAAGCAAAGCGTTAATGCTGTAGAGACTGTGCACAATGACTATGCATTTATGGTGAAAGACTGTGAAATGCCTGAAAGACTAATATTTTGTGTAGGGGGAGTTGAGTTAAAAATGTTAGTAGATTCTGGGGCAACGAGTAATGTCATGGGAGAAAATGTTTGGGAGAAGCTAAAAGCTGAAAACATAAAATGTGAATCATATGTGCCCAAAGAGCAGAGAAATATGTATGCATATTCCTCAACCCAGACACTATCTGTCAAAGGTGCTTTCAAATGTGTAATCGAGATAGGTGACAGGACTGAAGAAGCTGAATTCATTGTGATTAGAGGTAATGGTGAACCACTCCTTGGTAAAATGACAGCTATTAAGCTTGGAGTACTAAAAATAGGGGAAAACGTTGCAGCAATCACAGATGTTAAAAGTATTCTGCAACAACAGTATTCAAATGTGTTCAAAGGAGTAGGTAAATTAAACACCAAACAAATCTCACTGTACATAGACCCAAATGTGAAACCAGTCGCTCAACCACTGAGACGGATACCCTATCATTTGAGGGATGCAGTCGAGAAGAAAATCAAGGAACTGATGGACATGGACATTGTGGAGAAGGTTGAAGGTCCTACTCCCTGGGTAAATCCGGTAGTGATTCTCCCAAAGAAACATGACAAAGACCTTAGGATGTGTTTAAACATGAGAAAAGCTAATGAGGCTATTGTGAGGGAGAGATACCCCCATCCCTACAGTGGATGAAATACTGCAAGGTCTGAATGGTTCTGCAATATTCAGTAAGCTTGATCTCAAATGGGGCTACCATCAGTTAGAGCTAACCCCAGAGTCCAGAGAAATAACAACGTTTGCTGTGCATAATGGTGTTTACAGGTACAAAAGACTGATATTTGGAGTCTCGTCCGCTAGTGAGCAATACCAGCACGAGATAGCCAATGCACTAGCAGGCATCGAGGGTGTGGAGAACATCTCAGATGACGTGATCATCCACGCTCCAGACCAGGTGACACATGACAAGCGCCTGCACGCAGTCATGAAAAGACTTTCAGAATGCGGATTAACACTGAATGTGGAAAAATGCCAATTTAACATGGACAGACTTGTTTTCATGGGCATATTGTTGACCCAGAAAGGCATTGGACCAACTGAGGAGAGAGTGAGAGCTGTTAAGGATGCCAGAGAACCAAAAACGGCAGCTGAAGTGAGAAGTTTCCTAGGACTGGTAGGATTCAGCAGTAGATTTATACCCCAGTTTGCAACGCTCTCTGAACCACTGAGGAGATTGACCAGGAAAGAGACTACATTTGTGTTTGGACCAGAACAAAAACGAGCATTTCAGACTTTAAAGACTGAACTAGCCGGGGCGGGTACTTTAGCTTATTTTGACAAAGAGGCTCCTACCAGAATAATCGCAGATGCAAGTCCTGTAGGGTTAGGCGCAGTGCTTGTACAAAAACAAGATTCTGAGGAGGTACCAGTGTGCTACGTTAGTCGTAGTCTGACAGATTGTGAACGCAGATACTCACAAACAGAAAGGGAGGCCCTAGCATTAGTTTGGGCATGCGAAAGGCTACATCCATATGTGTACGGACGTAGGTTTGACTTAATCACAGACCACAAGCCATTAGAAGTCGTATACAGTAAAAGATCCAAACCATGTGCTCGTATAGAGCGATGGGTCCTCAGACTTCAACCTTATGACTTTCGGGTGGTGCACATCGCAGGAAAACAAAATATTGCTGATTCTTTATCTAGGTTGTTGTCAGACACAGGGACAAAAGGAATACATGAACATGAATCTGAAGAGTATGTGAGATTCATTGCAGTTAATGCAACACCAAAGGCGCTTACCACACGAGAGGTAGAAGAAGCCTCTGCTGTAGATCCAGAGCTGACGGAGGTGCGAAATGCAATTGAAATTGGACACTTCGAAAAATGTAAACAATATGCACCCATTGTAAATGAACTCTGTGTGATTGGATACATTGTGTTACGTGGAAGCCGCATAGTTTTACCAGAAAAGCTCAGAGCAAAAGCACTTGCATTAGCTCATGAAGGACACTTAGGAATTGTAGGGACAAAACAACATCTCAGAACAAAAGTGTGGTGGCCTGGCATGGATAAGGCAGCGGAAAAATACTGTAAAGCTTGTCATGGATGTCAAATAGTGGCCAGACCAGATCCACCTGAGCCTTTGAGGAACACAATCTTACCAGATCGACCATGGCAAGACGTGGCTGTAGATCTGTTAGGACCACTACCAAACAATCAGTCTATATTTGTTTTAGTAGATTATTACAGTCGCTACTATGAGTATGAAATAATGACGTCTACAACCACGGACAGAGTTATTGACTGAATTGAGGACATTTTCAGTAGGCATGGACTACCAGTGACGATCAAATCGGACAATGGACCACAGTTCAAATCTGACTTCTTCAGGGAATACTGTGAAACAAATGGAATCAAACATGTGAGAACACCACCAAAATGGGCACAAGCCAATGGAGAAGTGGAACGTCAAAATGCATCACTGATGAAGAGAATCAGGATTGCACAGGCAGAAGGGCTGGACTGGAAACGTGAACTGAGGAAATATGTAACTATTTACAGGAGCATTGAACACCCCACGACAGGGAAAAGTCCAGCTGAACTTCTTTTCAACAGGAAAATGAGAGGAAAGTTGCCTGACCTCTCTGAGTCCAAAACAACGGCTCTAGATGTTCGTGACAGGGATGCTGAACAAAAAGGGAAAGCAAAGCTTTATCCTGATGAACGACGAGGAGCCCAGTACTCAAATGTGGACATTGGAGACACAGTACTGGTACAACAGGACAAACAGGACAAATTCACAACACCATTCAATCCAACCCCACATAGAGTCGTGAGTAAAACTGGAAGTCAAGTGGTAATTGAATCCCCAACTGGAGCTCGCTACCACCGGAATACCACTCACGTGAAGAAATACCAATCATATGAGAATACTGAAGGACATGACACACCGAAGACTTTTACTGAAGGGGAGGAAAATGTACTGAGCAGAAATGTGGACAGTTGCAACCAGACACCACAAGAGGAAGCTCAGGAACCTGAAATGAGGCCCCAGAGAGTCAAAAAGATACCAGCAAAGTTCAAAGACTTTGTGACAAAGTAAAAGTAAAGGGTTGTGTCTGAATATATTGTTCACTGTTTAAGAGAAAAAAATGTTTATGGGTTACATAAGAAAAGTTAGACAATACAATGTTCGGTTAGCAAAAGATGATGATGTAAATTACATGGTCAATATTAGTATGTGATGGTACAGTTTATTTCTAAGGAAAGGGGGGATGTCATGTACTGATATTGTACTGTGGGCCTACGTGATGACGTAGTGAAGGAGTGACGTTCAGGGAAATGAATATGCAGACAGAGCGGCAAGTTGATGGCCCTCTGTTTCATGAATAAAAGTGATTAAAGACATCGGTTCGGGTCCTGATTAAATTCAGAGTGCATTACCTAATAAAGATATAAGGTGAGTGTCAGGGTTTTCCAAAACTATCTTGATCATATGATTATGTTGGAATGTATGTAACCAGTAATGAATAACCTTGGTAGATTAGTTTTATGCTTATGTTGGTGTGTAACCAGTAATAAATAACCTAGCTTGTTCCATCCTACACAATGTCGTAAAACATCCCCTGCCCTGCTAATCTAGAGGTCAAGGGCCTTTTTTACTTGTCTATTCAGTCTATGGTCACCCCCACCCTTTTTCTCTTAATAAAGATGGTCTTGTGGGAAGCGAGAGTCAGACGTCATTCGATCATTGCTGTACGCACAGTGACGAATGGACTCTCCGCCTGCAGGTGCCCAAAACGACTAACTTGTCTCCGAGTGGTTCTTGCAAAATAAGTTAGAGTGAGCACCACTCTAACATTTTGGTGCCGAAACCCGGGACCCTCATACCCACCATCTGACTGACGGAGGAAGACGTGCTTCATTGTCGACAAGCCAGCGTCCATTAGGAGGACCTGGAAAAGAAAGTCCTGGGAAGAGAACTTCTTCGCTGGGCCAGCATCTTAGGTCTGCCTTCGTCTGACAGATGTGGATTGGCGGGACCCGGCTGAACAGCGAACCAAGGAGACAAGTAAGTTAAAACCCTAAAGTTGTGTGATTGTGTTGTTGTGAAACGCGTAAAAGTGCACAGGAATAAAAATAGGCAAGACAGAGGATAAGAAGTCTTGAGGAAGGAGGGGGTGTTGTAGAGTCCCCCTCCGGATGAAGTGGCTCTTCTGGAGCAGTGGTTTTCAAAATATTTTTGTCAAATCTCACGTACCTCCGTGTACCCTGATTTGACAACCACTGTTCTAAGGGGACAACTTCGCGTTGGCAGGGCTGGGTAACTGGACGGTTGTCTTTAGTTCCCAGGGAAGGAAGGGGTGTTGTAGAGTCCCCTCTTCGGATGAAGCAGCTCTTTTTATTTTTTAAAAAGAGGACTTCGCGTTGGCAGGGCTGGGTAACTGGACGGTTGTCTTTAGTTCCCAGGGAAGGAAGGGGTGTTGTAGAGTCCCCTATCCGGATGAAGCAGCTCTTTTATTTTTAAAAGAGGACTTCGCGTTGGCAGGGATAAGAAATTTGTGTGGTTGAGAAAGTGTGATTGGTAGGATAAATTGACTAAATAGCAGTTCTAGCATTGATCCACGAAAGTAATACAGGCTAGTAATTGTTCAAAGGTCAATTTAAACTTGCATTGAGGATCCTCAAAGAAAAATAATAAAAATAATAATAACTGTGTGGAGTTTGCATGTTCTCCCCGGGCCCGCGTGGGTTTTCTCCGGGCACTCCGGTTTCCTCCCACATCCCAAAAACATGCTTGGTAGGCCGATTGAACACTCCAAATTGTCCCTAGGTGTGAGTGCGAGTGCAAATGGTTGTTTGTCTCTGTGTGCCCTGCGATTGGCTGGCAACTGGTTCAGGGTGTCCCCCGCCTACTGCCCGATGACGGCTGGGATAGGCTCCAGCACGCCCGCGACCCCAGTGGGGACTAAGCGGTACAGAAAATGGATGGATGGATAATAATAATAATAATAATTGTATAAACCTAAAATACCAAATTAAGATGGCAAATAAAAACAGTAGATCCCTAGCTCTTGATGGAGATGAGAAGTACATGGCGAGTAAATTTGTTAACTGTATGCAATACATGCCGAAGTGGAAGAAAAAGTATGGAGTAGAAGGGAAGTTGAAAGTTGAAGTGTGGAAGATAGTGGTTGATGTCTTGGAAGAGAGTGTGAATAGGAAGTCAGAGGGACTGAAAAAGAAAAGAAAAGAGAAAGAATTGATTTGTGCTAAAATATGGTTGAATGCTTCACAAGAGAGAAGAGAATAAATCCAAAAGACAGAAAGTTGAAAAGTGCTGCGACTATGTTTGTCAGGCCGGAAGACAATGAGGCCACAGTGCGCAGGCGCACTGTCCCGGCCACGGCTCCAGCCGCAGCTCAAGCAGAAGAGCAAGAAAGCCATTCCGCTCGTGTGCAAAACTTGTATACAACAACTATGCAGTGGGACAGGCATGCTGAAAAAGTTATCCAAAAAGGCAAATGTTCTGATGTATTTCATCTAGATGATGATAATGATCTAAATGAAGATACAACGATCTTCTTCCAAAGTTCCCAAAGGGGAGAGAAAGAGAGAGAGACCAACAAGGCCGAAGGTCACCATATAATTCAAAACTCCCATCAGATTCTGACAACTGTTGGAACTGTGGGAAACGTGGACACTGGTCAATAGAGTGTTTTAGAAGAAAAAAAACGGTGCCAGTCAAGGGGCAGAGGAAGAGGCAGAGGAAAAATCACATTTACAGCATGACAAGCTTCCTCTCCTTTGACCCCTCATGCTAATACAGAGAAAGAAGGAATAGATGCCCATATGACAGCAAAACATGTCATTGTCTGATTATTGGAACATTTTTTGGATTATTAGAGCTCCTGTCCATGCAAGAAGTATGACAATGCTGTTTGTATGCCCAACGACAAATTACCAGGGATCAAATTGTGTGTGTGCACGGAAGTTAGAATTTGCAAATCAAGTGGTAAATGAATGCAACTTGAAGATAAATAAAAAAAATTGGAGTGTACTGTCCTTGTGTGCGTGGGAGGGACTGGCTCATGGTCGACCACGGGAAATGGCCAGCCTGTGGCGAATCATTGGTGCTGGGACCTGCCCTACGCGCGCGAGAGCTGTGCATGTGTGTTAAAATGATGAAAATTGGCTAAACTTTCAGTGTGAAGAAATTTGTTAGACTGTGGTCTATCCAATTTGCACCGCAGAACAGAAACGATTTGGAAAGATAAAAATGAGAGAAGGAGAGAAAAATGTGTTTGCGAGCAGGAGTTGATCCACACTGGTGCATGTTGAGTGTTGAGCCCTCATGAGAAATTTGAAGGAGAAGCGACAGAGCATGCTTTCAGGAATTGGAAGAGGCAAAATTGTGGATTTGAGACATTGCAATGCTACGTTTAATGGGAATAATTGATTGATGGTGTTATAAAATTATATGCGAGCTAAATCTGAGAAATTGAGTTTGTTAAATCTAAAAGCAAAGAAAATTTCGGATTGATTTGCCAGTGGTTTTTATGAGTTGAGTTTTTTTTGGTGGATTGTTCTATCGGGAACCTTGAGTTGGGGGTGGTATATGAGTGTTGTGTGGTGAGCTTGGATGAGTTGAGACCAATGTGATGGAGAGACTCCTTTTTGGAGACTGTGTGTGAGATGCAAATGAGCATTGATGAATGATTGCCTTGAATGATGGGAAAATACAGGTTGAATGGTTGGAGCTGTTGGCGACTGCTATGGAGAATTGGTAGAGCGACTTTGCTGAAAGAGTGGTTTTGAGTAAGTTGAATGCTGGAATGAAAAACATAGCTTTTGGATTGATGATTGACTGGAGAAAAACTGGAGAACCAGTAACACATGCAGAAGATGTGTGAACTGGGAAATTGAGAAGCGTTTTGGAAAGAAAGTCAAATTAAATGATGGAATCATATGTAGTAAAGAACACATCCTCCCAAAAAGTTTGTCAAGGTGTGAGGCATGGGCGTTGCCAAGCCTCAGAAGGAGGGAGTGAATAGGACAGATAGTGGAAGATAGTAATAATACAAACCTTTACGACATATGGATTTTCTAATACATTTAGTGTCATACTGTGGTAAAATTCTATTCTGGTATCATGCAATGTATATCTCACTAGTAAGCCTAAGTGTGACCG
The DNA here is from genome assembly GCF_033458585.1 of Syngnathus typhle. NCBI lineage: Eukaryota > Metazoa > Chordata > Actinopteri > Syngnathiformes > Syngnathidae > Syngnathus > Syngnathus typhle. The sequence goes on from NC_083758.1 coordinate 1,483,741, forward strand.
GATCATGTTTCGGGTCAGGTTCGTGCGGGATTGTTTGGGCCTTGGTCCATGATCTCATTGGCACGAGACATCTGGTTTCCATTAACAACTGACAAGATATGCACCCGAGTGAGGAAAGGGAGGCTAACTCATAAATAATGAGGAGATATTGGGAGTAATCTGTTGGTCCTTTCTTTAAGACCCTTCCTGGTGCAGATAGGTTAGCAACAAGAGAGATTTAGAGGTTCAACAGAAAGACAGTTAAAAGAAAACAACATTATTAATTTGGACAGTTGCAGGCTAACAGGAGCATGAGAAAGAAGAGCTAAGAAGCGGGATCCAATTTGATCAGGGAGATTGGAAATTCACAACACCATATTCTAAGTCACATTTTTGAGCAAGCATGACACAGGTAATAACGTTTGAGAGGTCAAGACATAGATCAGGGCTAGATGTGGAACGCAGACCTCGTTGAGTTAATTTTAAATAATGATACTGAAGACAATGTACTGTCTCATTAAATAGGAACTATAGACAGAACGTAGCTCGAAAATAGGATGAGTTGCAGGACTTACAATATAAAGACGAGATCGCTGTTACTAGGAGAATTTGAAGTTTGGTAAACAAACGTTACTAGCGAATTGATGGCAGCAGCTACATTTGGTTACAAGTTTGATGTCCCAGTCTGTCACTCTCAGTGCCAGGATCCCTGAAAATTCAATCCCGAGACTCTGCCTGCAGCCATGGACGTCTACAAAACGGTGCCTGGCTTTGAGGCACCTTTGACCTTTGGCAAGGACAAAGAAAGACTATTGTTGTACTTGTAGGGGGACAAGTACACTCGGGAAGAAAAGACGACATCCTCGGGGACGAGAAAAGACAGTGAGAAGTGGAGGAACTCACAATGTTGAAGAAAAAATGGACATTTGAACAATGGACTCATTCGAGAGTGATGGATGGGTTGACTCAACAACAAAAGAACACCATCTTGAGAGGGTGAGGTGCGGCAAAAGATATGGACTTGAAATGTCCAACGACCAAATCGCACTCCGTGCTGTGGCGGTGCTGAAACTTCGTGGGGCTTGGGGTAAAGTGGAAAGGAGCTTCATTGTGCACTGGGTTTGACAGAACTGAGGAGATTTGATAAAAAATTGAATAATGCGTAGAGCTACAGAGAAACTCATCATAATCGGAGACTGAACAGATTTGGATAGGACAAATAGGGTAAAACGGTAGGAAACAAGAGCGAGATCTGATGTTTTGGCTCATCAGGCATGAGTCAAAGTCAAAGTCAAAGTCAGCTTTATTGTCAATCTCTCCACATGTCACAACACACAAAGAGACCGAAATTACGTTTTTCTCTATCCCACGGTGACGAGACACATAACACGATAGACATACATGTACGCGACACAATATAAAAACAAGAAGGCAAAAATTCTACCAATCAATAGTAAGAGTGATGAATAAATAATAAATAAACAGATAACACAATAAATAACGGAGCCAGCAAGCATAGCGCAAAAGTAAAAAACATCATAAACAAAAAGGCACAAACAATAAATAAGAGTAATAACAAATAATAAATAATAAGAGCCAGTGTGCATTCAGACAGTCCAGACAGTAAAAGTACAGGACGCTACGCAGAACGGGGGAGCGAGTTCAGGATCCTAACAGCCTGGAGCATGAAGCTGTTTGAGAGTCTGGAGGTGCGGGAGCGCAGGCTTCTGTACCTCTTCCCAGAGGGCAGAAGCTCGAACAAAGAGTGAGCGGGGTGACTCGCATCACTCACAATCGTGGTCGCCTTGCGGGTGAGATGGGAGGTGTAAATGTCCTTCAAGGAGGGGAGCGAAGCACCAGCAATCTTACCAGCAGTGTTCACTATGCGCTGCAGGGCCTTCAAGTTGTAGTCAGTGCAGCCGCCACCCCCAAAACAGCAATAATTGAGCAATTGAGTTAGATACATTTTAGAATAGGACATTTGGACTAAAGTGAATTCAGTCAAGAGGAAGCTAGGTTGCTCAATGTACCTACTCAATAAAATAGTAAATTCGTTGCACCACGGTGGAGTTTGGGTGGTCAGAATGTTGGATACGTTAAATTTTTGACTTTCACACAATCATGCATAGGAGTCGCACAAGGCGACAGTCAACAAGACAATGACTGCAGTAGGGATCACTTACGACTGCACCGACATGGAAAAGTAGAAGCAAGGGAGTTGAGTAAGGGATTATATGCGGAACAGTCCGCTATACAGTTACCAATAGGAGGTTCTATCAAAAGGAGCTACATGTGAGATGTATGGAATCCCTTTGTCTGTGTTCTGTGTTCTGTGTTCGTGCGTAATCTCTGTAAAGTTGTGTCAGGCTGTTGTCGTTTGTCTGAGCCTTGGGTGCGCGCTCGGTGTGTGTGCGTTTATGTGCACACCCTGTGTGTGTGCGAAAGTGTTAGGAAGAAGACGGCATGGATAAGGGAATCTCCTTTAAGACAGGAGGCAATAAATGGGAAAGCCCCTGTCATAAACGGTCTTTGGTTAGGAGGAATCATTAGGAAGTGCTCAAACTCTTCTTTCAAACACTCCTATCTGCCTCGTTAAAAAGGGCATTACAATTGACTACAGGAGTTGCAAAAAGCAGATGAAGAACATAGGTAGCATGATCAGGGCCCTCAGGCTGGAGGATGTGTCAAATGCAAATTTACTGCCGCCTGATCTTTCCTCCTCACAGGTCGACAACCCCATCAATCCAGGAGACTGGGTCTACATCAAGGTCATCAAAAGAAAGAACTGGGCCAGCCATGGTGGGAGGGACCATTCCAAGTCTTGCTGACTACCCCCCTCCGCAGTGAAGATTGCTGAACGACCCGGCTGGATTCACCTTAGCCAATGCAAGCTACAAGGAGTGCTGGACCCCTCATTTTGGGACGGTGGCGAAGTCTGCAAACAACGATCCCAACTCCGCTAGGCGGGGGGATGTCTCGGTGTTCCTGTCATCTTAGTAGCAACGGGGCTCCACATGCCGGGTGGATCCTCTGCTGCGTTGTGGTTGGAGCATGCTATGGTCTATGGACACATCTGAACAGACCAAGTGATAATGTTGACCGTGGGAAACGATGGTCACACGATGAGAACTTTGAGGACTGGTCATGAGACCCCAGAAACCCATACGAAACCAACGCTTGGTACTGGTATGTGAAGGTCGCTGTGAGAGCGCACACACAGGAGGGATGTTATCTGTGTTTCCAAAAACTCCCCTTGCTCCACACAAGTTCACTTGGAGGCCAGAGCAATGAATGTCACTGAAGCGAAATGTATGGCATCCATGGGAGGAGATTGATATCAACACCGTACTGTCAGTCAGTGACGCTACCCCTACCGCCCTGGACTCGCAGGAATGAATCTGGGATCAAACTATTTTGGATTAATCCCAATGTGACTGTTGGAGGACGACAGATGCCACAAGTGGCCTAAACCAGGACGCTACCTGGAATGGACTACACGTGTTTCATCCAAGAAAACAAGACCCACGGATGCATTCACGACAACTGTTCTCCAGGAGGGAACTGGATGGGAGCTTTGGACATCACCGCTGTGTGCCAGGATGGGAGAGCCATTTCAAGGTGTATGGGCTCTCCTGCCAACATGGCTGTACCATTGGACGGGTCCTACTTCATTCGGAACGGATCATGGCTTTATTTATATTTTCTTATTGATAGCATTATGGTCGCCTAAGGCAGAGGGACCGTGTGAGACTTTTCCTGCGTATTAACATCGGCCAGCAGGTTTTTAGATCACACAATAAGTTTAATCTGGAGTATTGAGGAAAGTCCTCATCTTCACTGGGAGTTGTTGCTATCATTGTTTGTTGTTTTTGTCATGTTTCACCCTACACGCTCCCCAGCCCATTCGCTGTCATCTCAGTTTTTTTATTGTTTTTTTTATTATTGTCTTTACTATTCTTCTTTATATTTTCTTACTTATGTTTTATTGATCTGGTTCACATAATCGTATGATAAAACAGGAGGGAGATGTCAGGGTTTTCCAAAACTATCTTGATCATATGATTATGTTGGAATGTATGTAACCAGTAATGAATAACCTTGGTAGATTAGTTTTATGCTTATGTTGGTGTGTAACCAGTAATAAATAACCTAGCTTGTTCCATCCTACACAATGTCGTAAAACATCCCCTGCCCTGCTAATCTAGAGGTCAAGGGCCTTTTTTACTTGTCTATTCAGTCTATGGTCACCCCCACCCTTTTTCTCTTAATAAAGATGGTCTTGTGGGAAGCGAGAGTCAGACGTCATTCGATCATTGCTGTACGCACAGTGACGAATGGACTCTCCGCCTGCAGGTGCCCAAAACGACTAACTTGTCTCCGAGTGGTTCTTGCAAAATAAGTTAGAGTGAGCACCACTCTAACAGTGAGCACACAACATGAACTTGAATCAAATCCGATCAAGACGTCGTTGACTTTCTGCTTCATCCTGTGAGAATGAAGCTAACGGATTGTGATGTAAACTACTTTTTATTTGCCCAGTAGAGGGGGGCGCACCGCTCCTGGAGGTACTGCAATACCAGGTCGATGCATAGAGTGGACGGAGCAAGCCCCTATACCATCTCCCTGTTGCGAAAATCCAATATATACATGGTCCCCGGATAGGGAACGTATCAGATATTAATCTGATAAGAACAGATACTACACCTGGTCTTAGCCAAAAGGCCGAGAAGCGATGTACTGAAACTGGTCTGAGGAAACCACTTAAATAAAGAGACTGTGGTGTGCAAGGACTGGAGTCGGAGGCGGAGTGATAAATGACGGTGCCAACGGCAGTTGTTTTAATGACATTTATAATTAGCTTCTCTCAACCACGGGCCGACTCTTTTCCCTTCGAGATCCTAACACACACTCCTCAAACAGGAAACTCCCACACGTGTAAAACATCCCACCGGAACTCGGCAACGTGAACTTAGGTTCCGGGTGAATTATGTCAACCCACTACACAAGCCCCCCCAGAATTCACCCATAGTCAAAATCCCCGCGCCGGAAAGGAACGACAGCCCGACCACAGCGGGTGTAGGTGGCAGGGGCTGGCAGGGGGTCAAGGGTAGGGGGCGCCGCCGGAAAGACCGCTGGGCTGGACGGTCGCGTTGTCGGTCGGGCAGGCGGGAGCTCGGTCAGGTCGGAGGGGCGAGGCGCTGGGGGGCGTCCGCGGCGTGGGGCCTGCGCCAATTCCAACGTCCGGGAAACATCCACGTGGGCAGGCTTAATCCTATCAACCGAGATAGTCTCAGGCCTACCGCCGATGTCCACGACCATGCTCTTACTCCCGTGCTGCAAGACCTTAAAAGGCCTGTCGTAAGGCGGACGCAACGGCCCGCGGTGGGCGTCGTGGCGGATGAACACAAAACCCGCCGAGCGTAGGTTGGTGGGCACCCGGGAAACAGGGGTGCAGTGCCGTGACGTGGGGACAGGTGCGAACGTCCCGGCAACTTCCAGCAGGGAGGACCGCTGCCCTGCCGCCGACCAAGGCGTTGTGGCGTCTGGAATGAAGTCCCCTGGAACTCGTAGTACCTGGCCGTAGACGAGCTCAGCGGACGAGGACTGCAAGTCCTCCTTGGGGGCCGTCCTGAGGCCCAACATGACCCAGGGAAGTCTGTCCACCCAGTTGCCATCCACCAGACTGGCGCGTAGAGCAGCCTTCATGGAGCGGTGGAACCGCTCGCACAGCCCGTTAGCCTGGGGGTGATAAGCGGTGGTGCGGTGCAGCTTGACACCCAGGCCTCCAGCAACCACATTCCAGATCTCGGAAGTAAACTGTGCACCCCGGTCCGAGGAGAGGTCTGAAGGTGTTCCAAAGCGCGCGACCCATGTGCCAATAAACGCCCGGGCCACGTCAGCAGCCGAGGTTGAGGAGAGGGGGACGGCCTCAGGCCAACGGGTCGTCCTGTCCACCATGGTGAGGAGGTAGGTGAAACCATGGGAAGGGGGGAGCGGGCCCACAAGGTCGATGTTGACGTGGTCGAACCTCCTCTCGGGGACAGTGAACGGCTCCAACGGGGCCTTGGTATGGCGGTGCACCTTCGCACGCTGACAAGCCACACACGAGTCGACCCAGGCCCGCACGTCCCTCTTCAGCCCTTTCCAGACGAACTTCTGAGCCACCAGCCTCACGGACGCTTTTCTGCCAGGATGGGACAGGCCGTGTATCGCCTCAAAGACAGCCCGCTGCCAGCCGGCAGGGACAAGTGGTCTAGGCTGGCCGGTGGAGAGGTCGCACCACAGCCTGACTCCTGAGTCGCCAACCGCGACCACCTCCAGACGCAGCCCAGTGTCAGAGTCTTTGAGCGACTGGATCCCAGGATCTGAGGCTTGGTCAGCACTCATACTTGAGTAGTCGAGCCCCAGCTGAACCGTGTGGACGACCGCTCTAGAGAGGCAATCGGCGACCACGTTGGACTTGCCGGCGATGTGTCGGATATCTGTGGTGTACTCAGAGATAAATGACAGCTGACGCTGCTGGCGGGCGGACCACGGCTCAGCCACCTTGGACATAGAGAACGTGAGGGGCTTGTGGTCGACGAAAACCGTAAACTCACGGCCTTCCAGGATGGAGCGGAAATGGCGGATCGCCAACCAGACGCCGAGTAGCTCCCTGTCGAATGTGCTGTATTTGCGCTCCCTAGGGACCAGCTGGCGGCTGAAAAAGGCGAGCGGTTGCCAGGCGCCACCAACCCACTGCTCAAATACAGCACCAACTGCGTAGTCAGATGCGTCGGTTGTGAGGGCGACCGGGGCTCCAGGCGACGGGTGGACCAACAAGGTGGCCTGGCACAGCGCAGCCTTAGTATCCTCGAAAGCTTTGATCCTCTCGGGGGTCCAGTCGATGTCCTGGTTGGGGGTCTTACCCTTAAGGGCCCCATACAGTGGGTGCATGATGTGGGCCGCCCGGCGTATGAATCGGTGGTAGAACGTAACCATCCCAAGGAACTCCCGTAGCCCCCGGGCCGAACGTGGGCGGGGAAAAGCGGAGACTGCTTCCACCTTTGTCGGCAAGGGGGTGGCCCCATTACTGCCGATGAGATGCCCAAGAAACTGGATCGACGGCACCCCGAAGACGCACTTCGCCGGGTTAATGATCAGGCCATGCTGGTCGAGCCTTGTGAAAAGGGCCCGCAGGTGTGCCGCATGCTCCTCCTCCGAGGAGCTGGCGACGAGGACATCGTCCAAGTAGACGAAGATGAAAGGCATGTCCCTAAGCGCAGAGTCCATCAACCGCTGGAAGGACTGGGCCGCGTTTTTCAGGCCGAAGGGCATCCTAAGAAACTCGAAAAGCCCGAAAGGAGTCACCACCGCCGTTTTAGGGATGTCAGCAAGGTGCACCGGGACTTGGTGATAACCCCGCACCAGGTCCACTTTGGAGAACAGGTGCTTCCCTGCTAGATGTATCGAAAAGTCCTGAACATGGGGGACCGGGTAGCGGTCGGGCGTGGTGGCATCATTGAGGCGGCGGTAGTCGCCACACGGGCGCCAACCACCGTCCGGCTTAGGCACCATGTGGAGTGGGGAGGCCCACGGGCTGTCAGAGCGGCGAACAATGCCAAGGCGTTCCATGCTGGCGAACTCGGCCCGAGCAATTGTCAGTCTCTCCGGGTTGAGCCGTCGGGCCCTAGCGTAGATGGGGGGGCCTTTGGTCTCGATGTGGTGCTCGACCCCATGTTTAGCTGTGGTGGCGGCAAAAGTGGGCCGTGTAAGGCTGGGGAACTCTCCGAGGAGTTTCTGGTACATGTCGCCCTCGGAGAGCGAACTGGAGAGACCCACATAATTCCCCTCATCGCGGACACATGCGAAGGAGGAGAAGGTTAACGCGTCCACCAGGCGGCCGTTCTTAACATCCACGAGCAGTCCGTGGGCGCACAAAAAATCTGCGCCAAGCAGGGGGAAGGAGATGTCGGCAGTGACAAAGTCCCATGTGAAACGCTGACCCCCGAAACATATGTCCACAGTCCTTGTGCCATACGTCCTGATGGGAGTGTCGTTGGCGGATGTTAAGGGCGGGCCGTGCAACCCTCCAGCAGCGTCGTCCACTGTAGCCGTCAGGACGCTTCTCTGGGCGCCGGTGTCACAGAGGAATCTGCGACCAGAGAGGGAGTCCTCAACGAACAGCAGCCGGTTCTTTTTGCCTGCGGTCACGGCCACTACTGAGCGCAGGCTTTGGCGTTTCCCGTCGTGTCGAAGTTGCAAGGGGAGCGGCACCTTTTAGCCTTGGCGCCAAAACGTGCATGGAAGTAGCACAAACCTGTGCTGGTGCGGCTGTCAGTTGCAGCGCGTCCTCTGCCAGGGGAAACGCCAGCGCTCGGGGACGTGTAGCTGCGTGTTGGGGCCAGCACACCAGGGGCGAAACGCTGGGTGGCCAAGTAGAAACGGTCCGCTTCCTCCGAAAGAGCACGCGGCTCCGTAATGGTCGTATTTGCGAGGGCCGTTTGGACGTGCGGCGGCATATGTCGCAGAAACAGTTCAATGAAAAGAAAATTCGGCTCTTCCCCACCCAGCAGGTTTAACATCATCTCCATGTGTTCAGAGGGTTTGCTGTCCCCCATGCCTTGAATAGCAAGCAGGCGCCGGGCTCGTTCGGATCGCGACAGTTCAAAAATCCTGAGGAGATAAGCCTTGAGCCCTGCATATTTATCCTGGGCCGGAGGGGAAGTGATGAAACTTACGGCTCTGGCTGCGGTGGAGCTTCCGAGTGCCGAGACAACGTGGTAGTAGCATGTGGCGTCATCCGTAATTCCCCGGAGGGCGAACTGAGCCTCCGCCTGTGCGAACCACGTTGCTGCAGAAGTCTCCCAAAACTCAGGCAGCCTAAGGACGGCGGAATGCGCCATGCCGTCTCGCTCGGTATTCTGTTCAGTCCCGGAATCCTCAGCGGGACTGATGTCAGGGTCACCAGTGTGGTGTGCAAGGACTGGAGTCGGAGGCGGAGTGATAAATGACGGTGCCAACGGCAGTTGTTTTAATGACATTTATAATTAGCTTCTCTCAACCACGGGCCGACTCTTTTCCCTTCGAGATCCTAACACACACTCCTCAAACAGGAAACTCCCACACGTGTAAAACATCCCACCGGAACTCGGCAACGTGAACTTAGGTTCCGGGTGAATTATGTCAACCCACTACAAGACTACCAATTCAAGTTACGGTTTAAATATATCGACTCATACTAATGCTTCTTTTCCTGCGCATCACGTGATTCCCGTTTCTTTTTGTGGTCAGGTGCGGAAGTCAACGCTGCTGCCATCTAGCGGTGTAACGGCATATACGCTTTAACAAATAATAATCACTCGCAGGGCACACAGAGACGAAAAACCGTCCGCACTCGCACCTACGGGCAATTTGGAGCGCTCAATGGGCCTATCATGCATGTTTGGGGGAAATGGAAGGAAACCAGAGTGGAGAACGTGCACAATGCAAACAAACAGGTCAGGGAGTTGGAACCGAACGCAGCAGAGCAAGCATGGACTCACAACGACACGTTTAGAGTGTAAACGTTTCCATAGAATTGCCAAACACCAAATACTTGTTCGAACTATACATCTTAGTTGAGTGTTAAGGCCTCCTAAATTTAGCAAATATATGAAGATCTATTTTTATTAAAAGGAAATGGTTGCTAGTGTGACACCGCCTGTTACTTTGGTGAGACCAGCAATGGGGTGGCCCGTTTGGACAAGCCGAAATCGGTTCTCTTGTTTCTCTTCAGATCGTATAAATCTTTCGCCTTTTACTAAAGATTTCCGTGGGGAGGAACAACAAGAGTATATCTCAATTTTTTGATGCTCTGCGAAAGCGGAGCTTCCTGTACTTGTCAATGGAAAGTAATCAAAATTCCTGCTTTGTTGCCATTAATTCTGCCATAGCTTACAGGTAACATCCACCCATTCAAATATAAAACTATCTAATATGAGCAATAAATTAATATATTTTCTACTAATTATACTATATGTAAGGGACAATAAACAATTTAGCCATTAAAATATTTATTATTAAAGTTAATTCAGATTTGTGTCGAAGTTGTAAAGATTTAAGCTGTGTAAATGAATACAGCCATAAGTACTTCAGTACAAAAGTACTTCAGAAATACATAACAGGCTTTTGTTAGTTGAACTAATACGACGATACTGTTAATCGACTGAGTTGAATATCAGGAGTACGCCACTACATTAGCTTAATTTTTATTTAACCAATTTCAAAGAACTACTCTGATCATGTCCCTCCCCTCAATGCTCCACTAGGAAGCATAGAACGCTCATCAAAAGTGGAGAATCTATGATATAAACATCATTATTCTCCGCTAGCTTCACGCTCAGGAAGGAACATCAATTCTCATCATCGTAGTTGACGAGACCGTTCACTTTAGAAACACATATCTCAAGTTAATAACTATAGAAATGATCCCTGAAAGTATAGTCTTAATTCATCAACGAGGGGCGGCGGGAAGTCATCTGCGAGTGTACCATTTTTACCCAGAGGGCAACCACGACTAGTAAAGGACTATGTTTAGATTGTAGGGGTGTAACGATACATCGATACACATCGATTAATCGATATTATGCTCTACGATTTATTGGCATCGATGCTAAAGGTAAACATCGATTTATATCGCCGTGTTTGACCTCGGACATTAGACGCGACTTTATTTTGAAATCCAGTTCATTGTTGCTTGCTTCCTCTTCCGGGAGCAGGGAGCAGTGCGCGGCGTTGTTGTGTTGTGAGCAGAGCAGGCACGTGAAAGGGGAGTCGACAACTAGTACGCGGCTCCTGGGCTGGTGCTATGGCTAGTGTCCAAAAAGACGAGGAAATTTGCTCCCCTTTAGGCTTCAAGTCATTCGTTTGGAAGCACTTTGGATTCCAAAGAAAAGATGGCTCAACGGACAAGACACGTGCAGTTTGTAAATCCTGCCATGCGGTGATCAAATATTCAGGGAGCACAAATCTCGCCGCACATTTAAAGAAAAAACACGACATCAAAGTTAAGTGTTAAAGTAAGCAATTTGTATACTACAATACTCTTGTAATTTCCTAAATAAAGAGTTTGCAGTACCTTGTGGATTTTGCGTATGAATTGTTATAAATCAGGATATTGTTCTATATTTTTTATTAAAAAAAAAAAATATCGATCGTAGAGCACTATATCGCGATATATCGTGATTGAATCGCAGCAGGCTTTAAGATATCGGCAAATATCGTATCGAAGTTCTTTATATCGATATTATATCGTATCGTGACAAAACCCGCGATTTACACCCCTATTAGATTGTATTAGAAAGAGTGCCGACGTCATTAAGGTATTTGGCAATTTAGCCATCATTGGCTGAGCGCTCGATCACGTACCCACGATCCTTTGCGTCAATGTTTAGAACAAGCAATTTTTTTAACACTTGTTGTGTTACAAGTATACTTGTTTAAATTGTCTAAATTGTAAGGCTTTAAAACTGACTGTGTATACTAGGTTTTTGTTTTAAACATGAAGGCTTTTATTTAAAAACGACCATGTAAAGTAAAGGTTTTAAAATTAACATAGAGGCTTTTAAAAATGCCTATGGTAGCCAAACAATCAACTTTACATTGCAGACACGTTTCAGAATCCACCCGCCGTGAGTACTGATAACGCTTGCAGACACCAGAGAGAATATTTTATATTGCCCATCCATCCAATTTCTGTACTGATTCTCCCCACGGGGTTAGTAGGCGTGCTGGAGCCTATCACATAGGGATGGGCGGATCGATACAAAAGTATCGATATATCGATCCAGGCTGCTCATTTTTGAGTATCGATCTCCCTAGCTAAAATATCGATACTTACAATTATTTAATTATATTTTTCCTCATTTTTTTCTGCTCCAATTTGACGACTTGCACTCATGCTAGCACTACTTTTCCTTCCGCCTGCTGCACCGGCGTGTCCTGCTCTGCTTTGCTCCCGCCCCCTTTTCTCACAAGCCAAGCCCTCCTCCTCCGCCTCCCGTTCCAATCCAAACAAACACAAACAAGCATGGCCACGGCGGCGGCCCAGTCCGAACGCAAGAGAAGTCTGGTTTGGGGATATTATATTTTACTTAATAACAACGAGGCAAAATGTGAAATATGTCACAAAACAATTAAATATTGTGGCGACACCACAAACTTGACAAAACATTTAAGCAAAATTCACCCCACGGTTCATGAAGAGCTGCAGTTGAAACGTGCCGCAGACACTACGGCAGCGACGGAAAACCCTGCAGCCACACCGAGGCTAAGGTATCAAAGTACCTTAGAAGCAGCGTTTCAGAAAGGCAAGACATATCCAGGTATCAGGTGCTAACCAAAAATTGTAAGCATTTGTGGTTGATGTGCTATTTGAAGCAATAATTACTACGCTTTAGTCAGTCATTTATAAATAAAGTTTTCCCCTTTTCAATTTGTGGTCGAACGCCATACGTTTTATTTGTAACTCCACTTCCTATAAACAACACTAAAGTATTACAATATTAAATGTAAGTATCCAGTGGCTTTACAAATTGATAGTTTTGCTGCTCATGACGATTAAGCCCTGCATCTCTGTTGGTACCATGTCTCTTTTTAGATTATACTAAAAGACAAAACTTTTTCCCAACAACAGAGAGAGAGAGAGAGAGAGAGAGAGAGAGAGAGAGAGAGAGAGAGAGAGAGAGAGAGAGAGAGAGAGAAAGTAAAGAATAGCTCCTTTTTATTAAAGTTATACTATTAATATGCATATTCCACTAATGCACTAATGTCTAAAAAGGTTAATAATTCACGTGACGTAATACTTTTTTCTACAAAATTCAATAGATGACTCTCCAAGAGCAAGAATGACACTGCATTTAAATCGTTTTTTGGGCGGGAAATTACACTTCCGGTATCGATATCGGATCGAATATCGGGTATTTTGGGTAGGAAATACTTGGTATCGGATCGACTCCAAAATCATTGGTATCGCCCATCCCCACTGGACATCATAAACTGGTGGCCAGCCAATCGTAGGGCCGATATGTTTTCTATTTTGTTGTAAAGGATAGAATTCTTCTGCTATTCACATTTAGATAAAGGTCATGAACTTGATTGAATCAAACCCTTTCAAGACGTTATTGACTTTCTGCTTTATCCTGTGAGAATGAAGCGAACCGATTCTAATGGCTTCCTGACTTAACTATCCTTTATTTGACCAGCAGAGGGGGGTGCACCGTTCCTGGAAGTACTGCAATACCAGGTCGATGCGTGGAGTGGACGGAGCAAGCCCCTAATTCCATCTCCCAGTTCCAAAAATCAATTTAATATATGGTCCCCGGATAGGGGACGTATCAGATATTAAACTGATAAGAACAGATACTACACTTGATCTTAGCCAAAAGGCCGAGAAGCGATAACCTAAAGTTGGTCTGAGAAAACTACTTAAATAAAGAGACTACCAATTCAAGTTACGGTTTAAATATATTGAGTCATACTAATGCCACGTACCGACCACCGTAACAAACCTCAACTATTAAGAGTTTGGAATGATAATGCGTCACCGGGCTGTTTTCAACCTGTGCATCGGTTGCAGATTTTCGTGTGTTCGTGGAGGTTTAGTGTCACGTGGTTCACGTTGACCCAAAAGAATAACGATGAACTGAGCTCCTGATGGGAATAGCTTTTAATGACCAACAAAACGAATTGGTCATTCGCCAAAAACAATCGGATCTTTGGATACATTTCGGGACCGAAGGCAAGATAGCTGTTTGACGAACATTTTGACGGGAAAAAAAAACACGCAGGAAAAAAACACGCGGCCCACTTCGCCAAACTACTTTCTGTTTCCTGCTGTGGCAATTTACATTAACCCTCGAACGCCACCATCGCAGTGGAGGTGAATCGCATTCCAATCCACGCCAGCATTTCTTAACACTCATTTGAGGAAATTACGATCGTCTTTTGTTTCCCGATTTGTGTTGAATAAAAATCTGAAATTACACATTTGAAAATAACACACGGAAATCGGATCATTTCCATTTCTCTCATACCAAAAGTACACGGACCAAGACATACAACTGTTTATACGTTCAAAACTCACACTCAAAATAGTTGCCCAATCGATAGGTGACGCTGTTTGAAATATCAGGTATCCATAATCCTGTGCGCCAACAATGTTTCAAGGAAAAAACACATTGATGAACACAAAATACTCGTTTAAACTGTCTATTTAGGTTGAGTCCTTCTAAATGTAGTAAATCTATGAACGTCTATTGTTTGTATTAGAAGGAATGGTTGCTGCAATTTCACCGATCGCCTTTTACTAAAGATTTCCGTGGGGAGGAACAATGAGAGTTCATCTCAATTTTTTGATGCTCTGCGAAAGCGGAGCCACCTATACTTGTCAATGGGAAATAGTTAATAGTCCTGCCTTGTAGTTATTAATTCTGCTAAAGTTTACAGACCAAATTGGTTAAGCTTTAGGGACAGCTTTTGGTGACATCCACCCATTCAAATATAAAACTATTGATTATGCATTGAGCAATAAATTAATATATTTTCCACAAATTATACTATATGTAAGGAACAATAATAGGAGCCATTTAGCTATTAAAGTATTAATATAAAAATACCCTCGTAAATACCCATAAACTGATGCTTTGCTTCTCTTTCTACTGCCTCCACGCCTTTGTTCACCTCCTTTTTCTTAGAGTTGCCATCTAGTGGTGGTGGCAGCATAAGAAATGAAGTAAAAACATACCCATCATGCATTGCCTCTTTTCACCTGAGAACCATATGAATTTGTATTTATAGAAAATCTCCAACAGTACCGCAGAAAGATATATATTTCTTTTTCTGAGCAAGTTTAGAAAATGACATTCTCTTAAAATTTTGAGAACAAGGATTGTACTAAAAATTTCTGGCACAATTTCTGATTTAAAGAAAGACATTTTGATCATATTTTTTCGTATATCCTTGCTGCCAGCCGCCATGAACTTGAATCAATGACGTCATTGACCCTCTGCTTTATCCTGTGAGAATGAAGCTAACGGACTGTGATGTAAACTACTCTTGATTTGACCAGTAGAGTAGGGGGTGCAAAAATCCGTTGTATGTCTGGGTCCACGTACCTTTTGGCCATTAGTTTTTCTTTATAGTGTAGGTAAATGGAGAACAGGAAATGATCCGTGGGGCTATTCCAGAAAGCAGGTTATATGAAAGTTATATCATATACGTTCGTATCAATAACGGGTCGGGAACGTAGTAATTACATTTTATTTTGCAATTACTAATTTGTTGAATGAAGTTCGGCAAGTAGGTGCACAGTTGCAGAGCACAGCTTGATGCACCATCGCTCAGTATGTGGCGACCATGAAATTTGGCTTCGTGTGAGGGATTTTGTATTGTACAGGAGAATCGGGGGAGAGCGCGAATGCAGTCCCCCACTACCAGAAATTGTGCAGTCGAGATTCCCACATTGGGGGAATTCGCAGGGGTCAGCACAACCGGAGTGCAATGGCTGAGCCTCACCCTGGGTGAACCACCTTCTTGATCATGGTATCTCCCCTGCCAGGTAAGTATGAGTTGTATACGTCGCCGGGGCCGACGTTTTCACCGCGCACACCATCTACAGTCAGAGGCTAATTTGGTACAAAAGTGTGAGCACACGTATTCAGTGGATGAGACAGCATTCGTAGAACTGTTAACATAGTACACCTTTAGTCATTCAAAACCAAAACATTTTAAATTAAGTAAAAAATAGATTCAGAAACATGACCATCATGCCTTGCTTCTTTTTCTACTGCCTCCACGTCTTTGTTCACCTCCTTTTTCCTAGAGTCGCCGTCTAGTGGTGATGCCAGCAACTATAATAAACCGATAAATGAAGTCAAAACATGCCCATCATGCAGTGCCTCTTTTCTCCTGAGAACCCTAAAACGGTATGAATTTGTATTTATTGAAAATCTCCAACATTACCGCAGAAAAATATATATACTTCTTTTTCTGAACGAGTTTTGAAAATGACATTTTCTTAACATTTGGAGAACAAGAATTGTACTAAAAGATCCTGGAACAATGATAGGAAAATCTCACGCAAAAAAAGACATTTTGACCATATTTTAGAACAGTTACGTAAATTCTTGCTGCCGCCTAAGATGAACCGTCATGAACTGTCATGTACTGATATTGTACTGTGGGCCTACGTGATGACGTAGTGAAGGAGTGACGTTCAGGGAAATGAATATGCAGACAGAGCGGCAAGTTGATGGCCCTCTGTTTCATGAATAAAAGTGATTAAAGACATCGGTTCGGGTCCTGATTAAATTCAGAGTGCATTACCTAATAAAGATATAAGGTGAGCACACAACAATGGCGACGAGGATGACGTCCACCTTCTAAGGAAGAGGAGATAATGACGACGATTTTCGTGAGCAAGTTTAAGTTTGAGCTAACATGGCTAAGTCGGAGCTACAACCGTTTGCTTGCTGCACTGATCCAGCTACTCTCGGGCCAAGATGGACACGATGGCTAACATCTTTCGAGTTGTATGCTGACGGTAAAGGACTGATAATGAACGAGGATACGACCAATGCTACTAAACAAAGAAGACGCGCTCTACTTTTGCATTTGGCGGGACAGGACGTGCAGGATGTTTTCTTCACTTTACCAAACACGGGTGAGGTGACCGACTGCGCGGCAGCAGTAAGGACACTTGACTCCTACTTTGTTCCCCAAGTGAATGCAGCGTACGCGCGCCAATCCTTCCACAAGTTGTTCCAAAATCAGGGAGAAACGGTGCAACAGTTTGGTACACGTTTACGTCAGGCTGCGAAGGACTGTGACTTTCAAGGAGACAAGGACAATCAAATTAGAGACGCTATCCTGAGCAGATGCTGTTCTGGATACGTGAAGAGAAAGCTTCTCGAGGATGGACCTGGTTTGACTTTGGCTCGCACGTTGGAGTTGGCATCGCAATGTGAGCGAGTGGAAGAGCAACTAGCAGCAATGAATGGGAGCAGTATAAAGAAAGAGGGGGAAACGATCAGTCGTATCACAACGAAAAAAGGAAAGTTCACAAGGCCAAAAGGTAAATTGAAGAATTGTGATGACAATAAAGCAGAGAAGCAGTGCTACAGGTGTGGCTACACTGACCACATGGGTAAGGATCCCAAATGCCCAGCACGTGGACAAACATGTCATAAATGCAACGGTAAGGACCATTTCTCAAAAATGTGTCGTACCAAAGGACAAAAGAAGCAAAGCGTTAATGCTGTAGAGACTGTGCACAATGACTATGCATTTATGGTGAAAGACTGTGAAATGCCTGAAAGACTAATATTTTGTGTAGGGGGAGTTGAGTTAAAAATGTTAGTAGATTCTGGGGCAACGAGTAATGTCATGGGAGAAAATGTTTGGGAGAAGCTAAAAGCTGAAAACATAAAATGTGAATCATATGTGCCCAAAGAGCAGAGAAATATGTATGCATATTCCTCAACCCAGACACTATCTGTCAAAGGTGCTTTCAAATGTGTAATCGAGATAGGTGACAGGACTGAAGAAGCTGAATTCATTGTGATTAGAGGTAATGGTGAACCACTCCTTGGTAAAATGACAGCTATTAAGCTTGGAGTACTAAAAATAGGGGAAAACGTTGCAGCAATCACAGATGTTAAAAGTATTCTGCAACAACAGTATTCAAATGTGTTCAAAGGAGTAGGTAAATTAAACACCAAACAAATCTCACTGTACATAGACCCAAATGTGAAACCAGTCGCTCAACCACTGAGACGGATACCCTATCATTTGAGGGATGCAGTCGAGAAGAAAATCAAGGAACTGATGGACATGGACATTGTGGAGAAGGTTGAAGGTCCTACTCCCTGGGTAAATCCGGTAGTGATTCTCCCAAAGAAACATGACAAAGACCTTAGGATGTGTTTAGACATGAGAAAAGCTAATGAGGCTATTGTGAGGGAGAGATACCCCCATCCCTACAGTGGATGAAATACTGCAAGGTCTGAATGGTTCTGCAATATTCAGTTAGCTTGATCTCAAATGGGGCTACCATCAGTTAGAGCTAACCCCAGAGTCCAGAGAAATAACAACGTTTGCTGTGCATAATGGTGTTTACAGGTACAAAAGACTGATATTTGGAGTCTCGTCCGCTAGTGAGCAATACCAGCACGAGATAGCCAATGCACTAGCAGGCATCGAGGGTGTGGAGAACATCTCAGATGACGTGATCATCCACGCTCCAGACCAGGTGACACATGACAAGCGCCTGCACGCAGTCATGAAAAGACTTTCAGAATGCGGATTAACACTGAATGTGGAAAAATGCCAATTTAACATGGACAGACTTGTTTTCATGGGCATATTGTTGACCCAGAAAGGCATTGGACCAACTGAGGAGAGAGTGAGAGCTGTTAAGGATGCCAGAGAACCAAAAACGGCAGCTGAAGTGAGAAGTTTCCTAGGACTGGTAGGATTCAGCAGTAGATTTATACCCCAGTTTGCAACGCTCTCTGAACCACTGAGGAGATTGACCAGGAAAGAGACTACATTTGTGTTTGGACCAGAACAAAAACGAGCATTTCAGACTTTAAAGACTGAACTAGCCGGGGCGGGTACTTTAGCTTATTTTGACAAAGAGGCTCCTACCAGAATAATCGCAGATGCAAGTCCTGTAGGGTTAGGCGCAGTGCTTGTACAAAAACAAGATTCTGAGGAGGTACCAGTGTGCTACGTTAGTCGTAGTCTGACAGATTGTGAACGCAGATACTCACAAACAGAAAGGGAGGCCCTAGCATTAGTTTGGGCATGCGAAAGGCTACATCCATATGTGTACGGACGTAGGTTTGACTTAATCACAGACCACAAGCCATTAGAAGTCGTATACAGTAAAATATCCAAACCATGTGCTCGTATAGAGCGATGGGTCCTCAGACTTCAACCTTATGACTTTCGGGTGGTGCACATCGCAGGAAAACAAAATATTGCTGATTCTTTATCTAGGTTGTTGTCAGACACAGGGACAAAAGGAATACATGAACATGAATCTGAAGAGTATGTGAGATTCATTGCAGTTAATGCAACACCAAAGGCGCTTACCACACGAGAGGTAGAAGAAGCCTCTGCTGTAGATCCAGAGCTGACGGAGGTGCGAAATGCAATTGAAATTGGACACTTCGAAAAATGTAAACAATATGCACCCATTGTAAATGAACTCTGTGTGATTGGATACATTGTGTTACGTGGAAGCCGCATAGTTTTACCAGAAAAGCTCAGAGCAAAAGCACTTGCATTAGCTCATGAAGGACACTTAGGAATTGTAGGGACAAAACAACATCTCAGAACAAAAGTGTGGTGGCCTGGCATGGATAAGGCAGCGGAAAAATACTGTAAAGCTTGTCATGGATGTCAAATAGTGGCCAGACCAGATCCACCTGAGCCTTTGAGGAACACAATCTTACCAGATCGACCATGGCAAGACGTGGCTGTAGATCTGTTAGGACCACTACCAAACAATCAGTCTATATTTGTTTTAGTAGATTATTACAGTCGCTACTATGAGTATGAAATAATGACGTCTACAACCACGGACAGAGTTATTGACTGAATTGAGGACATTTTCAGTAGGCATGGACTACCAGTGACGATCAAATCGGACAATGGACCACAGTTCAAATCTGACTTCTTCAGGGAATACTGTGAAACAAATGGAATCAAACATGTGAGAACACCACCAAAATGGGCACAAGCCAATGGAGAAGTGGAACGTCAAAATGCATCACTGATGAAGAGAATCAGGATTGCACAGGCAGAAGGGCTGGACTGGAAACGTGAACTGAGGAAATATGTAACTATTTACAGGAGCATTGAACACCCCACGACAGGGAAAAGTCCAGCTGAACTTCTTTTCAACAGGAAAATGAGAGGAAAGTTGCCTGACCTCTCTGAGTCCAAAACAACGGCTCTAGATGTTCGTGACAGGGATGCTGAACAAAAAGGGAAAGCAAAGCTTTATCCTGATGAACGACGAGGAGCCCAGTACTCAAATGTGGACATTGGAGACACAGTACTGGTACAACAGGACAAACAGGACAAATTCACAACACCATTCAATCCAACCCCACATAGAGTCGTGAGTAAAACTGGAAGTCAAGTGGTAATTGAATCCCCAACTGGAGCTCGCTACCACCGGAATACCACTCACGTGAAGAAATACCAATCATATGAGAATACTGAAGGACATGACACACCGAAGACTTTTACTGAAGGGGAGGAAAATGTACTGAGCAGAAATGTGGACAGTTGCAACCAGACACCACAAGAGGAAGCTCAGGAACCTGAAATGAGGCCCCAGAGAGTCAAAAAGATACCAGCAAAGTTCAAAGACTTTGTGACAAAGTAAAAGTAAAGGGTTGTGTCTGAATATATTGTTCACTGTTTAAGAGAAAAAAATGTTTATGGGTTACATAAGAAAAGTTAGACAATACAATGTTCGGTTAGCAAAAGATGATGATGTAAATTACATGGTCAATATTAGTATGTGATGGTACAGTTTATTTCTAAGGAAAGGGGGGATGTCATGTACTGATATTGTACTGTGGGCCTACGTGATGACGTAGTGAAGGAGTGACGTTCAGGGAAATGAATATGCAGACAGAGCGGCAAGTTGATGGCCCTCTGTTTCATGAATAAAAGTGATTAAAGACATCGGTTGGGGTCCTGATTAAATTCAGAGTGCATTACCTAATAAAGATATAAGGTGAGCACACAACAATGGCGACGAGGATGACGTCCACCTTCTAAGGAAGAGGAGATAACGACGACGATTTTCGTGAGCAAGTTTAAGTTTGAGCTAACATGGCTAAGTCGGAGCCACAACCGTTTGCTTGCTGCACTGATCCAGCTACTCTCGGGCCAAGATGGACACGATGGCTAACATCTTTCGAGTTGTATGCTGACGGTAAAGGACTGATAATGAACGAGGATACGACCAATGCTACTAAACAAAGAAGACGCGCTCTACTTTTGCATTTGGCGGGACAGGACGTGCAGGATGTTTTCTTCACTTTACCAAACACGGGTGAGGTGACCGACTGCGCGGCAGCAGTAAGGACACTTGACTCCTACTTTGTTCCCCAAGTGAATGCAGCGTACGCGCGCCAATCCTTCCACAAGTTGTTCCAAAATCAGGGAGAAACGGTGCAACAGTTTGGTACACGTTTACGTCAGGCTGCGAAGGACTGTGACTTTCAAGGAGACAAGGACAATCAAATTAGAGACGCTATCCTGAGCAGATGCTGTTCTGGATACGTGAAGAGAAAGCTTCTCGAGGATGGACCTGGTTTGACTTTGGCTCGCACGTTGGAGTTGGCATCGCAATGTGAGCGAGTGGAAGAGCAACTAGCAGCAATGAATGGGAGCAGTATAAAGAAAGAGGGGGAAACGATCAGTCGTATCAGAACGAAAAAAGGAAAGTTCACAAGGCCAAAAGGTAAATTGAAGAATTGTGATGACAATAAAGCAGAGAAGCAGTGCTACAGGTGTGGCTACACTGACCACATGGGTAAGGATCCCAAATGCCCAGCACGTGGACAAACATGTCATAAATGCAACGGTAAGGACCATTTCTCAAAAATGTGTCGTACCAAAGGACAAAAGAAGCAAAGCGTTAATGCTGTAGAGACTGTGCACAATGACTATGCATTTATGGTGAAAGACTGTGAAATGCCTGAAAGACTAATATTTTGTGTAGGGGGAGTTGAGTTAAAAATGTTAGTAGATTCTGGGGCAACGAGTAATGTCATGGGAGAAAATGTTTGGGAGAAGCTAAAAGCTGAAAACATAAAATGTGAATCATATGTGCCCAAAGAGCAGAGAAATATGTATGCATATTCCTCAACCCAGACACTATCTGTCAAAGGTGCTTTCAAATGTGTAATTGAGATAGGTGACAGGACTGAAGAAGCTGAATTCATTGTGATTAGAGGTAATGGTGAACCACTCCTTGGTAAAATGACAGCTATTAAGCTTGGAGTACTAAAAATAGGGGAAAACGTTGCAGCAATCACAGATGTTAAAAGTATTCTGCAACAACAGTATTCAAATGTGTTCAAAGGAGTAGGTAAATTAAACACCAAACAAATCTCACTGTACATAGACCCAAATGTGAAACCAGTCGCTCAACCACTGAGACGGATACCCTATCATTTGAGGGATGCAGTCGAGAAGAAAATCAAGGAACTGATGGACATGGACATTGTGGAGAAGGTTGAAGGTCCTACTCCCTGGGTAAATCCGGTAGTGATTCTCCCAAAGAAACATGACAAAGACCTTAGGATGTGTTTAGACATGAGAAAAGCTAATGAGGCTATTGTGAGGGAGAGATACCCCCATCCCTACAGTGGATGAAATACTGCAAGGTCTGAATGGTTCTGCAATATTCAGTAAGCTTGATCTCAAATGGGGCTACCATCAGTTAGAGCTAACCCCAGAGTCCAGAGAAATAACAACGTTTGCTGTGCATAATGGTGTTTACAGGTACAAAAGACTGATATTTGGAGTCTCGTCCGCTAGTGAGCAATACCAGCACGAGATAGCCAATGCACTAGCAGGCATCGAGGGTGTGGAGAACATCTCAGATGACGTGATCATCCACGCTCCAGACCAGGTGACACATGACAAGCGCCTGCACGCAGTCATGAAAAGACTTTCAGAATGCGGATTAACACTGAATGTGGAAAAATGCCAATTTAACATGGACAGACTTGTTTTCATGGGCATATTGTTGACCCAGAAAGGCATTGGACCAACTGAGGAGAGAGTGAGAGCTGTTAAGGATGCCAGAGAACCAAAAACGGCAGCTGAAGTGAGAAGTTTCCTAGGACTGGTAGGATTCAGCAGTAGATTTATACCCCAGTTTGCAACGCTCTCTGAACCACTGAGGAGATTGACCAGGAAAGAGACTACATTTGTGTTTGGACCAGAACAAAAACGAGCATTTCAGACTTTAAAGACTGAACTAGCCGGGGCGGGTACTTTAGCTTATTTTGACAAAGAGGCTCCTACCAGAATAATCGCAGATGCAAGTCCTGTAGGGTTAGGCGCAGTGCTTGTACAAAAACAAGATTCTGAGGAGGTACCAGTGTGCTACGTTAGTCGTAGTCTGACAGATTGTGAACGCAGATACTCACAAACAGAAAGGGAGGCCCTAGCATTAGTTTGGGCATGCGAAAGGCTACATCCATATGTGTACGGACGTAGGTTTGACTTAATCACAGACCACAAGCCATTAGAAGTCGTATACAGTAAAAGATCCAAACCATGTGCTCGTATAGAGCGATGGGTCCTCAGACTTCAACCTTATGACTTTCGGGTGGTGCACATCGCAGGAAAACAAAATATTGCTGATTCTTTATCTAGGTTGTTGTCAGACACAGGGACAAAAGGAATACATGAACATGAATCTGAAGAGTATGTGAGATTCATTGCAGTTAATGCAACACCAAAGGCGCTTACCACACGAGAGGTAGAAGAAGCCTCTGCTGTAGATCCAGAGCTGACGGAGGTGCGAAATGCAATTGAAATTGGACACTTCGAAAAATGTAAACAATATGCACCCATTGTAAATGAACTCTGTGTGATTGGATACATTGTGTTACGTGGAAGCCGCATAGTTTTACCAGAAAAACTCAGAGCAAAAGCACTTGCATTAGCTCATGAAGGACACTTAGGAATTGTAGGGACAAAACAACATCTCAGAACAAAAGTGTGGTGGCCTGGCATGGATAAGGCAGCGGAAAAATACTGTAAAGCTTGTCATGGATGTCAAATAGTGGCCAGACCAGATCCACCTGAGCCTTTGAGGAACACAATCTTACCAGATCGACCATGGCAAGACGTGGCTGTAGATCTGTTAGGACCACTACCAAACAATCAGTCTATATTTGTTTTAGTAGATTATTACAGTCGCTACTATGAGTATGAAATAATGACGTCTACAACCACGGACAGTGTTATTGACTGAATTGAGGACATTTTCAGTAGGCATGGACTACCAGTGACGATCAAATCGGACAATGGACCACAGTTCAAATCTGACTTCTTCAGGGAATACTGTGAAACAAATGGAATCAAACATGTGAGAACACCACCAAAATGGGCACAAGCCAATGGAGCAGTGGAACGTCAAAATGCATCACTGATGAAGAGAATCAGGATTGCACAGGCAGAAGGGCTGGACTGGAAACGTGAACTGAGGAAATATGTAACTATTTACAGGAGCATTGAACACCCCACGACAGGGAAAAGTCCAGCTGAACTTCTTTTCAACAGGAAAATGAGAGGAAAGTTGCCTGACCTCTCTGAGTCCAAAACAACGGCTCTAGATGTTCGTGACAGGGATGCTGAACAAAAAGGGAAAGCAAAGCTTTATGCTGATGAACGACGAGGAGCCCAGTACTCAAATGTGGACATTGGAGACACAGTACTGGTACAACAGGACAAACAGGACAAATTCACAACACCATTCAATCCAACCCCACATAGAGTCGTGAGTAAAACTGGAAGTCAAGTGGTAATTGAATCCCCAACTGGAGCTCGCTACCACCGGAATACCACTCACGTGAAGAAATACCAATCATATGAGAATACTGAAGGACATGACACACCGAAGACTTTTACTGAAGGGGAGGAAAATGTACTGAGCAGAAATGTGGACAGTTGCAACCAGACACCACAAGAGGAAGCTCATGAACCTGAAATGAGGCCCCAGAGAGTCAAAAAGATACCAGCAAAGTTCAAAGACTTTGTGACAAAGTAAAAGTAAAGGGTTGTGTCTGAATATATTGTTCACTGTTTAAGAGAAAAAAATGTTTATGGGTTACATAAGAAAAGTTAGACAATACAATGTTTGGTTAGCAAAAGATGATGATGTAAATTACATGGTCAATATTACTTCTCTGGTTCTTCTATATCAAACAAACACTCTGATGAAGGCGGAAGATTCCGCCGAAACATGTCAGGTAAATGAACCTAAAACAAATTTGTTTGATATAGAAGAACCAGAGAAGTAATTGAAAAAGAAAAAACAAGATGAACCTAGTACAACTATGGTCAATATTAGTATGTGATGGTACAGTTTATTTCTAAGGAAAGGGGGGATGTCATGTACTGATATTGTACTGTGGGCCTACGTGATGACGTAGTGAAGGAGTGACGTTCAGGGAAATGAATATGCAGACAGAGCGGCAAGTTGATGGCCCTCTGTTTCATGAATAAAAGTGATTAAAGACATCGGTTGGGGTCCTGATTAAATTCAGAGTGCATTACCTAATAAAGATATAAGGTGAGCACACAACAATGGCGACGAGGATGACGTCCACCTTCTAAGGAAGAGGAGATAACGACGACGATTTTCGTGAGCAAGTTTAAGTTTGAGCTAACATGGCTAAGTCGGAGCCACAACCGTTTGCTTGCTGCACTGATCCAGCTACTCTCGGGCCAAGATGGACACGATGGCTAACATCTTTCGAGTTGTATGCTGACGGTAAAGGACTGATAATGAACGAGGATACGACCAATGCTACTAAACAAAGAAGACGCGCTCTACTTTTGCATTTGGCGGGACAGGACGTGCAGGATGTTTTCTTCACTTTACCAAACACGGGTGAGGTGACCGACTGCGCGGCAGCAGTAAGGACACTTGACTCCTACTTTGTTCCCCAAGTGAATGCAGCGTACGCGCGCCAATCCTTCCACAAGTTGTTCCAAAATCAGGGAGAAACGGTGCAACAGTTTGGTACACGTTTACGTCAGGCTGCGAAGGACTGTGACTTTCAAGGAGACAAGGACAATCAAATTAGAGACGCTATCCTGAGCAGATGCTGTTCTGGATACGTGAAGAGAAAGCTTCTCGAGGATGGACCTGGTTTGACTTTGGCTCGCACGTTGGAGTTGGCATCGCAATGTGAGCGAGTGGAAGAGCAACTAGCAGCAATGAATGGGAGCAGTATCAAGAAAGAGGGGGAAACGATCAGTCGTATCACAACGAAAAAAGGAAAGTTCACAAGGCCAAAAGGTAAATTGAAGAATTGTGATGACAATAAAGCAGAGAAGCAGTGCTACAGGTGTGGCTACACTGACCACATGGGTAAGGATCCCAAATGCCCAGCACGTGGACAAACATGTCATAAATGCAACGGTAAGGACCATTTCTCAAAAATGTGTCGTACCAAAGGACAAAAGAAGCAAAACGTTAATGCTGTAGAGACTGTGCACAATGACTATGCATTTATGGTGAAAGACTGTGAAATGCCTGAAAGACTAATATTTTGTGTAGGGGGAGTTGAGTTAAAAATGTTAGTAGATTCTGGGGCAACGAGTAATGTCATGGGAGAAAATGTTTGGGAGAAGCTAAAAGCTGAAAACATAAAATGTGAATCATATGTGCCCAAAGAGCAGAGAAATATGTATGCATATTCCTCAACCCAGACACTATCTGTCAAAGGTGCTTTCAAATGTGTAATCGAGATAGGTGACAGGACTGAAGAAGCTGAATTCATTGTGATTAGAGGTAATGGTGAACCACTCCTTGGTAAAATGACAGCTATTAAGCTTGGAGTACTAAAAATAGGGGAAAACGTTGCAGCAATCACAGATGTTAAAAGTATTCTGCAACAACAGTATTCAAATGTGTTCAAAGGAGTAGGTAAATTAAACACCAAACAAATCTCACTGTACATAGACCCAAATGTGAAACCAGTCGCTCAACCACTGAGACGGATACCCTATCATTTGAGGGATGCAGTCGAGAAGAAAATCAAGGAACTGATGGACATGGACATTGTGGAGAAGGTTGAAGGTCCTACTCCCTGGGTAAATCCGGTAGTGATTCTCCCAAAGAAACATGACAAAGACCTTAGGATGTGTTTAGACATGAGAAAAGCTAATGAGGCTGTTGTGAGGGAGAGATACCCCCATCCCTACAGTGGATGAAATACTGCAAGGTCTGAATGGTTCTGCAATATTCAGTAAGCTTGATCTCAAATGGGGCTACCATCAGTTAGAGCTAACCCCAGAGTCCAGAGAAATAACAACGTTTGCTGTGCATAATGGTGTTTACAGGTACAAAAGACTGATATTTGGAGTCTCGTCCGCTAGTGAGCAATACCAGCACGAGATAGCCAATGCACTAGCAGGCATCGAGGGTGTGGAGAACATCTCAGATGACGTGATCATCCACGCTCCAGACCAGGTGACACATGAAGAGCGCCTGCACGCAGTCATGAAAAGACTTTCAGAATGCGGATTAACACTGAATGTGGAAAAATGCCAATTTAACATGGACAGACTTGTTTTCATGGGCATATTGTTGACCCAGAAATGCATTGGACCAACTGAGGAGAGAGTGAGAGCTGTTAAGGATGCCAGAGAACCAAAAACGGCAGCTGAAGTGAGAAGTTTCCTAGGACTGGTAGGATTCAGCAGTAGATTTATACCCCAGTTTGCAACGCTCTCTGAACCACTGAGGAGATTGACCAGGAAAGAGACTACATTTGTGTTTGGACCAGAACAAAAACGAGCATTTCAGACTTTAAAGACTGAACTAGCCGGGGCAGGTACTTTAGCTTATTTTGACAAAGAGGCTCCTACCAGAATAATCGCAGATGCAAGTCCTGTAGGGTTAGGCGCAGTGCTTGTACAAAAACAAGATTCTGAGGAGGTACCAGTGTGCTACGTTAGTCGTAGTCTGACAGATTGTGAACGCAGATACTCACAAACAGAAAGGGAGGCCCTAGCATTAGTTTGGGCATGCGAAAGGCTACATCCATATGTGTACGGACGTAGGTTTGACTTAATCACAGACCACAAGCCATTAGAAGTCGTATACAGTAAAAGATCCAAACCATGTGCTCGTATAGAGCGATGGGTCCTCAGACTTCAACCTTATGACTTTCGGGTGGTGCACATTGCAGGAAAACAAAATATTGCTGATTCTTTATCTAGGTTGTTGTCAGACACAGGGACAAAAGGAATACATGAACATGAATCTGAAGAGTATGTGAGATTCATTGCAGTTAATGCAACACCAAAGGCGCTTACCACACGAGAGGTAGAAGAAGCCTCTGCTGTAGATCCAGAGCTGACGGAGGTGCGAAATGCAATTGAAATTGGACACTTCGAAAAATGTAAACAATATGCACCCATTGTAAATGAACTCTGTGTGATTGGATACATTGTGTTACGTGGAAGCCGCATAGTTTTACCAGAAAAACTCAGAGCAAAAGCACTTGCATTAGCTCATGAAGGACACTTAGGAATTGTAGGGACAAAACAACATCTCAGAACAAAAGTGTGGTGGCCTGGCATGGATAAGGCAGCGGAAAAATACTGTAAAGCTTGTCATGGATGTCAAATAGTGGCCAGACCAGATCCACCTGAGCCTTTGAGGAACACAATCTTACCAGATCGACCATGGCAAGACGTGGCTGTAGATCTGTTAGGACCACTACCAAACAATCAGTCTATATTTGTTTTAGTAGATTATTACAGTCGCTACTATGAGTATGAAATAATGACGTCTACAACCACGGACAGAGTTATTGACTGAATTGAGGACATTTTCAGTAGGCATGGACTACCAGTGACGATCAAATCGGACAATGGACCACAGTTCAAATCTGACTTCTTCAGGGAATACTGTGAAACAAATGGAATCAAACATGTGAGAACACCACCAAAATGGGCACAAGCCAATGGAGAAGTGGAACGTCAAAATGCATCACTGATGAAGAGAATCAGGATTGCACAGGCAGAAGGGCTGGACTGGAAACGTGAACTGAGGAAATATGTAACTATTTACAGGAGCATTGAACACCCCACGACAGGGAAAAGTCCAGCTGAACTTCTTTTCAACAGGAAAATGAGAGGAAAGTTGCCTGACCTCTCTGAGTCCAAAACAACGGCTCTAGATGTTCGTGACAGGGATGCTGAACAAAAAGGGAAAGCAAAGCTTTATCCTGATGAACGACGAGGAGCCCAGTACTCAAATGTGGACATTGGAGACACAGTACTGGTACAACAGGACAAACAGGACAAATTCACAACACCATTCAATCCAACCCCACATAGAGTCGTGAGTAAAACTGGAAGTCAAGTGGTAATTGAATCCCCAACTGGAGCTCGCTACCACCGGAATACCACTCACGTGAAGAAATACCAATCATATGAGAATACTGAAGGACATGACACACCGAAGACTTTTACTGAAGGGGAGGAAAATGTACTGAGCAGAAATGTGGACAGTTGCAACCAGACACCACAAGAGGAAGCTCAGGAACCTGAAATGAGGCCCCAGAGAGTCAAAAAGATACCAGCAAAGTTCAAAGACTTTGTGACAAAGTAAAAGTAAAGGGTTGTGTCTGAATATATTGTTCACTGTTTAAGAGAAAAAAATGTTTATGGGTTACATAAGAAAAGTTAGACAATACAATGTTGGGTTAGCAAAAGATGATGATGTAAATTACATGGTCAATATTAGTATGTGATGGTACAGTTTATTTCTAAGGAAAGGGGGGATGTCATGTACTGATATTGTACTGTGGGCCTACGTGATGACGTAGTGAAGGAGTGACGTTCAGGGAAATGAATATGCAGACAGAGCGGCAAGTTGATGGCCCTCTGTTTCATGAATAAAAGTGATTAAAGACATCGGTTCGGGTCCTGATTAAATTCAGAGTGCATTACCTAATAAAGATATAAGGTGAGTGTCAGGGTTTTCCAAAACTATCTTGATCATATGATTATGTTGGAATGTATGTAACCAGTAATGAATAACCTTGGTAGATTAGTTTTATGCTTATGTTGGTGTGTAACCAGTAATAAATAACCTAGCTTGTTCCATCCTACACAATGTCGTAAAACATCCCCTGCCCTGCTAATCTAGAGGTCAAGGGCCTTTTTTACTTGTCTATTCAGTCTATGGTCACCCCCACCCTTTTTCTCTTAATAAAGATGGTCTTGTGGGAAGCGAGAGTCAGACGTCATTCGATCATTGCTGTACGCACAGTGACGAATGGACTCTCCGCCTGCAGGTGCCCAAAACGACTAACTTGTCTCCGAGTGGTTCTTGCAAAATAAGTTAGAGTGAGCACCACTCTAACATTTTGGTGCCGAAACCCGGGACCCTCATACCCACCATCTGACTGACGGAGGAAGACGTGCTGCATTGTCGACAAGCCAGCGTCCATTAGGAGGACCTGGAAAAGAAAGTCCTGGGAAGAGAACTTCTTCGCTGGGCCAGCATCTTAGGTCTTCCTTCGTCTGACAGATGTGGATTGGCGGGACCCGGCTGAACAGCGAACCAAGGAGACAAGTAAGTTAAAACCCTAAAGTTGTGTGATTGTGTTGTTGTGAAACGCGTAAAAGTGCACAGGAATAAAAATAGGCAAGACAGAGGATAAGAAGTCTTGAGGAAGGAGGGGGTGTTGTAGAGTCCCCCTCCGGATGAAGTGGCTCTTCTGGAGCAGTGGTTTTCAAAATATTTTTGTCAAATCTCACGTACCTCCGTGTACCCTGATTTGACAACCACTGTTCTAAGGGGACAACTTCGCGTTGGCAGGGCTGGGTAACTGGACGGTTGTCTTTAGTTCCCAGGGAAGGAAGGGGTGTTGTAGAGTCCCCTCTCCGGATGAAGCAGCTCTTTTTATTTTTTAAAAAGAGGACTTCGCGTTGGCAGGGCTGGGTAACTGGACGGTTGTCTTTAGTTCCCAGGGAAGGAAGGGGTGTTGTAGAGTCCCCTATCCGGATGAAGCAGCTCTTTTATTTTTAAAAGAGGACTTCGCGTTGGCAGGGATAAGAAATTTGTGTGGTTGAGAAAGTGTGATTGGTAGGACAAATTGACTAAATAGCAGTTCTAGCATTGATCCACGAAAATAATACAGGCTAGTAATTGTTCAAAGGTCAATTTAAACTTGCATTGAGGATCCTCAAAGAAAAATAATAAAAATAATAATAATAATAATAATAATAATAATAATTGTATAAACCTAAAATACCAAATTAAGATGGCAAATAAAAACAGTAGATCCCTAGCTCTTGATGGAGATGAGAAGTACATGGCGAGTAAATTTGTTAACTGTATGCAATACATGCCGAAGTGGAAGAAAAAGTATGGAGTAGAAGGGAAGTTGAAAGTTGAAGTGTGGAAGATAGTGGTTGATGTCTTGGAAGAGAGTGTGAATAGGAAGTCAGAGGGACTGAAAAAGAAAAGAAAAGAGAAAGAATTGATTTGTGCTAAAATATGGTTGAATGCTTCACAAGAGAGAAGAGAATAAATCCAAAAGACAGAAAGTTGAAAAGTGCTGCGACTATGTTTGTCAGGCCGGAAGACAATGAGGCCACAGTGCGCAGGCGCACTGTCCCGGCCACGGCTCCAGCCGCAGCTCAAGCAGAAGAGCAAGAAAGCCATTCCGCTCGTGTGCAAAACTTGTATACAACAACTATGCAGTGGGACAGGCATGCTGAAAAAGTTATCCAAAAAGGCAAATGTTCTGATGTATTTCATCTAGATGATGATAATGATCTAAATGAAGATACAACGATCTTCTTCCAAAGTTCCCAAAGGGGAGAGAAAGAGAGAGAGACCAACAAGGCCGAAGGTCACCATATAATTCAAAACTCCCATCAGATTCTGACAACTGTTGGAACTGTGGGAAACGTGGACACTGGTCAATAGAGTGTTTTAGAAGAAAAAAAACGGTGCCAGTCAAGGGGCAGAGGAAGAGGCAGAGGAAAAATCACATTTACAGCATGACAAGCTTCCTCTCCTTTGACCCCTCATGCTAATACAGAGAAAGAAGGAATAGATGCCCATATGACAGCAAAACATGTCATTGTCTGATTATTGGAACATTTTTTGGATTATTAGAGCTCCTGTCCATGCAAGAAGTATGACAATGCTGTTTGTATGCCCAACGACAAATTACCAGGGATCAAATTGTGTGTGTGCACGGAAGTTAGAATTTGCAAATCAAGTGGTAAATGAATGCAACTTGAAGATAAATAAAAAAAATTGGAGTGTACTGTCCTTGTGTGCGTGGGAGGGACTGGCTCATGGTCGACCACGGGAAATGGCCAGCCTGTGGCGAATCATTGGTGCTGGGACCTGCCCTACGCGCGCGAGAGCTGTGCATGTGTGTTAAAATGATGAAAATTGGCTAAACTTTCAGTGTGAAGAAATTTGTTAGACTGTGGTCTATCCAATTTGCACCGCAGAACAGAAACGATTTGGAAAGATAAAAATGAGAGAAGGAGAGAAAAATGTGTTTGCGAGCAGGAGTTGATCCACACTGGTGCATGTTGAGTGTTGAGCCCTCATGAGAAATTTGAAGGAGAAGCGACAGAGCATGCTTTCAGGAATTGGAAGAGGCAAAATTGTGGATTTGAGACATTGCAATGCTACGTTTAATGGGAATAATTGATTGATGGTGTTATAAAATTATATGCGAGCTAAATCTGAGAAATTGAGTTTGTTAAATCTAAAAGCAAAGAAAATTTCGGATTGATTTGCCAGTGGTTTTTATGAGTTGAGTTTTTTTTGGTGGATTGTTCTATCGGGAACCTTGAGTTGGGGGTGGTATATGAGTGTTGTGTGGTGAGCTTGGATGAGTTGAGACCAATGTGATGGAGAGACTCCTTTTTGGAGACTGTGTGTGAGATGCAAATGAGCATTGATGAATGATTGCCTTGAATGATGGGAAAATACAGGTTGAATGGTTGGAGCTGTTGGCGACTGCTATGGAGAATTGGTAGAGCGACTTTGCTGAAAGAGTGGTTTTGAGTAAGTTGAATGCTGGAATGAAAAACATAGCTTTTGGATTGATGATTGACTGGAGAAAAACTGGAGAACCAGTAACACATGCAGAAGATGTGTGAACTGGGAAATTGAGAAGCGTTTTGGAAAGAAAGTCAAATTAAATGATGGAATCATATGTAGTAAAGAACACATCCTCCCAAAAAGTTTGTCAAGGTGTGAGGCATGGGCGTTGCCAAGCCTCAGAAGGAGGGAGTGAATAGGACAGATAGTGGAAGATAGTAATAATACAAACCTTTACGACATATGGATTTTCTAATACATTTAGTGTCATACTGTGGTAAAATTCTATTCTGGTATCATGCAATGTATATCTCACTAGTAAGCCTAAGTGTGACCGGATCATGTTTCGGGTCAGGTTCGTGCGGGATTGTTTGGGCCTTGGTCCATGATCTCATTGGCACGAGACATCTGGTTTCCATTAACAACTGACAAGATATGCACCCGAGTGAGGAAAGGGAGGCTAACTCATAAATAATGAGGAGATATTGGGAGTAATCTGTTGGTCCTTTCTTTAAGACCCTTCCTGGTGCAGATAGGTTAGCAACAAGAGAGATTTAGAGGTTCAACAGAAAGACAGTTAAAAGAAAACAACATTATTAATTTGGACAGTTGCAGGCTAACAGGAGCATGAGAAAGAAGAGCTAAGAAGCGGGATCCAATTTGATCAGGGAGATTGGAAATTCACAACACCATATTCTAAGTCACATTTTTGAGCAAGCATGACACAGGTAATAACGTTTGAGAGGTCAAGACATAGATCAGGGCTAGATGTGGAACGCAGACCTCGTTGAGTTAATTTTAAATAATGATACTGAAGACAATGTACTGTCTCATTAAATAGGAACTATAGACAGAACGTAGCTCGAAAATAGGATGAGTTGCAGGACTTACAATATAAAGACGAGATCGCTGTTACTAGGAGAATTTGAAGTTTGGTAAACAAACGTTACTAGCGAATTGATGGCAGCAGCTACATTTGGTTACAAGTTTGATGTCCCAGTCTGTCACTCTCAGTGCCAGGATCCCTGAAAACTCAATCCCGAGACTCTGCCTGCAGCCATGGACGTCTACAAAACGGTGCCTGGCTTTGAGGCACCTTTGACCTTTGGCAAGGACAAAGAAAGACTATTGTTGTACTTGTAGGGGGACAAGTACACTCGGGAAGAAAAGACGACATCCTCGGGGACGAGAAAAGACAGTGAGAAGTGGAGGAACTCACAATGTTGAAGAAAAAATGGACATTTGAACAATGGACTCATTCGAGAGTGATGGATGGGTTGACTCAACAACAAAAGAACACCATCTTGAGAGGGTGAGGTGCGGCAAAAGATATGGACTTGAAATGTCCAACGACCAAATCGCACTCCGTGCTGTGGCGGTGCTGAAACTTCGTGGGGCTTGGGGTAAAGTGGAAAGGAGCTTCATTGTGCACTGGGTTTGACAGAACTGAGGAGATTTGATAAAAAATTGAATAATGCGTAGAGCTACAGAGAAACTCATCATAATCGGAGACTGAACAGATTTGGATAGGACAAATAGGCTAAAACGGTAGGAAACAAGAGCGAGATCTGATGTTTTGGCTCATCAGGCATAAGTCAAAGTCAAAGTCAAAGTCAGCTTTATTGTCAATCTCTCCACATGTCACAACACACAAAGAGACCGAAATTACGTTTTTCTCTATCCCACGGTGACGAGACACATAACACGATAGACATACATGTACGCGACACAATATAAAAACAAGAAGGCAAAAATTCTACCAATCAATAGTAAGAGTGATGAATAAATAATAAATAAACAGATAACACAATAAATAACGGAGCCAGCAAGCATAGCGCAAAAGTAAAAAACATCATAAACAAAAAGGCACAAACAATAAATAAGAGTAATAACAAATAATAAATAATAAGAGCCAGTGTGCATTCAGACAGTCCAGACAGTAAAAGTACAGGACGCTACGCAGAACGGGGGAGCGAGTTCAGGATCCTAACAGCCTGGAGCATGAAGCTGTTTGAGAGTCTGGAGGTGCGGGAGCGCAGGCTTCTGTACCTCTTCCCAGAGGGCAGAAGCTCGAACAAAGAGTGAGCGGGGTGACTCGCATCACTCACAATCGTGGTCGCCTTGCGGGTGAGATGGGAGGTGTAAATGTCCTTCAAGGAGGGGAGCGAAGCACCAGCAATCTTACCAGCAGTGTTCACTATGCGCTGCAGGGCCTTCAAGTTGTAGTCAGTGCAGCCGCCACCCCCAAAACAGCAATAATTGAGCAATTGAGTTAGATACATTTTAGAATAGGACATTTGGACTAAAGTGAATTCAGTCAAGAGGAAGCTAGGTTGCTCAATGTACCTACTCAATAAAATAGTAAATTCGTTGCACCACGGTGGAGTTTGGGTGGTCAGAATGTTGGATACGTTAAATTTTTGACTTTCACACAATCATGCATAGGAGTCGCACAAGGCGACAGTTAACAAGACAATGACTGCAGTAGGGATCACTTACGACTGCACCGACATGGAAAAGTAGAAGCAAGGGAGTTGAGTAAGGGATTATATGCGGAACAGTCCGCTATACAGTTACCAATAGGAGGTTCTATCAAAAGGAGCTACATGTGAGATGTATGGAATCCCTTTGTCTGTGTTCTGTGTTCTGTGTTCGTGCGTAATCTCTGTAAAGTTGTGTCAGGCTGTTGTCGTTTGTCTGAGCCTTGGGTGCGCGCTCGGTGTGTGTGCGTTTATGTGCACACCCTGTGTGTGTGCGAAAGTGTTAGGAAGAAGACGGCATGGATAAGGGAATCTCCTTTAAGACAGGAGGCAATAAATGGGAAAGCCCCTGTCATAAACGGTCTTTGGTTAGGAGGAATCATTAGGAAGTGCTCAAACTCTTCTTTCAAACACTCCTATCTGCCTCGTTAAAAAGGGCATTACAATTGACTACAGGAGTTGCAAAAAGCAGATGAAGAACATAGGTAGCATGATCAGGGCCCTCAGGCTGGAGGATGTGTCAAATGCAAATTTACTGCCGCCTGATCTTTCCTCCTCACAGGTCGACAACCCCATCAATCCAGGAGACTGGGTCTACATCAAGGTCATCAAAAGAAAGAACTGGGCCAGCCATGGTGGGAGGGACCATTCCAAGTCTTGCTGACTACCCCCCTCCGCAGTGAAGATTGCTGAACGACCCGGCTGGATTCACCTTAGCCAATGCAAGCTACAAGGAGTGCTGGACCCCTCATTTTGGGACGGTGGCGAAGTCTGCAAACAACGATCCCAACTCCGCTAGGCGGGGGGATGTCTCGGTGTTCCTGTCATCTTAGTAGCAACGGGGCTCCACATGCCGGGTGGATCCTCTGCTGCGTTGTGGTTGGAGCATGCTATGGTCTATGGACACATCTGAACAGACCAAGTGATAATGTTGACCGTGGGAAACGATGGTCACACGATGAGAACTTTGAGGACTGGTCATGAGACCCCAGAAACCCATACGAAACCAACGCTTGGTACTGGTATGTGAAGGTCGCTGTGAGAGCGCACACACAGGAGGGATGTTATCTGTGTTTCCAAAAACTCCCCTTGCTCCACACAAGTTCACTTGGAGGCCAGAGCAATGAATGTCACTGAAGCGAAATGTATGGCATCCATGGGAGGAGATTGATATCAACACCGTACTGTCAGTCAGTGACGCTACCCCTACCGCCCTGGACTCGCAGGAATGAATCTGGGATCAAACTATTTTGGATTAATCCCAATGTGACTGTTGGAGGACGACAGATGCCACAAGTGGCCTAAACCAGGACGCTACCTGGAATGGACTACACGTGTTTCATCTAAGAAAACAAGACCCACGGATGCATTCACGACAACTGTTCTCCAGGAGGGAACTGGATGGGAGCTTTGGACATCACCGCTGTGTGCCAGGATGGGAGAGCCATTTCAAGGTGTATGGGCATTATGGTCGCCTAAGGCAGAGGGACCGTGTGAGACTTTTCCTGCGTATTAACATCGGCCAGCAGGTTTTTAGATCACACAATAAGTTTAATCTGGAGTATTGAGGAAAGTCCTCATCTTCACTGGGAGTTGTTGCTATCATTGTTTGTTGTTTTTGTCATGTTTCACCCTACACGCTCCCCAGCCCATTCGCTGTCATCTCAGTTTTTTTTATTGATTTTTTTATTATTGTTTTTACTATTCTTCTTTATATTTTCTTACTTATGTTTTATTGATCTGGTTCACATAATCGTATGATAAAACAGGAGGGAGATGTCAGGGTTTTCCAAAACTATCTTGATCATATGATTATGTTGGAATGTATGTAACCAGTAATGAATAACCTTGGTAGATTAGTTTTATGCTTATGTTGGTGTGTAACCAGTAATAAATAACCTAGCTTGTTCCATCCTACACAATGTCGTAAAACATCCCCTGCCCTGCTAATCTAGAGGTCAAGGGCCTTTTTTACTTGTCTATTCAGTCTATGGTCACCCCACCCTTTTTCTCTTAATAAAGATGGTCTTGTGGGAAGCGAGAGTCAGACGTCATTCGATCATTGCTGTACGCACAGTGACGAATGGACTCTCCGCCTGCAGGTGCCCAAAACGACTAACTTGTCTCCGAGTGGTTCTTGCAAAATAAGTTAGAGTGAGCACCACTCTAACAGTTAGCACACAACATGAACTTGAATCAAATCCGATCAAGACGTCGTTGACTTTCTGCTTCATCCTGTGAGAATGAAGCTAACGGATTGTGATGTAAACTACTTTTTATTTGCCCAGTAGAGGGGGGCGCACCGCTCCTGGAGGTACTGCAATACCAGGTCGATGCATAGAGTGGACGGAGCAAGCCCCTATACCATCTCCCTGTTGCGAAAATCCAATATATACATGGTCCCCGGATAGGGAACGTATCAGATATTAATCTGATAAGAACAGATACTACACCTGGTCTTAGCCAAAAGGCCGAGAAGCGATGTACTGAAACTGGTCTGAGGAAACCACTTAAATAAAGAGACTGTGGTGTGCAAGGACTGGAGTCGGAGGCGGAGTGATAAATGACGGTGCCAACGGCAGTTGTTTTAATGACATTTATAATTAGCTTCTCTCAACCACGGGCCGACTCTTTTCCCTTCGAGATCCTAACACACACTCCTCAAACAGGAAACTCCCACACGTGTAAAACATCCCACCGGAACTCGGCAACGTGAACTTAGGTTCCGGGTGAATTATGTCAACCCACTACACAAGCCCCCCCAGAATTCACCCATAGTCAAAATCCCCGCGCCGGAAAGGAACGACAGCCCGACCACAGCGGGTGTAGGTGGCAGGGGCTGGCAGGGGGTCAAGGGTAGGGGGCGCCGCCGGAAAGACCGCTGGGCTGGACGGTCGCGTTGTCGGTCGGGCAGGTGGGAGCTCGGTCAGGTCGGAGGGGCGAGGCGCTGGGGGGCGTCCGCGGCGTGGGGCCTGCGCCAATTCCAACGTCCGGGAAACATCCACGTGGGCAGGCTTAATCCTATCAACCGAGATAGTCTCAGGCCTACCGCCGATGTCCACGACCATGCTCTTACTCCCGTGCTGCAAGACCTTAAAAGGCCCGTCGTAAGGCGGACGCAACGGCCCGCGGTGGGCGTCGTGGCGGATGAACACAAAACCCGCCGAGCGTAGGTTGGTGGGCACCCGGGAAACAGGGGTGCAGTGCCGTGACGTGGGGACAGGTGCGAACGTCCCGGCAACTTCCAGCAGGGAGGACCGCTGCCCTGCCGCCGACCAAGGCGTTGTGGCGTCTGGAATGAAGTCCCCTGGAACTCGTAGTACCTGGCCGTAGACGAGCTCAGCGGACGAGGACTGCAAGTCCTCCTTAGGGGCCGTCCTGAGGCCCAGCATGACCCAGGGAAGTCTGTCCACCCAGTTGCCATCCACCAGACTGGCGCGTAGAGCAGCCTTCATGGAGCGGTGGAACCGCTCGCACAGCCCGTTAGCCTGGGGGTGATAAGCGGTGGTGCGGTGCAGCTTGACGCCCAGGCCTCCAGCAACCACATTCCAGATCTCGGAAGTAAACTGTGCACCCCGGTCCGAGGAGAGGTCTGAAGGTGTTCCAAAGCGCGCGACCCATGTGCCAATAAACGCCCGGGCCACGTCAGCAGCCGAGGTTGAGGAGAGGGGGACGGCCTCAGGCCAACGGGTCGTCCTGTCCACCATGGTGAGGAGGTAGGTGAAACCATGGGAAGGGGGGAGCGGGCCCACAAGGTCGATGTTGACGTGGTCGAACCTCCTCTCGGGGACAGTGAACGGCTCCAACGGGGCCTTGGTATGGCGGTATACCTTCGCACGCTGACAAGCCACACACGAGTCGACCCAGGCCCGCACGTCCCTCTTCAGCCCTTTCCAGACGAACTTCTGAGCCACCAGCCTCACGGACGCTTTTCTGCCAGGATGGGACAGGCCGTGTATCGCCTCAAAGACAGCCCGCTGCCAGCCGGCAGGGACAAGTGGTCTAGGCTGGCCGGTGGAGAGGTCGCACCACAGCCTGACTCCTGAGTCGCCAACCGCGACCACCTCCAGACGCAGCCCAGTGTCAGAGTCTTTGAGCGACTGGATCCCAGGATCTGAGGCTTGGTCAGCACTCATACTTGAGTAGTCGAGCCCCAGCTGAACCGTGTGGACGACCGCTCTAGAGAGGCAATCGGCGACCACGTTGGACTTGCCGGCGATGTGTCGGATATCTGTGGTGTACTCAGAGATAAATGACAGCTGACGCTGCTGGCGGGCGGACCACGGCTCAGCCACCTTGGACATAGAGAACGTGAGGGGCTTGTGGTCGACGAAAACCGTAAACTCACGGCCTTCCAGGATGGAGCGGAAATGGCGGATCGCCAACCAGACGCCGAGTAGCTCCCTGTCGAATGTGCTGTATTTGCGCTCCCTAGGGACCAGCTGGCGGCTGAAAAAGGCGAGCGGTTGCCAGGCGCCACCAACCCACTGCTCAAATACAGCACCAACTGCGTAGTCAGATGCGTCGGTTGTGAGGGCGACCGGGGCTCCAGGCGACGGGTGGACCAACAAGGTGGCCTGGCACAGCGCAGCCTTAGTATCCTCGAAAGCTTTGATCCTCTCGGGGGTCCAGTCGATGTCCTGGTTGGGGGTCTTACCCTTAAGGGCCCCATACAGTGGGTGCATGATGTGGGCCGCCCGGCGTATGAATCGGTGGTAGAACGTAACCATCCCAAGGAACTCCCGGAGCCCCCGGGCCGAACGTGGGCGGGGAAAAGCGGAGACTGCTTCCACCTTTGTCGGCAAGGGGGTGGCCCCATTACTGCCGATGAGATGCCCAAGAAACTGGATCGACGGCACCCCGAAGACGCACTTCGCCGGGTTAATGATCAGGCCATGCTGGTCGAGCCTTGTGAAAAGGGCCCGCAGGTGTGCCGCATGCTCCTCCTCCGAGGAGCTGGCGACGAGGACATCGTCCAAGTAGACGAAGATGAAAGGCATGTCCCTAAGCGCAGAGTCCATCAACCGCTGGAAGGACTGGGCCGCGTTTTTCAGGCCGAAGGGCATCCTAAGAAACTCGAAAAGCCCGAAAGGAGTCACCACCACCGTTTTAGGGATGTCAGCAAGGTGCACCGGGACTTGGTGATAACCCCGCACCAGGTCCACTTTGGAGAACAGGTGCTTCCCTGCTAGATGTATCAAAAAGTCCTGAACATGGGGGACCGGGTAGCGGTCGGGCGTGGTGGCATCATTGAGGCGGCGGTAGTCGCCACACGGGCGCCAACCACCGTCCGGCTTAGGCACCATGTGGAGTGGGGAGGCCCACGGGCTGTCAGAGCGGCGAACAATGCCAAGGCGTTCCATGCTGGCGAACTCGGCCCGAGCAATTGTCAGTCTCTCCGGGTTGAGCGGCAAAAGTGGGCCGTGTAAGGCTGGGGAACTCTCCGAGGAGTTTCTGGTACATGTCGCCCTCGGAGAGCGAACTGGAGAGACCCACATAATTCCCCTCATCGCGGACACATGCGAAGGAGGAGAAGGTTAACGCGTCCACCAGGCGGCCGTTCTTAACATCCACGAGCAGTCCGTGGGCGCACAAAAAATCTGCGCCAAGCAGGGAGAAGGAGATGTCGGCAGTGACAAAGTCCCATGTGAAACGCTGACCCCCGAAACATATGTCCACAGTCCTTGTGCCATACGTCCTGATGGGGGTGTCGTTGGCGGATGTTAAGGGCGGGCCGTGCAACCCTCCAGCAGCGTCGTCCACTGTAGCCGTCAGGACGCTTCTCTGGGCGCCGGTGTCACAGAGGAATCTGCGACCAGAGAGGGAGTCCTCAACGAACAGCAGCCGGTTCTTTTTGCCTGCGGTCACGGCCACTACTGAGCGCAGGCTTTGGCGTTTCCCGTCGTGTCGAAGTTGCAAGGGGAGCGGCACCTTTTAGCCTTGGCGCCAAAACGTGCATGGAAGTAGCACAAACCTGTGCTGGTGCGGCTGTCAGTTGCAGCGCGTCCTCTGCCAGGGGAAACGCCAGCGCTCGGGGACGTGTAGCTGCGTGTTGGGGCCAGCACACCAGGGGCGAAACGCTGGGTGGCCAAGTAGAAACGGTCCGCTTCCTCCGAAAGAGCACGCGGCTCCGTAATGGTCGTATTTGCGAGGGCCGTTTGGACGTGCGGCGGCATATGTCGCAGAAACAGTTCAATGAAAAGAAAATTCGGCTCTTCCCCACCCAGCAGGTTTAACATCATCTCCATGTGTTCAGAGGGTTTGCTGTCCCCCATGCCTTGAATAGCAAGCAGGCGCCGGGCTCGTTCGGATCGCGACAGTTCAAAAATCCTGAGGAGATAAGCCTTGAGCCCTGCATATTTATCCTGGGCCGGAGGGGAAGTGATGAAACTTACGGCTCTGGCTGCGGTGGAGCTTCCGAGTGCCGAGACAACGTGGTAGTAGCATGTGGCGTCATCCGTAATTCCCCGGAGGGCGAACTGAGCCTCCGCCTGTGCGAACCATGCACGTTGCTGCAGAAGTCTACCAAAACTCAGGCAGCCTAAGGACGGCGGAATGCGCCATGCCGTCTCGCTCGGTATTCTGTTCAGTCCCGGAATCCTCAGCGGGACTGATGTCAGGGTCACCAGTGTGGTGTGCAAGGACTGGAGTCGGAGGCGGAGTGATAAATGACGGTGCCAACGGCAGTTGTTTTAATGACATTTATAATTAGCTTCTCTCAACCACGGGCCGACTCTTTTCCCTTCGAGATCCTAACACACACTCCTCAAACAGGAAACTCCCACACGTGTAAAACATCCCACCGGAACTCGGCAA
This sequence comes from Syngnathus typhle, assembly GCF_033458585.1. NCBI lineage: Eukaryota > Metazoa > Chordata > Actinopteri > Syngnathiformes > Syngnathidae > Syngnathus > Syngnathus typhle. The sequence goes on from NC_083758.1 coordinate 1,525,906, forward strand.
CGTGAACTTAGGTTCCGGGTGAATTATGTCAACCCACTACAAGACTACCAATTCAAGTTACGGTTTAAATATATCGACTCATACTAATGCTTCTTTTCCTGCGCATCACGTGATTCCCGTTTCTTTTTGTGGTCAGGTGCGGAAGTCAACGCTGCTGCCATCTAGCGGTGTAACGGCATATACGCTTTAACAAATAATAATCACTCGCAGGGCACACAGAGACGAAAAACCGTCCGCACTCGCACCTACGGGCAATTTGGAGCGCTCAATGGGCCTATCATGCATGTTTGGGGGAAATGGAAGGAAACCAGAGTGGAGAACGTGCACAATGCAAACAAACAGGTCAGGGAGTTGGAACCGAACGCAGCAGAGCAAGCATGGACTCACAACGACACGTTTAGAGTGTAAACGTTTCCATAGAATTGCCAAACACCAAATACTTGTTCGAACTATACATCTTAGTTGAGTGTTAAGGCCTCCTAAATTTAGCAAATATATGAAGATCTATTTTTATTAAAAGGAAATGGTTGCTAGTGTGACACCGCCTGTTACTTTGGTGAGACCAGCAATGGGGTGGCCCGTTTGGACAAGCCGAAATCGGTTCTCGTTTCTCTTCAGATCGTATAAATCTTTCGCCTTTTACTAAAGATTTCCGTGGGGAGGAACAACAAGAGTATATCTCAATTTTTTGATGCTCTGCGAAAGCGGAGCTTCCTGTACTTGTCAATGGAAAGTAATCAAAATTCCTGCTTTATTGCCATTAATTCTGCCATAGCTTACAGGTAACATCCACCCATTCAAATATAAAACTATCTAATATGAGCAATAAATTAATATATTTTCGACTAATTATACTATATGTAAGGGACAATAAACAATTTAGCCATTAAAATATTTATTATTAAAGTTAATTCAGATTTGTGTCGAAGTTGTAAAGATTTAAGCTGTGTAAATGAATACAGCCATAAGTACTTCAGTACAAAAGTACTTCAGAAATACATAACAGGCTTTTGTTAGTTGAACTAATACGACGATACTGTTAATCGACTGAGTTGAATATCAGGAGTACGCCACTACATTAGCTTAATTATTATTTAACCAATTTCAAAGAACTACTCTGATCATGTCCCTCCCCTCAATGCTCCACTAGGAAGCATAGAACGCTCATCAAAAGTGGAGAATCTATGATATAAACATCATTATTCTCCGCTAGCTTCACGCTCAGGAAGGAACATCAATTCTCATCATCGTAGTTGGCGAGACCGTTCACTTTAGAAACACATATCTCAATATTAATAACTATAGAAATGATCCCTGAAAGTATAGTTTTAATTCATCAACGAGGGGCGGCGGGAAGTCATCTGCGAGTGTACCATTTTTACCCAGAGGGCAACCACGACTACTAAAGGACTATGTTTAGATTGTAGGGGTGTAACGATACATCGATACACATCGATTAATCGATATTATGCTCTACGATTTATTGGCATCGATGCTAAAGGTAAACATCGATTTATATCGCCGTGTTTGACCTCGGACATTAGACGCGACTTTATTTTGAAATCCAGTTCATTGTTGCTTGCTTCCTCTTCCGGGAGCAGGGAGCAGTGCGCGGCGTTGTTGTGTTGTGAGCAGAGCAGGCACGTGAAAGGGGAGTCGACAACTAGTACGCGGCTCCTGGGCTGGTGCTATGGCTAGTGTCCAAAAAGACGAGGAAATTTGCTCCCCTTTAGGCTTCAAGTCATTCGTTTGGAAGCACTTTGGATTCCAAAGAAAAGATGGCTCAACGGACAAGACACGTGCAGTTTGTAAATCCTGCCATGCGGTGATCAAATATTCAGGGAGCACAAATCTCGCCGCACATTTAAAGAAAAAACACGACATCAAAGTTAAGTGTTAAAGTAAGCAATTTGTATACTACAATACTCTTGTAATTTCCTAAATAAAGAGTTTGCAGTACCTTGTGGATTTTGCGTATGAATTGTTATAAATCAGGATATTGTTCTATATTTTTTATTTAAAAAAAAAAATATCGATCGTAGAGCACTATATCGCGATATATCGTGATTGAATCGCAGCAGGCTTTAAGATATCGGCAAATATCGTATCGAAGTTCTTTATATCGATATTATATCGTATCGTGACAAAACCCGCGATTTACACCCCTATTAGATTGTATTAGAAAGAGTGCCGACGTCATTAAGGTATTTGGCAACTTAGCCATCATTGGCTGAGCGCTCGATCACGTACCCACGATCCTTTGCGTCAATGTTTAGAACAAGCAATTTTTTTAACACTTGTTGTGTTACAAGTATACTTGTTTAAATTGTCTAAATTGTAAGGCTTTAAAACTGACTGTGTATACTAGGCTTTTGTTTTAAACATGAAGGCTTTTATTTAAAAACGACCATGTAAAGTAAAGGTTTTAAAATTAACATAGAGGCTTTTAAAAATGCCTATGGTAGCCAAACAATCAACTTTACATTGCAGACACGTTTCAGAATCCACCCGCCGTGAGTACTGATAACGCTTGCAGACACCAGAGAGAATATTTTATATTGCCCATCCATCCAATTTCTGTACTGATTCTCCCCACGGGGTTAGTAGGCGTGCTGGAGCCTATCACATAGGGATGGGCGGATCGATACAAAAGTATCGATATATCGATCCAGGCTGCTCATTTTTGAGTATCGATCTCCCTAGCTAAAATATCGATACTTACAATTATTTAATTATATTTTTCCTCATTTTTTTCTGCTCCAATTTGACGACTTGCACTCATGCTAGCACTACTTTTCCTTCCGCCTGCTGCACCGGCGTGTCCTGCTCTGCTTTGCTCCCGCCCCCTTTTCTCACAAGCCAAGCCCTCCTCCTCCGCCTCCCGTTCCAATCCAAACAAACACAAACAAGCATGGCCACGGCGGCGGCCCAGTCCGAACGCAAGAGAAGTCTGGTTTGGGGATATTATATTTTACTTAATAACAACGAGGCAAAATGTGAAATATGTCACAAAACAATTAAATATTGTGGCAACACCACAAACTTGACAAAACATTTAAGCAAAATTCACCCCACGGTTCATGAAGAGCTGCAGTTGAAACGTGCCGCAGACACTAAGGCAGCGACGGAAAACCCTGCAGCCACACCGAGGCTAAGGTATCAAAGTACCTTAGAAGCAGCGTTTCAGAAAGGCAAGACATATCCAGGTATCAGGTGCTAACCAAAAATTGTAAGCATTTGTGGTTGATGTGCTATTTGAAGCAATAATTACTACGCTTTAGTCAGTCATTTATAAATAAAGTTTTCCCCTTTTCAATTTGTGGTCGAACGCCATACGTTTTATTTGTAACTCCACTTCCTATAAACAACACTAAAGTATTACAATATTAAATGTAAGTATCCAGTGGCTTTACAAATTGATAGTTTTGCTGCTCATGACGATTAAGCCCTGCATCTCTGTTGGTACCATGTCTCTTTTTAGATTATACTAAAAGACAAAACTTTTTCCCAACAACAGAGAGAGAGAGAGAGAAAAGTAAAGAATAGCTCCTTTTTATTAAAGTTATACTATTAACATGCATATTCCACTAATGCACTAATGTCTAAAAAGGTTAATAATTCACGTGACGTAATACTTTTTTCTACAAAATTCAATAGATGACTTTCCAAGAGCAAGAATGCCACTGCATTTAAATCGTTTTTTGGGCGGGAAATTACACTTCCGGTATCGATATCGGATCGAATATCGGGTATTTTGGGTAGGAAATACTTGGTATCGGATCGATTCCAAAATCATTGGTATCGCCCATCCCCACTGGACATCATAAACTGGTGGCCAGCCAATCGTAGGGCCGATATGTTTTCTATTTTGTTGTAAAGGATAGAATTCTTCTGCTATTCACATTTAGATAAAGGTCATGAACTTGATTGAATCAAACCCTTTCAAGACGTTATTGACTTTCTGCTTTATCCTGTGAGAATGAAGCAGACCGATTCTAATGGCTTCCTGACTTAATGATCCTTTATTTGACCAGCAGAGGGGTGCACCGTTCCTGGAAGTACTGCAATACCAGGTCGATGCGTGGAGTGGACGAAGCAAGCCCCTAATTCCATCTCCCGGTTCCAAAAATCAATTTAATATATGGTCCCCGGAAAGGGGACGTATCAGATATTAAACTGATAAGAACAGATACTACACTTGATCTTAGCCAAAAGGCCGAGAAGCGATAACCTAAAGTTGGTCCGAGAAAACTACTTAAATAAAGAGACTACCAATTCAAGTTACGGTTTAAATATATTGAGTCATACTAATGCCACGTACCGACCACCGTAACAAACCTCAACTCTTAACAGTTTGGAATGATAATGCGTCACCGGGCTGTTTTCAACCTGTGCATCGGTTGCAGATTTTCGTGTGTTCGTGGAGGTTTAGTGTCACGTGGTTCACGTTGACCCAATAGAATAACGATGAACTGAGCTCCTGATGGGAATAGCTTTTAATGACCAACAAAACGAATTGGTCATTCGCCAAAAACAATCGGATCTTTTGATACATTTCGGGACCGAAGGCAAGATAGCTGTTTGACGAACATTTTGACGGGAAAAAAAACACGCAGCAAAAAAACACGCGGCCCACTTCGCCAAACTACTTCCTGTTTCCTGCTGTGGCAATTTACATTAACCCTCGAACGCCACTATCGCAGTGGAGGTGAATCGCATTCCAATCCACGCCAGCATTTCTTAACACTCATTTGAGGAAATTACGATCGTCTTTTGTTTCCCGATTTGTGTTGAGTAAAAATCTGAAATTACACATTTGAAAATAACACACGGAAATCGGATCATTTCCATTTCTCTCATACCAAAAGTACACGGACCAAGACATACAACTGTTTATACGTTCAAAACTCACACTCAAAATAGTTGCCCAATCGATAGGTGACGCTGTTTGAAATATCAGGTATCCATAATCCTGTGCGCCAACAATGTTTCAAGGAAAAAACACATTGATGAACACAAAATACTCGTTTAAACTGTCTATTTAGGTTGAGTCCTTCTAAATGTAGTAAATCTATGAACGTCTATTGTTTGTATTAGAAGGAATGGTTGCTGCAATTTCACCGATCGCCTTTTACTAAAGATTTCCGTGGGGAGGAACAATGAGAGTTCATCTCAATTTTTTGATGCTCTGCGAAAGCGGAGCCACCTATACTTGTCAATGGGAAATAGTTAGTAGTCCTGCCTTGTAGTTATTAATTCTGCTAAAGTTTACAGACCAAATTGGTTAAGCTTTAGGGACAGCTTTTGGTGACATCCACCCATTCAAATATAAAACTATTGATTATGCATTGAGCAATAAATTAATATATTTTCCACAAATTATACTATATGTAAGGAACAATAATAGGAGCCATTTAGCTATTAAAGTATTAATATAAAAATACCCTCGTAAATACCCATAAACTGATGCTTTGCTTCTCTTTCTACTGCCTCCACGCCTTTGTTCACCTCCTTTTTCTTAGAGTTGCTATCTAGTGGTGGTGGCAGCATAAGAAATGAAGTAAAAACATACCCATCATGCATTGCCTCTTTTCACCTGAGAACCATATGAATTTGTATTTATAGAAAATCTCCAACAGTACCGCAGAAAGATATATATTTCTTTTTCTGAGCCAGTTTAGAAAATGACATTCTCTTAAAAATTTGAGAACAAGGATTGTACTAAAAATTTCTGGCACAATTTCTGATTTAAAGAAAGACATTTTGATCATATTTTTTCGTATATCCTTGCTGCCAGCCGCCATGAACTTGAATCAATGACGTCATTGACCCTCTGCTTTATCCTGTGAGAATGAAGCTAACGGACTGTGATGTAAACTACTCTTGATTTGACCAGTAGAGTAGGGGGTGCAAAAATCAGTTGTATGTCTGGGTCCACGTACCTTTTGGCCATTAGTTTTTCTTTATAGTGTAGGTAAATGGAGAACGGGAAATGATCCGTGGGGCTATTCCAGAAAGCAGGTTATATGAAAGTTATATCATATACGTTCGTATCAATAACGGGTCGGGAACGTAGTAATTACATTTTATTTTGCAATTACTAATTTGTTGAAAAAGTTCGGCAAGTAGGTGCACAGTTGCAGAGCACAGCTTGATGCACCATCGCTCAGTATGTGGCGACCATGAAATTTGGCTTCGTGTGAGGGATTTTGTATTGTACAGGAGAATCAGGGGAGAGCGCGAACGCAGTCCCCAACTACCAGAAATTGTGCAGTCGAGATTCCCACATTTGGGGAATTCGCACGGGTCAGCACAACCGGAGTGCAATGGCTGAGCCTCACCCTGGGTGAACCACCTTCTTGATCATGGTATCTCCCCTGCCAGGTAAGTATGAGTTGTATACGTCGCCGGGGCCGACGTTTTCACCGCGCACACCATCTACAGTCAGAGGCTAATTTGGTACAAAAGTGTGAGCACACGTATTCAGTGGATGAGACAGCATTCGTAGAACTGTTAACATAGTACACCTTTAGTCATTCAAAACCAAAACATTTTAAATTAAGTAAAAAATAGATTCAGAAACATGACCATCATGCCTTGCTTCTTTTTCTACTGCCTCCACGTCTTTGTTCACCTCCTTTTTCCTAGAGTCGCCGTCTAGTGGTGATGCCAGCAACTATAATAAACCGATAAATGAAGTCAAAACATGCCCATCATGCAGTGCCTCTTTTCTCCTGAGAACCCTAAAACGGTATGAATTTGTATTTATTGAAAATCTCCAACATTACCGCAGAAAAATATATATACTTCTTTTTCTGAACGAGTTTTGAAAATGACATTTTCTTAACATTTGGAGAACAAGAATTGTACTAAAAGATCCTGGAACAATGATAGGAAAATCTCAAGCAAAAAAAGACATTTTGACCATATTTTAGAACAGTTACGTAAATTCTTGCTGCCGCCTAAGATGAACCGTCATGAACTGTCATGTACTGATATTGTACTGTGGGCCTACGTGATGACGTAGTGAAGGAGTGACGTTCAGGGAAATGAATATGCAGACAGAGCGGCAAGTTGATGGCCCTCTGTTTCATGAATAAAAGTGATTAAAGACATCGGTTCGGGTCCTGATTAAATTCAGAGTGCATTACCTAATAAAGATATAAGGTGAGCACACAACAATGGCGACGAGGATGACGTCCACCTTCTAAGGAAGAGGAGATAACGACGACGATTTTCGTGAGCAAGTTTAAGTTTGAGCTAACATGGCTAAGTCGGAGCTACAACCGTTTGCTTGCTGCACTGATCCAGCTACTCTCGGGCCAAGATGGACACGATGGCTAACATCTTTCGAGTTGTATGCTGACGGTAAAGGACTGATAATGAACGAGGATACGACCAATGCTACTAAACAAAGAAGACGCGCTCTACTTTTGCATTTGGCGGGACAGGACGTGCAGGATGTTTTCTTCACTTTACCAAACACGGGTGAGGTGACCGACTGCGCGGCAGCAGTAAGGACACTTGACTCCTACTTTGTTCCCCAAGTGAATGCAGCGTACGCGCGCCAATCCTTCCACAAGTTGTTCCAAAATCAGGGAGAAACGGTGCAACAGTTTGGTACACGTTTACGTCAGGCTGCGAAGGACTGTGACTTTCAAGGAGACAAGGACAATCAAATTAGAGACGCTATCCTGAGCAGATGCTGTTCTGGATACGTGAAGAGAAAGCTTCTCGAGGATGGACCTGGTTTGACTTTGGCTCGCACGTTGGAGTTGGCATCGCAATGTGAGCGAGTGGAAGAGCAACTAGCAGCAATGAATGGGAGCAGTATCAAGAAAGAGGGGGAAACGATCAGTCGTATCACAACGAAAAAAGGAAAGTTCACAAGGCCAAAAGGTAAATTGAAGAATTGTGATGACAATAAAGCAGAGAAGCAGTGCTACAGGTGTGGCTACACTGACCACATGGGTAAGGATCCCAAATGCCCAGCACGTGGACAAACATGTCATAAATGCAACGGTAAGGACCATTTCTCAAAAATGTGTCGTACCAAAGGACAAAAGAAGCAAAACGTTAATGCTGTAGAGACTGTGCACAATGACTATGCATTTATGGTGAAAGACTGTGAAATGCCTGAAAGACTAATATTTTGTGTAGGGGGAGTTGAGTTAAAAATGTTAGTAGATTCTGGGGCAACGAGTAATGTTATGGGAGAAAATGTTTGGGAGAAGCTAAAAGCTGAAAACATAAAATGTGAATCATATGTGCCCAAAGAGCAGAGAAATATGTATGCATATTCCTCAACCCAGACACTATCTGTCAAAGGTGCTTTCAAATGTGTAATCGAGATAGGTGACAGGACTGAAGAAGCTGAATTCATTGTGATTAGAGGTAATGGTGAACCACTCCTTGGTAAAATGACAGCTATTAAGCTTGGAGTACTAAAAATAGGGGAAAACGTTGCAGCAATCACAGATGTTAAAAGTATTCTGCAACAACAGTATTCAAATGTGTTCAAAGGAGTAGGTAAATTAAACACCAAACAAATCTCACTGTACATAGACCCAAATGTGAAACCAGTCGCTCAACCACTGAGACGGATACCCTATCATTTGAGGGATGCAGTCGAGAAGAAAATCAAGGAACTGATGGACATGGACATTGTGGAGAAGGTTGAAGGTCCTACTCCCTGGGTAAATCCGGTAGTGATTCTCCCAAAGAAACATGACAAAGACCTTAGGATGTGTTTAGACATGAGAAAAGCTAATGAGGCTATTGTGAGGGAGAGATACCCCCATCCCTACAGTGGATGAAATACTGCAAGGTCTGAATGGTTCTGCAATATTCAGTAAGCTTGATCTCAAATGGGGCTACCATCAGTTAGAGCTAACCCCAGAGTCCAGAGAAATAACAACGTTTGCTGTGCATAATGGTGTTTACAGGTACAAAAGACTGATATTTGGAGTCTCGTCCGCTAGTGAGCAATACCAGCACGAGATAGCCAATGCACTAGCAGGCATCGAGGGTGTGGAGAACATCTCAGATGACGTGATCATCCACGCTCCAGACCAGGTGACACATGACAAGCGCCTGCACGCAGTCATGAAAAGACTTTCAGAATGCGGATTAACACTGAATGTGGAAAAATGCCAATTTAACATGGACAGACTTGTTTTCATGGGCATATTGTTGACCCAGAAAGGCATTGGACCAACTGAGGAGAGAGTGAGAGCTGTTAAGGATGCCAGAGAACCAAAAACGGCAGCTGAAGTGAGAAGTTTCCTAGGACTGGTAGGATTCAGCAGTAGATTTATACCCCAGTTTGCAACGCTCTCTGAACCACTGAGGAGATTGACCAGGAAAGAGACTACATTTGTGTTTGGACCAGAACAAAAACGAGCATTTCAGACTTTAAAGACTGAACTAGCCGGGGCAGGTACTTTAGCTTATTTTGACAAAGAGGCTCCTACCAGAATAATCGCAGATGCAAGTCCTGTAGGGTTAGGCGCAGTGCTTGTACAAAAACAAGATTCTGAGGAGGTACCAGTGTGCTACGTTAGTCGTAGTCTGACAGATTGTGAACGCAGATACTCACAAACAGAAAGGGAGGCCCTAGCATTAGTTTGGGCATGCGAAAGGCTACATCCATATGTGTACGGACGTAGGTTTGACTTAATCACAGACCACAAGCCATTAGAAGTCGTATACAGTAAAAGATCCAAACCATGTGCTCGTATAGAGCGATGGGTCCTCAGACTTCAACCTTATGACTTTCGGGTGGTGCACATTGCAGGAAAACAAAATATTGCTGATTCTTTATCTAGGTTGTTGTCAGACACAGGGACAAAAGGAATACATGAACATGAATCTGAAGAGTATGTGAGATTCATTGCAGTTAATGCAACACCAAAGGCGCTTACCACACGAGAGGTAGAAGAAGCCTCTGCTGTAGATCCAGAGCTGACGGAGGTGCGAAATGCAATTGAAATTGGACACTTCGAAAAATGTAAACAATATGCACCCATTGTAAATGAACTCTGTGTGATTGGATACATTGTGTTACGTGGAAGCCGCATAGTTTTACCAGAAAAACTCAGAGCAAAAGCACTTGCATTAGCTCATGAAGGACACTTAGGAATTGTAGGGACAAAACAACATCTCAGAACAAAAGTGTGGTGGCCTGGCATGGATAAGGCAGCGGAAAAATACTGTAAAGCTTGTCATGGATGTCAAATAGTGGCCAGACCAGATCCACCTGAGCCTTTGAGGAACACAATCTTACCAGATCGACCATGGCAAGACGTGGCTGTAGATCTGTTAGGACCACTACCAAACAATCAGTCTATATTTGTTTTAGTAGATTATTACAGTCGCTACTATGAGTATGAAATAATGACGTCTACAACCACGGACAGAGTTATTGACTGAATTGAGGACATTTTCAGTAGGCATGGACTACCAGTGACGATCAAATCGGACAATGGACCACAGTTCAAATCTGACTTGTTCAGGGAATACTGTGAAACAAATGGAATCAAACATGTGAGAACACCACCAAAATGGGCACAAGCCAATGGAGAAGTGGAACGTCAAAATGCATCACTGATGAAGAGAATCAGGATTGCACAGGCAGAAGGGCTGGACTGGAAACGTGAACTGAGGAAATATGTAACTATTTACAGGAGCATTGAACACCCCACGACAGGGAAAAGTCCAGCTGAACTTCTTTTCAACAGGAAAATGAGAGGAAAGTTGCCTGACCTCTCTGAGTCCAAAACAACGGCTCTAGATGTTCGTGACAGGGATGCTGAACAAAAAGGGAAAGCAAAGCTTTATGCTGATGAACGACGAGGAGCCCAGTACTCAAATGTGGACATTGGAGACACAGTACTGGTACAACAGGACAAACAGGACAAATTCACAACACCATTCAATCCAACCCCACATAGAGTCGTGAGTAAAACTGGAAGTCAAGTGGTAATTGAATCCCCAACTGGAGCTCGCTACCACCGGAATACCACTCACGTGAAGAAATACCAATCATATGAGAATACTGAAGGACATGACACACCGAAGACTTTTACTGAAGGGGAGGAAAATGTACTGAGCAGAAATGTGGACAGTTGCAACCAGACACCACAAGAGGAAGCTCAGGAACCTGAAATGAGGCCCCAGAGAGTCAAAAAGATACCAGCAAAGTTCAAAGACTTTGTGACAAAGTAAAAGTAAAGGGTTGTGTCTGAATATATTGTTCACTGTTTAAGAGAAAAAAATGTTTATGGGTTACATCAGAAAAGTTAGACAATACAATGTTCGGTTAGCAAAAGATGATGATGTAAATTACATGGTCAATATTAGTATGTGATGGTACAGTTTATTTCTAAGGAAAGGGGGGATGTCATGTACTGATATTGTACTGTGGGCCTACGTGATGACGTAGTGAAGGAGTGACGTTCAGGGAAATGAATATGCAGACAGAGGGGCAAGTTGATGGCCCTCTGTTTCATGAATAAAAGTGATTAAAGACATCGGTTCGGGTCCTGATTAAATTCAGAGTGCATTACCTAATAAAGATATAAGGTGAGTGTCAGGGTTTTCCAAAACTATCTTGATCATATGATTATGTTGGAATGTATGTAACCAGTAATGAATAACCTTGGTAGATTAGTTTTATGCTTATGTTGGTGTGTAACCAGTAATAAATAACCTAGCTTGTTCCATCCTACGCAATGTCGTAAAACATCCCCTGCCCTGCTAATCTAGAGGTCAAGGGCCTTTTTTACTTGTCTATTCAGTCTATGGTCACCCCCACCCTTTTTCTCTTAATAAAGATGGTCTTGTGGGAAGCGAGAGTCAGACGTCATTCGATCATTGCTGTACGCACAGTGACGAATGGACTCTCCGCCTGCAGGTGCCCAAAACGACTAACTTGTCTCCGAGTGGTTCTTGCAAAATAAGTTAGAGTGAGCACCACTCTAACATTTTGGTGCCGAAACCCGGGACCCTCATACACACCATCTGACTGACGGAGGAAGACGTGCTGCATTGTCGACAAGCCAGCGTCCATTAGGAGGACCTGGAAAAGAAAGTCCTGGGAAGAGAACTTCTTCGCTGGGCCAGCATCTTAGGTCTGCCTTCGTCTGACAGATGTGGATTGGCGGGACCCGGCTGAACAGCGAACCAAGGAGACAAGTAAGTTAAAACCCTAAAGTTGTGTGATTGTGTTGTTGTGAAACGCGTAAAAGTGCACAGGAATAAAAATAGGCAAGACAGAGGATAAGAAGTCTTGAGGAAGGAGGGGGTGTTGTAGAGTCCCCCTCCGGATGAAGTGGCTCTTCTGGAGCAGTGGTTTTCAAAATATTTTTGTCAAATCTCACGTACCTCCGTGTACCCTGATTTGACAACCACTGTTCTAAGGGGACAACTTCGCGTTGGCAGGGCTGGGTAACTGGACGGTTGTCTTTAGTTCCCAGGGAAGGAAGGGGTGTTGTAGAGTCCCCTCTCCGGATGAAGCAGCTCTTTTTATTTTTTAAAAAGAGGACTTCGCGTTGGCAGGGCTGGGTAACTGGACGGTTGTCTTTAGTTCCCAGGGAAGGAAGGGGTGTTGTAGAGTCCCCTATCCGGATGAAGCAGCTCTTTTATTTTTAAAAGAGGACTTCGCGTTGGCAGGGATAAGAAATTTGTGTGGTTGAGAAAGTGTGATTGGTAGGATAAATTGACTAAATAGCAGTTCTAGCATTGATCCACGAAAATAATACAGGCTAGTAATTGTTCAAAGGTCAATTTAAACTTGCATTGAGGATCCTCAAAGAAAAATAATAAAAATAATAATAATAATAATAATAATTGTATAAACCTAAAATACCAAATTAAGATGGCAAATAAAAACAGTAGATCCCTAGCTCTTGATGGAGATGAGAAGTACATGGCGAGTAAATTTGTTAACTGTATGCAATACATGCCGAAGTGGAAGAAAAAGTATGGAGTAGAAGGGAAGTTGAAAGTTGAAGTGTGGAAGATAGTGGTTGATGTCTTGGAAGAGAGTGTGAATAGGAAGTCAGAGGGACTGAAAAAGAAAAGAAAAGAGAAAGAATTGATTTGTGCTAAAATATGGTTGAATGCTTCACAAGAGAGAAGAGAATAAATCCAAAAGACAGAAAGTTGAAAAGTGCTGCGACGATGTTTGTCAGGCCGGAAGACAATGAGGCCACAGTGCGCAGGCGCACTGTCCCGGCCACGGCTCCAGCCGCAGCTCAAGCAGAAGAGCAAGAAAGCCATTCCGCTCGTGTGCAAAACTTGTATACAACAACTATGCAGTGGGACAGGCATGCTGAAAAAGTTATCCAAAAAGGCAAATGTTCTGATGTATTTCATCTAGATGATGATAATGATCTAAATGAAGATACAACGATCTTCTTCCAAAGTTCCCAAAGGGGAGAGAAAGAGAGAGAGACCAACAAGGCCGAAGGTCACCATATAATTCAAAACCCCCATCAGATTCTGACAACTGTTGGAACTGTGGGAAACGTGGACACTGGTCAATAGAGTGTTTTAGAAGAAAAAAAACGGTGCCAGTCAAGGGGCAGAGGAAGAGGCAGAGGAAAAATCACATTTACAGCATGACAAGCTTCCTCTCCTTTGACCCCTCATGCTAATACAGAGAAAGAAGGAATAGATGCCCATATGACAGCAAAACATGTCATTGTCTGATTATTGGAACATTTTTTGGATTATTAGAGCTCCTGTCCATGCAAGAAGTATGACAATGCTGTTTGTATGCCCAACGACAAATTACCAGGGATCAAATTGTGTGTGTGCACGGAAGTTAGAATTTGCAAATCAAGTGGTAAATGAATGCAACTTGAAGATAAATAAAAAAAATTGGAGTGTACTGTCCTTGTGTGCGTGGGAGGGACTGGCTCATGGTCGACCACGGGAAATGGCCAGCCTGTGGCGAATCATTGGTGCTGGGACCTGCCCTACGCGCGCGAGAGCTGTGCATGTGTGTTAAAATGATGAAAATTGGCTAAACTTTCAGTGTGAAGAAATTTGTTAGACTGTGGTCTATCCAATTTGCACCGCAGAACAGAAACGATTTGGAAAGATAAAAATGAGAAAAGGAGAGAAAAATGTGTTTGCGAGCAGGAGTTGATCCACACTGGTGCATGTTGAGTGTTGAGCCCTCATGAGAAATTTGAAGGAGAAGCGACAGAGCATGCTTTCAGGAATTGGAAGAGGCAAAATTGTGAATTTGAGACATTGCAATGCTACATTTAATGGGAATAATTGATTGATGGTGTTATAAAATTATATGCGAGCTAAATCTGAGAAATTGAGTTTGTTAAATCTAAAAGCAAAGAAAATTTCGGATTGATTTGCCAGTGGTTTTTATGAGTTGAGTTTTTTTTGGTGGATTGTTCTATCGGGAACCTTGAGTTGGGGGTGGTATATGAGTGTTGTGTGGTGAGCTTGGATGAGTTGAGACCAATGTGATGGAGAGACTCCTTTTTGGAGACTGTGTGTGAGATGCAAATGAGCATTGATGAATGATTGCCTTGAATGATGGGAAAATACAGGTTGAATGGTTGGAGCTGTTGGCGACTGCTATGGAGAATTGGTAGAGCGACTTTGCTGAAAGAGTGGTTTTGAGTAAGTTGAATGCTGGAATGAAAAACATAGCTTTTGGATTGATGATTGACTGGAGAAAAACTGGAGAACCAGTAACACATGCAGAAGATGTGTGAACTGGGAAATTGAGAAGCGTTTTGGAAAGAAAGTCAAATTAAATGATGGAATCATATGTAGTAAAGAACACATCCTCCCAAAAAGTTTGTCAAGGTGTGAGGCATGGGCGTTGCCAAGCCTCAGAAGGAGGGAGTGAATAGGACAGATAGTGGAAGATAGTTGTTAGAAAAATGTATATATATGTTATCATGCGTTCTCTAATCAATGCCTTACCGCAATATTACTGCATTATATGCTTGCTGTTTGGCCTTGCTGTTTTTATGATGTACCACGGAAGGACAGTTCCTTTCTAACAAAGACCACTTTGTTAGACAACATGCCTCATTGCTGTCTTGCACCCCAGATAAACCTCCAAGTGACCATTAAAGTCAGGGTTTCCTAACTATCTTGATCGTAGGATTAGGTTGGAATGTATATAACCAGTAATAAATAACTTAGTTTGTTGCATCCTACACAATGTCGTAAAACTTCCCTTGCTATGTTTTTACTTGAGGTCAAAGGTTTTCTCTTCTGTATCCAGTCCACTCAAACTCCTCTTCCCAGATGTCTTTATTAGTATGTAAACACCTAGTGATTTTTCCTTACGAGGCAAAGCCCACATGCTTTCCCCCTCCTTTCTTTAGGGGCTTGTCTCACACTGTGGGTAGGGCAAATCCAAATAAAAAGAGCGGGAGTGCCTACAGATATTTAGTGTGTGTAGAGATTGTATTAAGCTATCTGTACTGCACTCCTCGCGAGAAAAGACTTAATATTTCTGTCTCACTTGTGGTTTGTTTGCTGTTGCTCTTCTCTTAATAGTTATTCAGTCATTGAAATAAACCTGACAGAAATTGGGGGCTCGTCCGGGATCTCGACACGCCTTGAACGGTTCCAGCGGGCTCTTCGACGCAGGTGACAATCCTCGGCCGAGGTAAAACAAAAGCCCTTTGACGGGACTGTCTCGATCAGTCCGGCTGGACACCGGGAGGGTTGACGAGATCTTCCGAGGAAGAGAATCAGCAGACCGTGAGTAGGAATATTAATTCTATTAAATAGAAACAGTTAAATTCCGCAGGGGCGGATGTGGAGCCCCCTAGCTTTCAAGCTAGTTAAATTCTGCAGCAGGAGGGGCGGACTCCTCTGTTATTAAAAAAAAAAAAAAAAAAAAACCTTGAGAATTCTAGACCCTATCAAGTACAACTAGAAACAGTTAAATTCTGCAGGGGCGGATGTGGAGCCCCCTAACGTTTTATGTTAGTTAAATTCCGCAGCAGGAGGGGCAGACTCCTCTGTTCTTAAAAAAAAACGCGCGTGGTATGCTTGTGAACGGTTTGACTGAGAGTGATCTCATTTGAGCGCTCCTCTTAAATAGTAAGCGAAAGTCCCTACCCCGACATGAACTAAAATGCAAAGATTGGAAAATAATTGAAAGGCAGGATCCCAACCGATTAAAAAAAAGATTTCGATAAATGGGTTAAAAAATATAAATTTGAGGGACAACCAAATTATTAGGACTTAGAGGTGCCATAAACGAAACAACATAAATAAATCTTAAAGAAATTAAAGAAGGCATCTGATGATGTAGTGTTTTGGGAGAGAGAGAAAGAGAAAGAGAGAAAGAGAGGGAAAGAGAGAGAGCTCAGAAAGCACTGTATTGCAGGTAGGAAGATGATGAGACTGGGCCTAACAGTAGGCAGGCAAGAGAAAACCAAAATTTACAGAGTTAGAGAAGAAGGGAGAAGTCTAGAGAAAGTAGAGAAGCACGTAGAGAAAACACATGCTACAAATTCAAAACTAAAGATCATAGCGGGAGGAATACATAAATCATGCCCTCCATGCGGAAAAAGTAGTAATAGACAAACAAAAACGAAAACAAATGAAAGCTTCAAAACACACTTTTCTGGTAGATCAGGATAGTGACACTTTTTACCAAAATGCAGGCAGAGGACAGAAAGGCCAGAGAGGGCGAGCAATGTCTAAAGGAGGCTTTAGAGGCCGAGGAAGAGAAGTTGTGCAACCTCCAATAAAATGCTGGAATTGCGGAGAAAACGGTCACATGGCACGTGACTGCACAAATTAACAGAAACACTATGACTAGGCCAAAATCAAATCAGATCAGGTTTCCATGTAATGAAGTGGGAACCTGGCTGCCAAAATTAAGGAGAAAATTAGCTTAAATATAAGGAGATATTTATGTTAAAAGGATAAAGTAAGATAAAGAAACATTGAAGTTAAAATTTGCTAAATAAATAGAAAAGAATTACACGTAGTTTCTAAAAGTGAAATAGAGAATAAATCAGACAAGTAATACGAGCAAAAAGATGTTCTTAGTGCTTCTATGTGTTCTTATATGTTGTGCGTCATCCTTTTGTGCTGGTGTGTGTGTGCGTGTGCGCGCGGAGGATCCTCATGAATGGGTGTGTGTATGAGTCCGAGTGAGATGTGTTCTGTGGAAGAAATCAGTAATGGAGAATGTTCTGGAGGCTGTTGAGCAATAATAGGGAAATTGAGAAGTGGACGATGATGTGTTTAAGTTTGTTGGAGAAACTAAGATGAGCAGTGTGTGGCAGTAGAGAAAATAAGACGTGTGTGGCAGAAAGTGACTAGAATGGTGGCTTGATAGGACGAGAATGAGACAGCAAATGTTGTGTAGAAGACTGAAAGATGTTGAAGGTGAACATGATAGGGGAGGGCAACGGCAAAGTTGGCCTGCCCTTTGAGAAGGTGAAACTGATAAGCGTGCCTGCGCTCGCGCGTTGTCGCGGGGCGGGGCTGTCCGCGTGGGCCTTTGCTATGCTCGTGTGGGCGGTGGGCCGGCATCATGGTTGTTGCAGGAAATGGCCAGCCTGTGACCAATCAACATTGATGCTGCGCCCCCACCCCTCGCACGAGCGGTGCTGTGGCTGCGGGCGAAGCAAGGAAAGTGTGAGTTTCTCAGAGAATGTTTGAATATTTGAAGCAGGGTGATGCTTGAGGAAGATGTGACAATATTTGCATGAAGGATAAAAGGCACTGATGAGAAAACAAAAGTATAACCGAAACGTCAAAATAGAGGATGACGTTTGCGCAGCGTTATTTGTTTGTATCGTTTGTGAGCTGTGTCTCTGCTGTAAGTTTTTGTGTTGTCTGTGTGCCGTCAGTGTTATGTGTTGAAATTGGCTAATGTAGGTGCACAAAAGAATTGATTTGCACCGCAAAACAAAAGCAATTTTGAAAAGAAAATAAGAAGAAAAGAAAGGCAAGCAATTTTTTGTGGGCAGGAACTGGTCCACACTGCATTAATGAGAGATGGAAGGAACTTGCTTTCTGGGATTGGATGAAGCAAAATGATTAAATAACAACATTTCAAAGCTAAATTTAGAAGAAATAGTCGATTGGTTGTGTAAGGTCTACACAAGTTTTTACATTTGAGGATAAGAGAGTGATTGAGTTAGTTACAGTTAAGAAACAACAACAATTAACTATTATATTAATTTACTGATGGTTAATTTGTTGACTTTTATCTTTTCCAATTAGTGGATTGGTTTGACACTTTGAGGAAGGAAAGATTAGGATGTGGAACACGGGTTGAGACAACCAGTTACACACGCAAAGCATGTGTGCACTGGGACACTGAGAAGCATTTTGAAAGGTGTGTCAAAATTAAATGAAGATGAAATCATATGTAGTAATACAACGCTTTACTACATATGGATTCTCTAAATCGTACAATTGAGTAAAATAAAACATACTTTTTGACTTTTGTTCAAATTACTAAGATTCTTGTGATAAACGATGAGAAACTGATTGAAAAGAAACTACAAGAAACTACAACTAAGCTAGTTGTGGAAGCAGTCCAATTGCCACGACAAATAGCTATGTGCACGTGTGCAGGGCACGCACGAGACTGATAAGGTGTCAAGAGGTAACAAGCTTGCGGACGGAACCGCATAGCTGCAGTGCAAAAGACGCTTCAAATTTTATACACACAAGAAGCGGATTGAATTACTGAAACATTTTTAAAGATAAGCACCGACAAAGTCCATAGATTGAAATTCAATCATGGACAAAGAGAGGGGCAAGAGTAGAGAATGGCATCTATAAATGACCAGAGGACTGACCTATCCTCCAAAAAACCTATACAAGCGGGCAGCAATATTGAGCCATGGTTGTGTGTCGCATGGCTCAAGAGGAGGGATAGTGGGGCAGGTCAGTCAGCTTCATACAACATACGGATTTGATTCATATTCAAAACATTTTCAAAACAAAAGAAAATAAAATAAAAATTTTAAAAAAAATCGTAGAGCTTGTTTAACATGTGCTAAACACAATCCACAGGGTTATAATGCCTGGTCATAATAGATGCATTCTCAAAATGGTTTGAATTGGCTTCAACAAAAACACTGAATGCCTTAACAGTGGCAAAAACGTTATGTAAAAATAATAATAATAATAATAATAATAATACCGAGATATGGGATTTTGAAAATTAATTCTCGTGACAGAACTGGTATAAAGTGTGAAAATGTGCATGGGAAAAATGGAAGATCATGGACAAAATGTTTAGACCTGGTCAAGCTGTACATACATTTTACAAGTACTGTGGGTTTAACCCCGTATGAAAAATTGTTTGGGCGACAATATAGATTACCATGTTTTAAAACCAAGTGGAAAACTAAGGATGATTTAAATTTGGCATTTACATTTTATATTTATAATTAATATATTAAAGTCAAAAAGAACAAAGCACGTTCTCATTAAGAGCATTGAAAACAAAACGCTGGTGTTCTTCCAAGGGGGAAGGGCCACATTGAATATTGATAATTACATCAACTGCCATTAAAATAGCAGAAAGGTCAGTTGAGGTAGTCCTTGGAAATTACAAAAGGGTAATTTCTTTTGAGGTAACGTTCAATCGGGAAAAAGTGACCCAAAGGGAGCCTTACCTCTTAGAGAAATGCCGGGAACAAGAAAATGGAACAATGACGTTATTGCATGTAAGGTGGCTATCTTTGTTGCCACTTTGTTAACTTCAGCAATATGGTATTTGTGGGAACTAAGTCATAATGAGTAGGGGAGAGATGAGTGAACAACTTATATTGATCACTCCAAAAAAAATTATGCTGCATTGTAGCGATTTAAAAGATCAATTTGACCTTTGCAGGATGATCTGCTGTGTCAGATCTGGACTGCCATGAAAGTATGATGTTTATATGTGTACTTTGTCAACAACCGCTGTAGATGTTAAAGAATGGGATGAATATATCTAAAGTGAATGTGGATAATTTGTTTCAGGTAACTAGTATTAGAGTAAACTGCTAAACGAAGCAATTGATTGCTAATGGCAAAACAAGCTGTAAAGACAAACAAAATTTAATATGTCATATGTATGGGTTTGTGACCATTGCCTTATGTTGTACCGTCACCATTGATCAAAGATTGTGTGAAATCTATCACGTATATTGGATTATGAAATGTGTGACAGAGCATTCTTTATAGTAATATCCATTGAAGAAAGAAAAAAGAAGCCATTGCTTTCAGAGAATGTAGTCAAGCTAAATTGTATATGTATCAACATCCCAAGATCTGAAAAAAGAAAAAGCTGGTAAAAACCAAAATATCTTTGAATTTGACAGCCGACGATGATCTGACCGAAATTGATGCAATTGGTGTTCCCAGAGGAGTACCGGATAAGTGTAAGCTGGTGAATCAGATAGCAGCTGGTTTTGAATCCACCCTGTGTTGGTGGTGTACTCTTAACAAAAATGTCGACAGGATCAACTACATCCATTACAACGTGCAGAGGCTTGGAAATTGGACCGAGGCGGGTTTCAGGGCGGTCTACTCCCAACTGGCCGCGACTTCCCTCATGGCTTTCCAGAACCGAATGGCCCTTGATATGCTACTCTCAAAAGAGGGTGGTGTCTGCGCCATGTTTGGTGAGCAATGCTGCACATTCATTCCAAATAATACTGCCGCTGATGGAAGCCTGTCCCAGGCCCTTGAGGGCCTGAGGACCTTGAATGGGAAAATGAAGGAACGCAGTGGAGTGAACACGGAGGTTTGGAACGACTGGCTAAACGTGTTCAGACAGTACCGTACCCTGGTTTCCTCGGTCCTAGTCTCCCGTGCCGTTTTTTTCTGCTGTTTTGACCTTGTGTGGATGATGTTGTATTCCGTGTCTCCGGTCTCTAATCAACAGGTTAATTACAACTGCTATCTCTCCAGCAGCTGAGACTTTTTCGTTGCTCCAAGGGAACGACTTTGCGACTGACGAGGGTTGTCGCTCTAGCGATGGCTCCATATTTGAGGCTCCTCTGGTAAACCTGTCCGGTTTGTTTCCCGACTCTGACATTGATCAATCTCCTCCCGGGTGTAAATTTGTTCTTATGAATTGTGTTCTTACGGCTGAAAATCTTTTTTGAAATGGCCGCTTTTAGGTGATAAGATGGTCTCTGAGAACTTATGATAAACAGGAGGGAATTGTTAGAAAAATGTATATATATGTTATCATGCGTTCTCTAATCAATGCCTTACCGCAATATTACTGCATTATATGCTTGCTGTTTGGCCTTGCTGTTTTTATGATGTACCACGGAAGGACAGTTCCTTTCTAACAAAGACCACTTTGTTAGACAACATGCCTCATTGCTGTCTTGCACCCCAGATGAACCTCCAAGTGACCATTAAAGTCAGGGTTTCCTAACTATCTTGATCGTAGGATTAGGTTGGAATGTATATAACCAGTAATAAATAACTTAGTTTGTTGCATCCTACACAATGTCGTAAAACTTCCCTTGCTATGTTTTTACTTGAGGTCAAAGGTTTTCTCTTCTGTATCCAGTCCACTCAAACTCCTCTTCCCAGATGTCTTTATTAGTATGTAAACACCTAGTGATTTTTCCTTACGAGGCAAAGCCCACATGCTTTCCCCCTCCTTTCTTTAGGGGCTTGTCTCACACTGTGGGTAGGGCAAATCCAAATAAAAAGAGCGGGAGTGCCTACAGATATTTAGTGTGTGTAGAGATTGTATTAAGCTATCTGTACTGCACTCCTCGCGAGAAAAGACTTAATATTTCTGTCTCACTTGTGGTTTGTTTGCTGTTGCTCTTCTCTTAATAGTTATTCAGTCATTGAAATAAACCTGACAATAGTAATAATACAAACCTTTACGACATATGGATTTTCTAATACATTTAGTGTCATACTGTGGTAAAATTCTATTCTGGTATCATGCAATGTATATCTCACTAGTAAGCCTAAGTGTGACCGGATCATGTTTCGGGTCAGGTTCGTGCGGGATTGTTTGGGCCTTGGTCCATGATCTCATTGGCACGAGACATCTGGTTTCCATTAACAACTGACAAGATATGCACCCGAGTGAGGAAAGGGAGGCTAACTCATAAATAATGAGGAGATATTGGGAGTAATCTGTTGGTCCTTTCTTTAAGACCCTTCCTGGTGCAGATAGGTTAGCAACAAGAGAGATTTAGAGGTTCAACAGAAAGACAGTTAAAAGAACACAACATTATTAATTTGGACAGTTGCAGGCTAACAGGAGCATGAGAAAGAAGAGCTAAGAAGCGGGATCCAATTTGATCAGGGAGATTGGAAATTCACAACACCATATTCTAAGTCACATTTTTGAGCAAGCATGACACAGGTAATAACGTTTGAGAGGTCAAGACATAGATCAGGGCTAGATGTGGAACGCAGACCTCGTTGAGTTAATTTTAAATAATGATACTGAAGACAATGTACTGTCTCATTAAATAGGAACTATAGACAGAACGTAGCTCGAAAATAGGATGAGTTGCAGGACTTACAATATAAAGACGAGATCGCTGTTACTAGGAGAATTTGAAGTTTGGTAAACAAACGTTACTAGCGAATTGATGGCAGCAGCTACATTTGGTTACAAGTTTGATGTCCCAGTCTGTCACTCTCAGTGCCAGGATCCCTGAAAACTCAATCCCGAGACTCTGCCTGCAGCCATGGACGTCTACAAAACGGTGCCTGGCTTTGAGGCACCTTTGACCTTTGGCAAGGACAAAGAAAGACTATTGTTGTACTTGTAGGGGGACAAGTACACTCGGGAAGAAAAGACGACATCCTCGGGGACAAGAAAAGACAGTGAGAAGTGGAGGAACTCACAATGTTGAAGAAAAAATGGACATTTGAACAATGGACTCATTCGAGAGTGATGGATGGGTTGACTCAACAACAAAAGAACACCATCTTGAGAGGGTGAGGTGCGGCAAAAGATATGGACTTGAAATGTCCAACGACCAAATCGCACTCCGTGCTGTGGCGGTGCTGAAACTTCGTGGGGCTTGGGGTAAAGTGGAAAGGAGCTTCATTGTGCACTGGGTTTGACAGAACTGAGGAGATTTGATAAAAAATTGAATAATGCGTAGAGCTACAGAGAAACTCATCATAATCGGAGACTGAACAGATTTGGATAGGACAAATAGGCTAAAACGGTAGGAAACAAGAGCGAGATCTGATGTTTTGGCTCATCAGGCATAAGTCAAAGTCAAAGTCAAAGTCAGCTTTATTGTCAATCTCTCCACATGTCACAACACACAAAGAGACCGAAATTACGTTTTTCTCTATCCCACGGTGACGAGACACATAACACGATAGACATACATGTACGCGACACAATATAAAAACAAGAAGGCAAAAATTCTACCAATCAATAGTAAGAGTGATGAATAAATAATAAATAAACAGATAACACAATAAATAACGGAGCCAGCAAGCATAGCGCAAAAGTAAAAAACATCATAAACAAAAAGGCACAAACAATAAATAAGAGTAATAACAAATAATAAATAATAAGAGCCAGTGTGCATTCAGACAGTCCAGACAGTAAAAGTACAGGACGCTACGCAGAACGGGGGAGCGAGTTCAGGATCCTAACAGCCTGGAGCATGAAGCTGTTTGAGAGTCTGGAGGTGCGGGAGCGCAGGCTTCTGTACCTCTTCCCAGAGGGCAGAAGCTCGAACAAAGAGTGAGCGGGGTGACTCGCATCACTCACAATCGTGGTCGCCTTGCGGGTGAGATGGGAGGTGTAAATGTCCTTCAAGGAGGGGAGCGAAGCACCAGCAATCTTACCAGCAGTGTTCACTATGCGCTGCAGGGCCTTCAAGTTGTAGTCAGTGCAGCCGCCACCCCCAAAACAGCAATAATTGAGCAATTGAGTTAGATACATTTTAGAATAGGACATTTGGACTAAAGTGAATTCAGTCAAGAGGAAGCTAGGTTGCTCAATGTACCTACTCAATAAAATAGTAAATTCGTTGCACCACGGTGGAGTTTGGGTGGTCAGAATGTTGGATACGTTAAATTTTTGACTTTCACACAATCATGCATAGGAGTCGCACAAGGCGACAGTTAACAAGACAATGACTGCAGTAGGGATCACTTACGACTGCACCGACATGGAAAAGTAGAAGCAAGGGAGTTGAGTAAGGGATTATATGCGGAACAGTCCGCTATACAGTTACCAATAGGAGGTTCTATCAAAAGGAGCTACATGTGAGATGTATGGAATCCCTTTGTCTGTGTTCTGTGTTCTGTGTTCGTGCGTAATCTCTGTAAAGTTGTGTCAGGCTGTTGTCGTTTGTCTGAGCCTTGGGTGCGCGCTCGGTGTGTGTGCGTTTATGTGCACACCCTGTGTGTGTGCGAAAGTGTTAGGAAGAAGACGGCATGGATAAGGGAATCTCCTTTAAGACAGGAGGCAATAAATGGGAAAGCCCCTGTCATAAACGGTCTTTGGTTAGGAGGAATCATTAGGAAGTGCTCAAACTCTTCTTTCAAACACTCCTATCTGCCTCGTTAAAAAGGGCATTACAATTGACTACAGGAGTTGCAAAAAGCAGATGAAGAACATAGGTAGCATGATCAGGGCCCTCAGGCTGGAGGATGTGTCAAATGCAAATTTACTGCCGCCTGATCTTTCCTCCTCACAGGTCGACAACCCCATCAATCCAGGAGACTGGGTCTACATCAAGGTCATCAAAAGAAAGAACTGGGCCAGCCATGGTGGGAGGGACCATTCCAAGTCTTGCTGACTACCCCCCTCCGCAGTGAAGATTGCTGAACGACCCGGCTGGATTCACCTTAGCCAATGCAAGCTACAAGGAGTGCTGGACCCCTCATTTTGGGACGGTGGCGAAGTCTGCAAACAACGATCCCAACTCCGCTAGGCGGGGGGATGTCTCGGTGTTCCTGTCATCTTAGTAGCAACGGGGCTCCACATGCCGGGTGGATCCTCTGCTGCGTTGTGGTTGGAGCATGCTATGGTCTATGGACACATCTGAACAGACCAAGTGATAATGTTGACCGTGGGAAACGATGGTCACACGATGAGAACTTTGAGGACTGGTCATGAGACCCCAGAAACCCATACGAAACCAACGCTTGGTACTGGTATGTGAAGGTCGCTGTGAGAGCGCACACACAGGAGGGATGTTATCTGTGTTTCCAAAAACTCCCCTTGCTCCACACAAGTTCACTTGGAGGCCAGAGCAATGAATGTCACTGAAGCGAAATGTATGGCATCCATGGGAGGAGATTGATATCAACACCGTACTGTCAGTCAGTGACGCTACCCCTACCGCCCTGGACTCGCAGGAATGAATCTGGGATCAAACTATTTTGGATTAATCCCAATGTGACTGTTGGAGGACGACAGATGCCAGAAGTGGCCTAAACCAGGACGCTACCTGGAATGGACTTCACGTGTTTCATCCAAGAAAACAAGACCCACGGATGCATTCACGACAACTGTTCTCCAGGAGGGAACTGGATGGGAGCTTTGGACATCACCGCTGTGTGCCAGGATGGGAGAGCCATTTCAAGGTGTATGGGCTCTCCTGCCAACATGGCTGTACCATTGGACGGGTCCTACTTCATTCGGAACGGATCATGGCTTTATTTATATTTTCTTATTGATAGCATTATGGTCGCCTAAGGCAAAGGGACCGTGTGAGACTTTTCCTGCGTATTAACATCGGCCAGCAGGTTTTTAGATCACACAATAAGTTTAATCTGGAGTATTGAGGAAAGTCCTCATCTTCACTGGGAGTTGTTGCTATCATTGTTTGTTGTTTTTGTCATGTTTCACCCTACACGCTCCCCAGCCCATTCGCTGTCATCTCAGTTTTTTTTATTGATTTTTTTATTATTGTTTTTACTATTCTTCTTTATATTTTCTTACTTATGTTTTATTGATCTGGTTCACATAATCGTATGATAAAACAGGAGGGAGATGTCAGGGTTTTCCAAAACTATCTTGATCATATGATTATGTTGGAATGTATGTAACCAGTAATGAATAACCTTGGTAGATTAGTTTTATGCTTATGTTGGTGTGTAACCAGTAATAAATAACCTAGCTTGTTCCATCCTACACAATGTCGTAAAACATCCCCTGCCCTGCTAATCTAGAGGTCAAGGGCCTTTTTTACTTGTCTATTCAGTCTATGGTCACCCCCACCCTTTTTCTCTTAATAAAGATGGTCTTGTGGGAAGCGAGAGTCAGACGTCATTCGATCATTGCTGTACGCACAGTGACGAATGGACTCTCCGCCTGCAGGTGCCCAAAACGACTAACTTGTCTCCGAGTGGTTCTTGCAAAATAAGTTAGAGTGAGCACCACTCTAACAGTGAGCACACAACATGAACTTGAATCAAATCCGATCAAGACGTCGTTGACTTTCTGCTTCATCCTGTGAGAATGAAGCTAACGGATTGTGATGTAAACTACTTTTTATTTGCCCAGTAGAGGGGGGCGCACCGCTCCTGGAGGTACTGCAATACCAGGTCGATGCATAGAGTGGACGGAGCAAGCCCCTATACCATCTCCCTGTTGCGAAAATCCAATATATACATGGTCCCCGGATAGGGAACGTATCAGATATTAATCTGATAAGAACAGATACTACACCTGGTCTTAGCCAAAAGGCCGAGAAGCGATGTACTGAAACTGGTCTGAGGAAACCACTTAAATAAAGAGACTGTGGTGTGCAAGGACTGGAGTCGGAGGCGGAGTGATAAATGACGGTGCCAACGGCAGTTGTTTTAATGACATTTATAATTAGCTTCTCTCAACCACGGGCCGACTCTTTTCCCTTCGAGATCCTAACACACACTCCTCAAACAGGAAACTCCCACACGTGTAAAACCTCCCACCGGAACTCGGCAACGTGAACTTAGGTTCCGGGTGAATTATGTCAACCCACTACACAAGCCCCCCCAGAATTCACCCATAGTCAAAATCCCCGCGCCGGAAAGGAACGACAGCCCGACCACAGCGGGTGTAGGTGGCAGGGGCTGGCAGGGGGTCAAGGGTAGGGGGCGCCGCCGGAAAGACCGCTGGGCTGGACGGTCGCGTTGTCGGTCGGGCAGGCGGGAGCTCGGTCAGGTCGGAGGGGCGAGGCGCTGGGGGGCGTCCGCGGCGTGGGGCCTGCGCCAATTCCAACGTCCGGGAAACATCCACGTGGGCAGGCTTAATCCTATCAACCGAGATAGTCTCAGGCCTACCGCCGATGTCCACGACCATGCTCTTACTCCCGTGCTGCAAGACCTTAAAAGGCCCGTCGTAAGGCGGACGCAACGGCCCGCGGTGGGCGTCGTGGCGGATGAACACAAAACCCGCCGAGCGTAGGTTGGTGGGCACCCGGGAAACAGGGGTGCAGTGCCGTGACGTGGGGACAGGTGCGAACGTCCCGGCAACTTCCAGCAGGGAGGACCGCTGCCCTGCCGCCGACCAAGGCGTTGTGGCGTCTGGAATGAAGTCCCCTGGAACTCGTAGTACCTGGCCGTAGACGAGCTCAGCGGACGAGGACTGCAAGTCCTCCTTAGGGGCCGTCCTGAGGCCCAGCATGACCCAGGGAAGTCTGTCCACCCAGTTGCCATCCACCAGACTGGCGCGTAGAGCAGCCTTCATGGAGCGGTGGAACCGCTCGCACAGCCCGTTAGCCTGGGGGTGATAAGCGGTGGTGCGGTGCAGCTTGACGCCCAGGCCTCCAGCAACCACATTCCAGATCTCGGAAGTAAACTGTGCACCCCGGTCCGAGGAGAGGTCTGAAGGTGTTCCAAAGCGCGCGACCCATGTGCCAATAAACGCCCGGGCCACGTCAGCAGCCGAGGTTGAGGAGAGGGGGACGGCCTCAGGCCAACGGGTCGTCCTGTCCACCATGGTGAGGAGGTAGGTGAAACCATGGGAAGGGGGGAGCGGGCCCACAAGGTCGATGTTGACGTGGTCGAACCTCCTCTCGGGGACAGTGAACGGCTCCAACGGGGCCTTGGTATGGCGGTGCACCTTCGCACGCTGACAAGCCACACACGAGTCGACCCAGGCCCGCACGTCCCTCTTCAGCCCTTTCCAGACGAACTTCTGAGCCACCAGCCTCACGGACGCTTTTCTGCCAGGATGGGACAGGCCGTGTATCGCCTCAAAGACAGCCCGCTGCCAGCCGGCAGGGACAAGTGGTCTAGGCTGGCCGGTGGAGAGGTCGCACCACAGCCTGACTCCTGAGTCGCCAACCGCGACCACCTCCAGACGCAGCCCAGTGTCAGAGTCTTTGAGCGACTGGATCCCAGGATCTGAGGCTTGGTCAGCACTCATACTTGAGTAGTCGAGCCCCAGCTGAACCGTGTGGACGACCGCTCTAGAGAGGCAATCGGCGACCACGTTGGACTTGCCGGCGTTGTGTCGGATATCTGTGGTGTACTCAGAGATAAATGACAGCTGACGCTGCTGGCGGGCGGACCACGGCTCAGCCACCTTGGACATAGAGAACGTGAGGGGCTTGTGGTCGACGAAAACCGTAAACTCACGGCCTTCCAGGATGGAGCGGAAATGGCGGATCGCCAACCAGACGCCGAGTAGCTCCCTGTCGAATGTGCTGTATTTGCGCTCCCTAGGGACCAGCTGGCGGCTGAAAAAGGCGAGCGGTTGCCAGGCGCCACCAACCCACTGCTCAAATACAGCACCAACTGCGTAGTCAGATGCGTCGGTTGTGAGGGCGACCGGGGCTCCAGGCGACGGGTGGACCAACAAGGTGGCCTGGCACAGCGCAGCCTTAGTATCCTCGAAAGCTTTGATCCTCTCGGGGGTCCAGTCGATGTCCTGGTTGGGGGTCTTACCCTTAAGGGCCCCATACAGTGGGTGCATGATGTGGGCCGCCCGGCGTATGAATCGGTGGTAGAACGTAACCATCCCAAGGAACTCCCGTAGCCCCCGGGCCGAACGTGGGCGGGGAAAAGCGGAGACTGCTTCCACCTTTGTCGGCAAGGGGGTGGCCCCATTACTGCCGATGAGATGCCCAAGAAACTGGATCGACGGCACCCCGAAGACGCACTTCGCCGGGTTAATGATCAGGCCATGCTGGTCGAGCCTTGTGAAAAGGGCCCGCAGGTGTGCCGCATGCTCCTCCTCCGAGGAGCTGGCGACGAGGACATCGTCCAAGTAGACGAAGATGAAAGGCATGTCCCTAAGCGCAGAGTCCATCAACCGCTGGAAGGACTGGGCCGCGTTTTTCAGGCCGAAGGGCATCCTAAGAAACTCGAAAAGCCCGAAAGGAGTCACCACCGCCGTTTTAGGGATGTCAGCAAGGTGCACCGGGACTTGGTGATAACCCCGCACCAGGTCCACTTTGGAGAACAGGTGCTTCCCTGCTAGATGTATCGAAAAGTCCTGAACATGGGGGACCGGGTAGCGGTCGGGCGTGGTGGCATCATTGAGGCGGCGGTAGTCGCCACACGGGCGCCAACCACCGTCCGGCTTAGGCACCATGTGGAGTGGGGAGGCCCACGGGCTGTCAGAGCGGCGAACAATGCCAAGGCGTTCCATGCTGGCGAACTCGGCCCGAGCAATTGTCAGTCTCTCCGGGTTGAGCCGTCGGGCCCTAGCGTAGATGGGGGGGCCTTTGGTCTCGATGTGGTGCTCGACCCCATGTTTAGCTGTGGTGGCGGCAAAAGTGGGCCGTGTAAGGCTGGGGAACTCTCCGAGGAGTTTCTGGTACATGTCGCCCTCGGAGAGCGAACTGGAGAGACCCACATAATTCCCCTCATCGCGGACACATGCGAAGGAGGAGAAGGTTAACGCGTCCACCAGGCGGCCGTTCTTAACATCCACGAGCAGTCCGTGGGCGCAAATATATGAAGATCTATTTTTATTAAAAGGAAATGGTTGCTAGTGTGACACCGCCTGTTACTTTGGTGAGACCAGCAATGGGGTGGCCCGTTTGGACAAGCCGAAAACGGTTCTCTTGTTTCTCTTCAGATCGTATAAATCTTTCGCCTTTTACTAAAGATTTCCGTGGGGAGGAACAACAAGAGTATATCTCAATTTTTTGATGCTCTGCGAAAGCGGAGCTTCCTGTACTTGTCAATGGAAAGTAATCAAAATTCCTGCTTTGTTGCCATTAATTCTGCCATAGCTTACAGGTAACATCCACCCATTCAAATATAAAACTATCTAATATGAGCAATAAATTAATATATTTTCTACTAATTATACTATATGTAAGGGACAATAAACAATTTAGCCATTAAAATATTTATTATTAAAGTTAATTCAGATTTGTGTCGAAGTTGTAAAGATTTAAGCTGTGTAAATGAATACAGCCATAAGTACTTCAGTACAAAAGTACTTCAGAAATACATAACAGGCTTTTGTTAGTTGAACTAATACGACGATACTGTTAATCGACTGAGTTGAATATCAGGAGTACGCCACTACATTAGCTTAATTTTTATTTAACCAATTTCAAAGAACTACTCTGATCATGTCCCTCCCCTCAATGCTCCACTAGGAAGCATAGAACGCTCATCAAAAGTGGAGAATCTATGATATAAACATCATTATTCTCCGCTAGCTTCACGCTCAGGAAGGAACATCAATTCTCATCATCGTAGTTGGCGAGACCGTTCGTTTTAGAAACACATATCTCAAGTTAATAACTATAGAAATGATCCCTGAAAGTATAGTCTTAATTCATCAACGAGGGGCGGCGGGAAGTCATCTGCGAGTGTACCATTTTTACCCAGAGGGCAACCACGACTAGTAAAGGACTATGTTTAGATTGTAGGGGTGTAACGATACATCGATACACATCGATTAATCGATATTATGCTCTACGATTTATTGGCATCGATGCTAAAGGTAAACATCGATTTATATCGCCGTGTTTGACCTCGGACATTAGACGCGACTTTATTTTGAAATCCAGTTCATTGTTGCTTGCTTCCTCTTCCGGGAGCAGGGAGCAGTGCGCGGCGTTGTTGTGTTGTGAGCAGAGCAGGCACGTGAAAGGGGAGTCGACAACTAGTACGCGGCTCCTGGGCTGGTGCTATGGCTAGTGTCCAAAAAGACGAGGAAATTTGCTCCCCTTTAGGCTTCAAGTCATTCGTTTGGAAGCACTTTGGATTCCAAAGAAAAGATGGCTCAACGGACAAGACACGTGCAGTTTGTAAATCCTGCCATGCGGTGATCAAATATTCAGGGAGCACAAATCTCGCCGCACATTTAAAGAAAAAACACGACATCAAAGTTAAGTGTTAAAGTAAGCAATTTGTATACTACAATACTCTTGTAATTTCCTAAATAAAGAGTTTGCAGTACCTTGTGGATTTTGCGTATGAATTGTTATAAATCAGGATATTGTTCTATATTTTTTATTAAAAAAAAAAAATATCGATCGTAGAGCACTATATCGCGATATATCGTGATTGAATCGCAGCAGGCTTTAAGATATCGGCAAATATCGTATCGAAGTTCTTTATATCGATATTATATCGTATCGTGACAAAACCCGCGATTTACACCCCTATTAGATTGTATTAGAAAGAGTGCCGACGTCATTAAGGTATTTGGCAATTTAGCCATCATTGGCTGAGCGCTCGATCACGTACCCACGATCCTTTGCGTCAATGTTTAGAACAAGCAATTTTTTTAACACTTGTTGTGTTACAAGTATACTTGTTTAAATTGTCTAAATTGTAAGGCTTTAAAACTGACTGTGTATACTAGGTTTTTGTTTTAAACATGAAGGCTTTTATTTAAAAACGACCATGTAAAGTAAAGGTTTTAAAATTAACATAGAGGCTTTTAAAAATGCCTATGGTAGCCAAACAATCAACTTTACATTGCAGACACGTTTCAGAATCCACCCGCCGTGAGTACTGATAACGCTTGCAGACACCAGAGAGAATATTTTATATTGCCCATCCATCCAATTTCTGTACTGATTCTCCCCACGGGGTTAGTAGGCGTGCTGGAGCCTATCACATAGGGATGGGCGGATCGATACAAAAGTATCGATATATCGATCCAGGCTGCTCATTTTTGAGTATCGATCTCCCTAGCTAAAATATCGATACTTACAATTATTTAATTATATTTTTCCTCATTTTTTTCTGCTCCAATTTGACGACTTGCACTCATGCTAGCACTACTTTTCCTTCCGCCTGCTGCACCGGCGTGTCCTGCTCTGCTTTGCTCCCGCCCCCTTTTCTCACAAGCCAAGCCCTCTTCCTCCGCCTCCCGTTCCAATCCAAACAAACACAAACAAGCATGGCCACGGCGGCGGCCCAGTCCGAACGCAAGAGAAGTCTGGTTTGGGGATATTATATTTTACTTAATAACAACGAGGCAAAATGTGAAATATGTCACAAAACAATTAAATATTGTGGCGACACCACAAACTTGACAAAACATTTAAGCAAAATTCACCCCACGGTTCATGAAGAGCTGCAGTTGAAACGTGCCGCAGACACTACGGCAGCGACGGAAAACCCTGCAGCCACACCGAGGCTAAGGTATCAAAGTACCTTAGAAGCAGCGTTTCAGAAAGGCAAGACATATCCAGGTATCAGGTGCTAACCAAAAATTGTAAGCATTTGTGGTTGATGTGCTATTTGAAGCAATAATTACTACGCTTTAGTCAGTCATTTATAAATAAAGTTTTCCCCTTTTCAATTTGTGGTCGAACGCCATACGTTTTATTTGTAACTCCACTTCCTATAAACAACACTAAAGTATTACAATATTAAATGTAAGTATCCAGTGGCTTTACAAATTGATAGTTTTGCTGCTCATGACGATTAAGCCCTGCATCTCTGTTGGTACCATGTCTCTTTTTAGATTATACTAAAAGACAAAACTTTTTCCCAACAACAGAGAGAGAGAGAGAGAGAGAGAGAGAGAGAAAAGTAAAGAATAGCTCCTTTTTATTAAAGTTATACTATTAATATGCATATTCCACTAATGCACTAATGTCTAAAAAGGTTAATAATTCACGTGACGTAATACTTTTTTCTACAAAATTCAATAGATGACTCTCCAAGAGCAAGAATGCCACTGCATTTAAATCGTTTTTTGGGCGGGAAATACACTTCCGGTATCGATATCGGATCGAATATCGGGTATTTTGGGTAGGAAATACTTGGTATCGGATCGATTCCAAAATCATTGGTATCGCCCATCCCCACTGGACATCATAAACTGGTGGCCAGCCAATCGTAGGGCCGATATGTTTTCTATTTTGTTGTAAAGGATAGAATTCTTCTGCTATTCACATTTAGATAAAGGTCATGAACTTGATTGAATCAAACCCTTTCAAGACGTTATTGACTTTCTGCTATATCCTGTGAGAATGAAGCGAACCGATTCTAATGGCTTCCTGACTTAACTATCCTTTATTTGACCAGCAGAGGGGGGTGCACCGTTCCTGGAAGTACTGCAATACCAGGTCGATGCGTGGAGTGGACGGAGCAAGCCCCTAATTCCATCTCCCAGTTCCAACAATCAATTTAATATATGGTCCCCGGATAGGGGACGTATCAGATATTAAACTGATAAGAACAGATACTACACTTGATCTTAGCCAAAAGGCCGAGAAGCGATATTCTAAAGTTGGTCTGAGAAAACTACTTAAATAAAGAGACTACCAATTCAAGTTACGGTTTAAATATATTGAGTCATACTAATGCCACGTACCGACCACCGTAACAAACCTCAACTATTAAGAGTTTGGAATGATAATGCGTCACCGGGCTGTTTTCAACCTGTGCATCGGTTGCAGATTTCCGTGTGTTCGTGGAGGTTTAGTGTCACGTGGTTCACGTTGACCCAATAGAATAACGATGAACTGAGCTCCTGATGGGAATAGCTTTTAATGACCAACAAAACGAATTGGTCATTCGCCAAAAACAATCGGATCTTTGGATACATTTCGGGACCGAAGGCAAGATAGCTGTTTGACGAACATTTTGACGGGAAAAAAAACACGCGGCAAAAAAACACGCGGCCCACTTCGCCAAACTACTTCCTGTTTCCTGCTGTGGCAATTTACATTAACCCTCGAACGCCACCATCGCAGTGGAGGTGAATCGCATTCCAATCCACGCCAGCATTTCTTAACACTCATTTGAGGAAATTACGATCGTCTTTTGTTTCCCGATTTGTGTTGAATAAAAATCTGAAATTACACATTTGAAAATAACACACGGAAATCGGATCATTTCCATTTCTCTCATACCAAAAGTACACGGACCAAGACATACAACTATTTATACGTTCAAAACTCACACTCAAAATAGTTGCCCAATCGATAGGTGACGCTGTTTGAAATATCAGGTATCCATAATCCTGTGCGCCAACAATGTTTCAAGGAAAAAACACATTGATGAACACAAAATACTCGTTTAAACTGTCTATTTAGGTTGAGTCCTTCTAAATGTAGTAAATCTATGAACGTCTATTGTTTGTATTAGAAGGAATGGTTGCTGCAATTTCACCGATCGCCTTTTACTAAAGATTTCCGTGGGGAGGAACAATGAGAGTTCATCTCAATTTTTTGATGCTCTGCGAAAGCGGAGCCACCTATACTTGTCAATGGGAAATAGTTAATAGTCCTGCCTTGTAGTTATTAATTCTGCTAAAGTTTACAGACCAAATTGGTTAAGCTTTAGGGACAGCTTTTGGTGACATCCACCCATTCAAATATAAAACTATTGATTATGCATTGAGCAATAAATTAATATATTTTCCACAAATTATACTATATGTAAGGAACAATAATAGGAGCCATTTAGCTATTAAAGTATTAATATAAAAATACCCTCGTAAATACCCATAAACTGATGCTTTGCTTCTCTTTCTACTGCCTCCACGCCTTTGTTCACCTCCTTTTTCTTAGAGTTGCCATCTAGTGGTGGTGGCAGCATAAGAAATGAAGTAAAAACATACCCATCATGCATTGCCTCTTTTCACCTGAGAACCATATGAATTTGTATTTATAGAAAATCTCCAACAGTACCGCAGAAAGATATATATTTCTTTTTCTGAGCAAGTTTAGAAAATGACATTCTCTTAAAAATTTGAGAACAAGGATTGTACTAAAAATTTCTGGCACAATTTCTGATTTAAAGAAAGACATTTTGATCATATTTTTTCGTATATCCTTGCTGCCAGCCGCCATGAACTTGAATCAATGACGTCATTGACCCTCTGCTTTATCCTGTGAGAATGAAGCTAACGGACTGTGATGTAAACTACTCTTGATTTGACCAGTAGAGTAGGGGGTGCAAAAATCAGTTGTATGTCTGGGTCCACGTACCTTTTGGCCATTAGTTTTTCTTTATAGTGTAGGTAAATGGAGAACGGGAAATGATCCGTGGGGCTATTCCAGAAAGCAGGTTATATGAAAGTTATATCATATACGTTCGTATCAATAACGGGTCGGGAACGTAGTAATTACATTTTATTTTGCAATTACTAATTTGTTGAATGAAGTTCGGCAAGTAGGTGCACAGTTGCAGAGCACAGCTTGATGCACCATCGCTCAGTATGTGGCGACCATGAAATTTGGCTTCGTGTGAGGGATTTTGTATTGTACAGGAGAATCAGGGGAGAGCGCGAACGCAGTCCCCCACTACCAGAAATTGCGCAGTCGAGATTCCCACATTTGGGGAATTCGCAGGGGTCAGCACAACCGGAGTGCAATGGCTGAGCCTCACCCTGGGTGAACCACCTTCTTGATCATGGTATCTCCCCTGCCAGGTAAGTATGAGTTGTATACGTCGCCGGGGCCGACGTTTTCACCGCGCACACCATCTACAGTCAGAGGCTAATTTGGTACAAAAGTGTGAGCACACGTATTCAGTGGATGAGACAGCATTCGTAGAACTGTTAACATAGTACACCTTTAGTCATTCAAAACCAAAACATTTTAAATTAAGTAAAAAATAGATTCAGAAACATGACCATCATGCCTTGCTTCTTTTTCTACTGCCTCCACGTCTTTGTTCACCTCCTTTTTCCTAGAGTCGCCGTCTAGTGGTGATGCCAGCAACTATAATAAACCGATAAATGAAGTCAAAACATGCCCATCATGCAGTGCCTCTTTTCTCCTGAGAACCCTAAAACGGTATGAATTTGTATTTATTGAAAATCTCCAACATTACCGCAGAAAAATATATATACTTCTTTTTCTGAACGAGTTTTGAAAATGACATTTTCTTAACATTTGGAGAACAAGAATTGTACTAAAAGATCCTGGAACAATGATAGGAAAATCTCAAGCAAAAAAAGACATTTTGACCATATTTTAGAACAGTTACGTAAATTCTTGCTGCCGCCTAAGATGAACCGTCATGAACTGTCATGTACTGATATTGTACTGTGGGCCTACGTGATGACGTAGTGAAGGAGTGACATTCAGGGAAATGAATATGCAGACAGAGCGGCAAGTTGATGGCCCTCTGTTTCATGAATAAAAGTGATTAAAGACATCGGTTCGGGTCCTGATTAAATTCAGAGTGCATTACCTAATAAAGATATAAGGTGAGCACACAACAATGGCGACGAGGATGACGTCCACCTTCTAAGGAAGAGGAGATAACGACGACGATTTTCGTGAGCAAGTTTAAGTTTGAGCTAACATGGCTAAGTCGGAGCTACAACCGTTTGCTTGCTGCACTGATCCAGCTACTCTCGGGCCAAGATGGACACGATGGCTAACATCTTTCGAGTTGTATGCTGACGGTAAAGGACTGATAATGAACGAGGATACGACCAATGCTACTAAACAAAGAAGACGCGCTCTACTTTTGCATTTGGCGGGACAGGACGTGCAGGATGTTTTCTTCACTTTACCAAACACGGGTGAGGTGACCGACTGCGCGGCAGCAGTAAGGACACTTGACTCCTACTTTGTTCCCCAAGTGAATGCAGCGTACGCGCGCCAATCCTTCCACAAGTTGTTCCAAAATCAGGGAGAAACGGTGCAACAGTTTGGTACACGTTTACGTCAGGCTGCGAAGGACTGTGACTTTCAAGGAGACAAGGACAATCAAATTAGAGACGCTATCCTGAGCAGATGCTGTTCTGGATACGTGAAGAGAAAGCTTCTCGAGGATGGACCTGGTTTGACTTTGGCTCGCACGTTGGAGTTGGCATCGCAATGTGAGCGAGTGGAAGAGCAACTAGCAGCAATGAATGGGAGCAGTATCAAGAAAGAGGGGGAAACGATCAGTCGTATCACAACGAAAAAAGGAAAGTTCACAAGGCCAAAAGGTAAATTGAAGAATTGTGATGACAATAAAGCAGAGAAGCAGTGCTACAGGTGTGGCTACACTGACCACATGGGTAAGGATCCCAAATGCCCAGCACGTGGACAAACATGTCATAAATGCAACGGTAAGGACCATTTCTCAAAAATGTGTCGTACCAAAGGACAAAAGAAGCAAAACGTTAATGCTGTAGAGACTGTGCACAATGACTATGCATTTATGGTGAAAGACTGTGAAATGCCTGAAAGACTAATATTTTGTGTAGGGGGAGTTGAGTTAAAAATGTTAGTAGATTCTGGGGCAACGAGTAATGTCATGGGAGAAAATGTTTGGGAGAAGCTAAAAGCTGAAAACATAAAATGTGAATCATATGTGCCCAAAGAGCAGAGAAATATGTATGCATATTCCTCAACCCAGACACTATCTGTCAAAGGTGCTTTCAAATGTGTAATCGAGATAGGTGACAGGACTGAAGAAGCTGAATTCATTGTGATTAGAGGTAATGGTGAACCACTCCTTGGTAAAATGACAGCTATTAAGCTTGGAGTACTAAAAATAGGGGAAAACGTTGCAGCAATCACAGATGTTAAAAGTATTCTGCAACAACAGTATTCAAATGTGTTCAAAGGAGTAGGTAAATTAAACACCAAACAAATCTCACTGTACATAGACCCAAATGTGAAACCAGTCGCTCAACCACTGAGACGGATACCCTATCATTTGAGGGATGCAGTCGAGAAGAAAATCAAGGAACTGATGGACATGGACATTGTGGAGAAGGTTGAAGGTCCTACTCCCTGGGTAAATCCGGTAGTGATTCTCCCAAAGAAACATGACAAAGACCTTAGGATGTGTTTAGACATGAGAAAAGCTAATGAGGCTATTGTGAGGGAGAGATACCCCCATCCCTACAGTGGATGAAATATTGCAAGGTCTGAATGGTTCTGCAATATTCAGTAAGCTTGATCTCAAATGGGGCTACCATC